>NW_016807677.1:7765685-7885660 GCF_001698545.2 Rhinopithecus bieti
GGGGTGTACTCCACCCTGTGAGGTGTGGGGTGTCAGACTGCCCCTAGTGGGGGATGTCTCCCAGTTAGGCTACTCAGGGGTCAGGGACCCACTTGAGCAGGCAGTCTGTCCGTTCTCAGATCTCAACCTCCATGTTGGGAGATCCACTGCTCTCTTCAAAGCTGTCAGACATAGTCGTTCGCGTCTGCACAGGCCTCTGCTGTTTCCCCTGTTGTTTTTTAGCTGTGCCCTGTCCCAAGAGGTGGAGTCTACAGAGACAGGCAGGTTTCCTTGAGCTGCTGTGAGCTCCACCCAGTTCGGGCTTCCCAGCGGCTTTGTTTACCTACTTAAGCCTCAGCAATGGTGGGCGCCCCTCCCCATCCTCGCTGCTGCCTTGTGGTTAGATCGCAGACTGTTGTGCTAGCAATGAGGGAGGCTCCGTGGCCGTGGGACCCTCCCGGCCAGGTGTGGGTATAATCTCCTGGTGTGCTCATTTGCTTAAAGCGCGGTATTGGGGTGGGAATTACCCGATTTTCCAGGTGTTGTGTGTCTCAGTTCACCTGGCTAGGAAAAGGGATTCCCTTCCCCTTGCGCTTCCCAGGTGAGGCAATGCCTCACCCTGCTTCAGCTCTCGCTGGTCGGGCTGCAGCAGCTGACCAGCACTGATTGTCCGGCACTCCCCAGTGAGATGACCCCAGTACCTCAGTTGAAAATGCAGAAATCACCGGTCTTCTGTGCTGCTCACGCCAGCAGTTGGAGACTGGAGCTGTTCCTATTTGGCCATCTTGCTCCGCCCTCTAGACCACTTATAAAATCCAGCATGGAGTGGTAATTACAATGAGTGCTTTTGCTATCAGTCTGTCAGAAGTCCTTTAATAAAATTTCGCAAGTACTAGAATTTGATCTAAAAATTTTCAAGAATAAAAAAGCAGTGGTGTTTAATGCTGTCTCATCCATCTAGAAGAGGAATCAAAAGAAGGGGAAATTCTATAATGGTACAAATGAGCCACTAGAATTGATTCACCTCTGAGTTGCAGACAGTGGTGCCAACCTTAGCAATGGCTTACCTAGAGGGAGCCTCTAGCATCTGGATTACTCTGTGGCATTTCAGAGGAGCAAGAAATAGACATACATGCAGAGCTTGGGAAATGGTTATTGTATCCAAGTTTACACACTTCTGCCACAGGAAAGACTTGGCCTGTCAGTCACAGTGTATGTATTATTACTTTAAAATAGATTTCCCAGGATGGAAAGGAAACAGCAAATCAGACAGAAGAAATAGAAAAGCTGTTGCTGCAAACTGACAGCATGAGACTAAAGAAGGACACAGACTTAAAAGACACAACAATTAAAAACCTGCAACCCTAAAGTCATTTACTGCTGGGACAAGCAGTCCTTATGTATGGATTATAGCTATTGATTTTGGTGAAGGTAATTATGAAGTATGGGCTAGATCAATCTGGAACATCATAGAAATAAAGGAATATTGGCAAATATGTATTTTTGAATAGATGTTACTCAAGCTCAGTGAAATTGACTGAAGTAATAGCTTGGATATGAAAAAGAGCAATTTTCTGAAGAAACATCTATTGTTTAGCAGACCAAAGTATGAAGGGAACTACCACTACATATATTTCCTGGAGACAAAGGTAAGGGTCCTTTGGAATTATGATACAAATGACATTAGCAGCCTGATTGATCTTGACCTAAAGTCAACACAAAAACTTTAATCATATTCTATCTATTGTCTTAAAAAAGATAGAAAAATATCCACGTGTATAATAGTTTTCCGAAGATGATTCCAATCCAAGTGGCTATAATTATTTTAAAAAACATGTTTTGGCACTTCAAGTTGTAAAATTATTTCAAACACATCATTTCACAATGATGTAGAATAAATAAAGCATTACTCTCCTTAAGTAAGGCCAGGTATAGAAACAAATTACTTTTTTTGCTGAACATTTTAGGAATTTTTACTTGCATAAGATTATTTCTCTCTAGTACAAAGTGTAGTTGTAGTGGATACTTGACTATTATTTGGTGATTATGATCAATATTAAATATTTAAGAATAATTTATTCTTCACATGAATGATTTTTATGCAGATTTTAATTTTAGATGTCTAATACCAATAAAATTAATTGAATAACTGCCAAACATCTTTCTTTTCCTATGTATATGACATTTATATTGCTAGGACATATTTGAAATTCTTACATTATCCAAGATTTCCAACTTTGTTACCAAGGAGAATTGGCTGAACATTTTTATCTTTTTAAAAAAACATTTACCGGTTTACTCAGGTTCCATTCTTTTGCCTTATTTGTTTCCTGTTTGTTTCTCTCTTTTTTAATGTGGTAAATAAGATGTAATATTAAATAGATACAGAGGAAGCCCCATTTGTACCTGTTCCAAGTCCCACTACCCCCTTATTTATTCCAGAGATAACAATTATCCAATATCATGTTTTTATTGTTTTTAACGGTATTAAATTGTATCTACTATTTTAGTGTATGAATAAGTCACAATTAATTCTCCATTCACCTGTTGATGGACATTTGGGTTGTTTTGCATGAATATACAATTCTGAAATCACTTTTGCAATGTTGGTTTCTTTGTACATGTGGGCAGGTATCTGGAAGCGACATTTCTGGCTATCTTTATCTTTAACCTGGCTTTTGCTGCAAAATTGCTCTCCACTGTGGCTGTACCAAGGTGCAGTTCCATCAGTGTGTGAGAATTGTTGTGCATCTACATCTTCAGTGAACTTGACATTGTCAGGCTTATAATTGTAACAAGTTTGCAAATCTGATCAGCAATGGAACTGATGAGGTTTTCTTTTAATTTGCATTTGCTTGATTACTAGTCACATTGAGCTTCTTGCCATATATTTTTGCTTCTCTCATGTGGTTGTTGAAGTCACAGAGAAGGATAATGAGTTGGAACGCTGAAAGCTTCTGTGGACAGAGTCAAATTCTTCAAAAAAAATGAGGGAGGTGATTACAGATTGATTAGCTGTCAGCAGTGAATAGAGAGAGAAGGTGGCAAGCACCTCTCAAGATCAAGAACACGTGAAGGCTTTTTGTGGCATGGGAGTGTCATGGGAGAACAAGAAGACCCCTACTAAAGTATGTGAGGCTGGTTCCAGGGGGCTGAGAGGGAAGAGGACCAGAGTGTGTTTACAAGAGAGAGTCAGATTTTAACTTAAGGCACAAGAACAAGTAGATTACACAGAAGAATTTGTAAGTTGCAGATTGGGAAGTCCAAGGGCCCGTTTGAAGGATTTGTGAGGAAAGGGAATAGATCAGAATTAGGTATATAGGGAGTAGTGTAGAGAAAGTGTAGTGTGAGGCTAATGGGATTGGTCTTGACACCTCTCTGAGGAAGCCGTTGTAGGGGGATGATCCTCTCTTGAGGTATGACAGCTCCCAGGGAAAGGGATTAGACTTATTGCTCTTACTCATTTTTGGGTCCTCAAAATCTAATGTGGTATCTTCATCTGAGCCAATAGTTTTCTATGTTTCAGTCCTCTAGGAGGCCTGGCTGTCTGCAACAGCTGAATCTAGAGCCAGGAGCACTTGATAACCCCTGTTGTTGGAGTAGGGTACACACAAAATATTCAGAATTTAGGACTAAAATTCACTAAGGAACTACTCCAAAAAGTATTTTAAAAATGTCTCTGTTTTGGCTGCATCATGCTGAGTCACGTTCTTTTCAGTTTAGGCATTATCAAATACTTCATAAGGAAATATTTTTATTATTTAAACATGGCTTTCCATTGGGATTATATTCTATGCAAATATAAGTTCTGAGAGTGTTTCCCTTCATGTACTGCTGAAAGTGTGTTTACTTTATGCACATGTATCTACAATTAAACTGATATTTTTTGGGATATTTGTTACAATAAGTACTCTTGATGCTTATATAAACCACCAAATTTTATGCTTTTTACTAAAATTTGATAATTACGAAAGAACAAGTTTTGCTCTGTTTGTGTAGCATGAAATACATAAGAACAAAGTTGGTGCCTTCAAAAAATACTGAAATAATAAATTATCTAAATTAATAGAGTTTCATAATTCTTTTGGAAATTACTGAAGACTTCTCAAATTTACCAAAGAGTTGGTGATGAGCTAAGACAAAGGAATTAAGGCTAGAACTTATTTGGTTCAGTGCCCCAAGTCTTATCAGATGACACGAAGGCACATCCTGTTCCTGGGTTTTGCCTGTTGTCACGTGGCTTTGTGTCTTCATTGAGTCTTTGGTGAAGATAAGACATTTCTGGTAACTACGTCTATTTAAATACGTAAAGATGTATTTAAGTATTTATTTGAATATTCAAAAATTTGGTTTAACAAGAAACTGTTTTAAGCAGAAATTAGAGAACCATCCATTCAAGAACAGGTCTTACTCTGGTTTATATTCAATTCTGCACATTCATTTTCCTGTATTTTCACCATGCAGCTGGTTTTTCAGTTCACAGCATTTCCAAGAAATGAAATTTTCTGCTGAAGTCAGCATGCATAAAGTTCACATTACCTTCAGGTCAAGTCAGTATTCAAGCCCTAGTCAGTTAACCAGAGACAAGGTAACATGTTTCCAAAAGACAACAACTTGCTAACATTAGTTTATTCAGCAAACACTCAGTGAATGCCTACTGTGTACCAGTACTGTAGAAATGCTGGGTATGCAGGAACCAAAACTCTCATGAATGCCTGGCTTCAAGTTTGTGTTCTGCACTGATATGTCTGAGCAGAGGACCTGCTCCCTGATCTTCTCATAGAGTCAGAGTGCTTCCAGTTGTCTTCATTAGTGACAAGCCTAAGGTCAAGTAACAGGACATACTTTCCCTTTATTTTCCCAGAGAGCTCTGTCTTTTAAGAGATCCCTAATGAGGGCTGGGCATGGTGGCTCATGCCTATAATTCCAGAACTTTGGGAGGCTGAGGCTAAAGGATCACTTGAGGTCAGGAATTCGAGGCCAACCTGGCCAACATGGCGAAACCCTGTCTCTACTAAAAATAGAAAAATTAACTGGTGTGGTGGCATATGCCTGTAATCCCAGCTACTTGGGAGGCTGAGGCAGGAGAATCACTTGAATCCAGGAGGTGGAGGTTGCAGTGAGCTGAGATCGCACCACTGCACTCCAGTCTGGGCAACAGAGCCAGACTCCATCTCAAAATAAAAAAAGATATCCCTAATGAGCTAAGCAAAGCCTAGTTGACAGTTTCCTATGTTGTGGTGAACATGCCTGATACAGAAGACAGACAGGCTTAGTCGTTAGCAACAATCTCTGCCTCCTCAAGACCTGTCTCACCTTATGAGAACTTGCCTGCTGCCATTTCTCTCTGCCAGATCCTTGTCCCTTAATTACCTACCTCAGTTTCCCAGTCCCTTCATCATGCTTCATCCAGCACTGTACCAGCACTGTAGAACTCTACTTCAACATGTGCCCGGTAGGTGTGTGGAGCTTTAATAAATGAGTACCCAACCCAGTTCCTGCCCTCTAAGACCTTAGAGTTTTGCTGAAGATTTAAGATGTCTGAGATTTTATCATAAAGAAATGTGTCTGATTTAGAAAAATGTCAGCAATGATAACATTATTAAAATACATATATATGAACATAAAACATATGTAAACATATACGTATTTTTTCTTCCAAGCGACTACATTTGGTTAGATCCATAAGCTCTAATAATGCTTTAAAATCAGTTGTTTTCTTAGTCAGTTTGGGCTGCTGTAACAAATTACCATAGACTGAATGGTTTAAATAGTTATTTTTCACAGTTCTAGAGCCTGGGAAATCTAAGATCAAGGTGTCAGCATGGTTGGGTTTTGGTTTGAGCTGATTCCTGGTTTACAGATGGCCATCTTCTGTTTATATCCTCACATGGGCAGAAAGAAGAGCAGAGAGAGAGAGAGAGAGAGAGAGAGAGAGAAAGCTTTGGTATCTTTCCTTAGAAGGTCACTAATTTCATGCATGAGGGGTCCAACCTCATGACCTAATCACCTCCCAAAGTCCCCACCTACTAATACCATCACTTTAGGAATTAGGATCTCAATGTATGAATTTTGGGGAAGAGGAACAAACATTCAATTCATAACAATATTGTGACTAGGAATCCAATGCATTATAAAACCTAAGCAAATTACTAAATTGCTATATGTTTAACATATGTTTAATATATGAAACAGTGGATGGTATGAGGCAAGAATAATCAGGTAGCATAAAGAATGCCCTAGGGTTATGGTAAAGGTGACATCTGTGTGGGCTCCAGTACTGGGGAAAGACTCCACACATGTTTTGAGATCTAAGTTTGGCCTTGAATGAGGGGTAAGATTTGGACTGAGGGGAGTGTAGGAAAGAGAGTGGCAGGATGGCATTGAATCTGAAAGTGTCCACTGATGACCTGGTTAGTTCTGCCTTGCTCCATTTTGGTGAGGGAGAGAGGGATTCTTTTGCATTGTAATTTCTAACAAGGACCTTCAGGCCTGGTTTGGGTGTGGGAAGACTGGTGCTTAGAGACAAGTAAGCAGAACTGGGGAGCTCTTGGTTTTCTGCAGCAGAGGATCAGGTGAGAGGAAAGATGTCTTACAGAGAGGAGCCACTGAGCACTAACAGACAGGCTGGTTACGAGGCCTGAGAATCATTGGTTGGAGTGAGTTAGCTTCCTGTCAGCTCTTGAGAAATGATGACAGGCATTGTTTTACAGGCAGAGCCATGATTAGAAGAAGGTAAGGGAAATTCAGAGGGGCCAAAAATGAGGAGGAAATTAAAATCCAGATCAAGAAGCACATTCCTTGTCTTAGGGGTAGGTTGAGGAGCTGGTGGTTGTCAGTTTCTGCAATCTAGGAATTTGTGTTTTAGTATCCATATGGGGTTAGACAATGTGTGTTTGACCTAAATGAGGAGGGAGGATGAGTTAGACCCGAGACTCTTGAATAAAAGCAAGACCTTTGAAGGGCCATCCTGTTAGTGAAAGGATGAATTAGGAAAATAGTCCACAGGTACAGGAAGGCAACAAGAGGGACTAGACTGCCTGTCACGAGTGGAAAAATTTCCTGAGAAGTTTTAATGACAAGCCTGTGCTTCCTGTTGACTTGGGGTTTGAATTTGTGCCATCAGCTAAGAAATTAACATAAAAATTTGTCCTGAGCCAGTAATACCATGACAATGGAGGGTTCCATGAAGGGGCAAGTCCTTAAAGTAGTTTGCACTGGATTCCCCTAAATAAGACCGTACTGAAGATGAACTCACAATCCAAATATAGGTAAAAGCATGTCAAATTCACAATTTCTTTTGTCTTAGAATTTTGACAGGTTCCCCAAGGCTGAGAACATCCCGTGTTATAGCACCTGTGAAGAACAGGTGAAACTTGTGAAGCTGAGTTTTGAATTGCCCTCCGAGTATGCAAAGGGAGGCTTGAATGTTGATAAGCAGGAATTCTAGAGTGAGAGAGTTGTAGATGAGCTAAGTGTTCCCCTTCTGTCAACCAAATGGGGCTGGGGCTAGGATTCAAATATATAACCACCTGGAGAGTTTTCTCATATCATCTGTAATTTGGGAGATGTAGGGATGTCCTAATTTATGCCTGGTATCTGATTTATGCTTGGAAACATAGAATGTCAAGAGGCTGGTCAGATGCTTTGAGGCAGAGGGAAAATAGTGGTTACAATGGGAGAAGCTACATTTACACAGAATGGGGGTAAAGGTGAATGTTCTTGTGGGCCAGGTGTTGATCCTGGGGTGGGGAGAATCTGAGAAATGGTTTTGCCTGGAAGAATGGAGTCATTCCAGCAGGAAGATTTTTAATATAGAAACCAGAAGGAAGATTTTTAATATAGAATACAGGCACCAAGGGTCTGGGTTTCTCCCGAGTGGCCCCTAGAGAAGGGCTGCTCAGAGTAGCAAAATAGAGATGTATGTTGTCAGAAGTGGAATCTCTGAGAAGCCCAGAGGGCATTTCAGGAGAGAAAGAAAAGGCACATTCCACCTTCTGCCACAGCTGGAAGGCACCGATGCCATATCACCATTGCACCAGTCAAGTAGGCCTCCTCACCAAACCTTTAGACCCTAGGTTCACAGAACTGGGTGACTATAATCTTTGGTCCATGACAGAGACATCATTAGTGTGTGCATGAACTAGTTGTGTATTTATTTTTAATGATGTAATAGGAATCATGAAACCATGACTCTAAGCAAAAGCTAGGACCCTGGTAACACTCTAAAGGTGTGGTACCCTCATCATCCCCTGGCTCCCTCAACTCAAAGCAGTTATCATACTGAATCCTGTGTTCAGCATTCCCTTGTTTTATTGAGTTATAAGAAATGTACAGAAAAGTGCACAAATCTTAAGTATAAAGCTCAATAAAATTGAAGTTGTTCTCTAAAAACACTAATAAACTAGGTAAAATTCTGGCAAGGTTTATTCTGATGGGAAGAGACAGAGCAAATAATAATAGGAATAAAAAGGGAACAAAGCTATAGATGCAGTGGGTATTTTTAAAAAGAACATCCATGAACAACTTTGTGACAACAAGTTTAAAATATGAAATAGACAATTATCTAGAAAAATAAAATTTAAAAAATAGACTTAAGAAGAAACAGAAAATCTGAATAGATCTAAAACTACCAGAAAAATTGAGGCTGGCACAGTGGCTCATATCTGTAACCCCACTGCTTTGGGAGGCTGAGGTGGGAGGATCACTTGAGGTCAGGAATTAGAGGCCAGCCTGATCAACATGGCAAAACCCTGTCTCTACTAAAAAGAGAAAAATTAACTGGTGGAGTGGCATGTGCCTGTAATCCCAGCTACTTCGGAGGCTGAGGCAGGAGAATCACTTGAACCTGGGAGACAGAGTTTGCAGTGAGCTGAGATCATGCCACTGCACTCCAACCTAGGTAATAGAGCGAGGCTCTGTCTCAAAAAAAAAACAAAAACAAAAACAACAAACAAACAAAAAACCACCTAAAAAGCCAAAAAATATTGAATCAGTAAACAGTAATTAAGAATTTAATATCCAGCTCCTCCAGACAAATAAACACAAACAAAAATCAAAAGGTTATGATGTAGTCTGAATTTTTGTGTCCCTCCAAAATTCATATGTTGAAATCTAATTTCCAGGGTGATGTTGTTAAGAGGTGGGACCTTTGGCGGTGATTAGGTCATTAAGGGCTCCACTGTCATGAATGGGGTTAGTGCCCTTATAAAAGGCACTGAGGGAGCCTATTTGCCCCTCCTACCCTTCCTCCATGTGAGGATGCATCATCTTTGAAGCAGAGAGTGAGCCCTCGCACTGAACCTGCCAGTGACTTGATCTGGGACCTTCCAACCTCTAGAACTATCAGAAATCAATTTCTGTTGTTTATTAATTACCCAGACTAAGCCATTTTGTTACAGCAGCCTAAATGGACTAAGACAACCCACCAGACTCAGGGGATTTTACAGGTGACTGCTAGCAAATACAGAACATAGAATACTATTGTTTTACACATGTTTTCTGTGATGCTGATTGTCCATGTTGGAAATGACCTTGCTTTGTGGATAAGATTCAGCCATGGCTCCATGAACTTAGGCATGGCCTACCTAAGTTCTCAACACTTCAAAAATAATATTGTGGGGTCTTAGAAATATGTAACTGAATTTTTGGCTTCTTAAACATTTTCATAAACAAGTAGTTGAGCCACAGTTTTAGTTGGTAAAAATAAGTACTGGCTACTTCAGAGGAACATTTCTTTTTTCTTTTTCTTTTTTTTGGTTGAAAAGAGCAAGTATTTTAGATAAATGTGTCCTTTGTTAACCAACTTCACTAATCAATTCATACCACTGGTTTCAGAGCAAAATGTTTACAAACTGCATAGAAATTACCAGAATCAGTCATGTGGCCTAATTGTGTCATATTAGCCCTCTTCCTTGGTAGTTACAGTGTTTCAAGAGACACAATTCAGTCTAAGTTACACATAAGTCTACATTTTAATGAGCCCTGTTATAGTAGATTCTACTGTGTTTTCTTCAGAATTTAGATCTTGCCTAATTATTGTATTTCATTTTTTGACATTTCCTTACTATCTGACTTCACAGCTCAAGTAATAGCGACCTGATTAATTAATTAGTGGCTGTGGATTGTTAACTTTGTTTATGGGTCATTGCTCTGACAGATATTTTTTAATGTCTTAGAAGAGCTAACATGCAAAAAGTTTCCTACTTTGGCTAAGATAGTCTTGGTGCTATAATTTCTCATTCAGTCAGTCATTCAGATGTCGGTTCATTCATCAGGCATTTATTTTTGTCTTCTGTGTATCAGGCACTGTTAGGTGCTGGAGACACAAAGCCTTGGCCTAGAATACCTCCCAGTCTAGAGGGAGATGTGAACATGCCCCTAGACTTATTACAGCAGACTAGGATAAATGCTATTACAGAGATAAGAAGAAAGGGTCAGTGCTGTGCAGAGGAGGGAGGAATTAATTGTGCTTCACTGGGGAGGTAAGTTTTGAGCTATATTTTGAAGGATGATAAAGAAGGTGGGTTGAACAGTGGAACTAACAAATGCAAAAAAATGAATTTCTTAAATTATCTAGAAATTGGTTATAACTTCAGTATGGTAGGAGTATAGTGTACAAAGAGGAGTTTGGGGAGATGAAGTTAAAAAGATATTTTGAGGACTGTATTAGTTAACCACTGCTGTGTAACAAATTACCTCAAAACCTAGTGGCTTAAGAATGAGTTATTTCACAGTTTTGGTGGGTCAGGAATTCGGGAGTAGCCTAGCAGAGTAGTTTTGGTTTGGAGTCTCTCATGAGGTTGCAGTTAAGATACCAGTTGGGGCTGCAGTCACCTTAAGGTGTCAATGGGGCTGGAAGAGCTGCTTCAAAGGTGGCTCACTCACATGCCTGGCGAGTTTATTGCTGTTTTGTTGGCAGAAGACCTCAGCCTCTCATCTCATGGATCATTCCAGAGGGCTGCTCATGAGTCCTCATGACATGGCAGCTGGCTTCCCCAAAAGCGAGTGATCCTAGAGCATGTAAGGCAGAAGCCATGTCTTTTATGACTTGGTTTTGGAAGCCATACACTTCCATGTCTACAATATCCTACTGGTTACACAGGTCAGCCCTACAATATAGGAATACAAGGAGGCAAGGATCATTTGGGGGTCATTGTGGAAACCTGCTACCACAGCAGCATATTGTGAAATGCCCTGCGTGTAAGGCTCTGGAGTTTGGATTTGTAAAAGCATTCATGAGGAAGCCAGTGGAGTTTGTTATTTAAAATAACATTTGTGAAAGCAATAGATGTACAGTGTAGACAATTTGGAAACTATACAAAAGTACAAAGAAAAAAATACCTACAATCTTACCATGCAGAGAAGATCACTGTCAACATTTTAATTTATTTTCTTTCAGTTTTTCCCTGCTTATAGGGCTTTTGTACTTTTTCACTTTGTACCATAATGCAAGCCGTTTTTAAGTAACTAAAAAAGCATGGAGTTTTTTCTTTTGTTGTTGTTTTTATTTTTTGAGACAGAGTCTTGCTCTGTCGCCCAGGTTGGAGAGCAGTGGTATGAGATTGATCTCAGCTCACTGCAACCTATGCCTCCCAGGTTCAAGTGATTCTCCTGCCTCAGTCTCCTGAGTAGCTGGGACTACAGGTGCCCGCCACCACGCCCAGCTAATTTTGTATTTTAGTAGAGATGGGGTTTCACCATGTTGGCCAGGATGGTCTTGAACTCCTGACCTCATGATCCACCTGCCTCGGCCTCCCAAAGTGATGAGATTACAGGTGTGAGCCACCAGGCCTGGCCCAACAAAGAAACTTTTTAAACAGAGGAGTTTAAGCTAAACTGGGGTCTTGAGAAAGCTATGACAGTGACCAGTGAAGAGTCTGAGAGATAATGGCAAGGAAATGGTAATGGAGTTAGAGATAAAAGTGTTGGAAGAAATTTCTGAGCTGGAATTAATAAAATTAGGGGACCAATTAGATGTTCAGAGTGTGGAAGGGAGATATTCAGGATAACTCTAATATTTCTGGAGCACTAACGAGATTTGTAGTTGGCAGTATGGGAGCTTCAACTTAAAGTCACCAGCTGCATTATCCCCTAACAAGACAGTCAGTCCGTCGTTTGAAGCTTCGAAGGCAGGCATTGATTTTTCCTCTCTGGTTATGAAAGTCCTAGATAGCATCTTTTTCCTGTATAAGGCTATTTTGCCTACATTGTAAATCTGTTTTTAGTGTAACCACCTTCATTAATGATCTTAGCTAGATGTTCTGGATAACTTGCTATATTAGCACTTTCTGCTTCACTTTGCACTTTTGTGTTATGGAAATGGCTTCTTTCGTTAAATCTCATGAACCAGCCTCTGGTACATTCACACTTTTCCTCTGTGGCTTCCTTGCCTCTCTCAGCCTTCATATAATTGATGAGAGTTAGGGCCTTCCTCTGAGTTAGGCTTTGGCTTAAGAGAATGTTGTGGTTAGTTGGTCTTCTATCCAAACCACTAAATCTTCCACCATATCAACAATATAGCAGTTTCACTTTCTTATTTTATTTTATTTTATTTTTTTGTTCACTGGAGCAGTACTTTTAATTTCCTGAAAAACTTAGCTTTTGATTTAAAGTGTGATTCTTTCTTTTGTGTGAACATTTAGAGGCCATGGTAGGACTATTCATTGGCCCAATTTCAATGCTGTTATATCTCAGGGAATAGGAAGACCAGAGGAGAGGGAGAGAGATGGGAGAATGATTGGTCTGGAGAGTGGTCCAAACATACAGATTTATTAAGTTTTCCATTTTGTATGGGTAGAATTCATGGCGTCCCAAAACAATTACAATAGTAACATCAAAGATCACTCATCACAGATCACCATAATAGATATAAGAATAATGAAACAGTTAGAAATATTGTGAGAGTTGCCAAAACATGGCACAGAGACAGGAAGTAGACACGTGCTGTTGGAAAAATTGTACTGATAGATTTGCTGTATGCAGGGTTGACACGAACCTTCAATTTATAAAAAATGCAATATATGGCTGGGTGTGGTGGCACATGCCTGTAATCCCAGCATTTTGGGAGGCTGAGGTGGCCAGATCACCTGAGGTCAGGAGTTTGAGACCAGCCTGGTCAATATGGTGATACCCTGTCTCTCCTAAAAAAAAAAGAAAAAACAAAAACTTAGCCAGGCATGGTGGTATGCACCTGTAATCCAAGCTACTCAGGAGGCTGAGACAGGAGAATCCCTTGAACCTGGGAGGTGGAGGTTGCAGTGAACCGGGATCACGCCACTGCACTCTGGCTTGGGCAACAAGAGTGAAACTCCATCTAAAAAAAAAAAAAAAAAAAAAAAAAGCAATGTCTGTGAACTGCAGAACAGCACAACAAAGCACAGTAAAATGCATATCTAATATATACAGGTATACATACATAGTAGGCATACCTACAGATATATATATATAGTACGGTTATATTAGGCATTGTAACAATCACCAACGTCTTTGAGGAGCTTCCAGTAGTTTCTTTGGGAATCCCAAAAGATGGGATTTTTGGGATCCCTCCCATCTGATGCCAAAGAATCCCACCTGATTCTTTTTGCCGTCACCCTCAGTAATGGGAAAATCTCCCAGAATTCTGCCCTTTGGGCTGTGCCTTTGCTTTTCATGTCCCTGGCTGTGTGCCACAGGGGTCTTCTTGTGATAGGTCACTCACACCCAGCCACTTAGAATGCAAAAACAAGCTCTAAGAAGATACCGGGGTAAAAGAATATAAAGGTACAAAGCATAATTTGGCAAAATGACACTGGTGAATACAGTACTCACATCTCTAACCGTGTGTGCGATTTTACATCTGATTCGCCTTGATTATGTTCACCTGTATGAAAACCAGGGCTATTTTCTTTCCCATTTTCATCTCCAAGGAATTAAACTCTTGCCCTTAAATTTATCTCTGGTTCCAAATAAAAGCTGTGGTTTCAACGGCGCTCTGAGCATTCAGACCCCCTGTTCTATTTCTCTCCATTTTATGAATGGGAAATTTCGTCCTGGTCACAGAGTTTCTGTTCAATTAGGGGCTATTACCTTGGTGCCTATACAGCAACCAGAGGCTTCTTGATTCTCCCTGTATACCCCTCTAGCTCTCTAGTTCTTTCTCTCTGTCTTAGTCTTTTCTTCTTCTTCTTTTTTTTTTTGTTTGCTTTCTGACTTCAATTCTGCCAGAGCTCAAGATTTTCTCTTCAAATCACAATTTATTTCCTTCTCTTTTTCTTGCAGATTCTACAAATGGTTTTCTTTTCCTTTTCAACATAATCCTGCCTGGTCAGAACCAGCCTCCAAATCAGTGTGACTATGCCCAGCATATCCAGGAGTTATGGGGCATTTCTAAGTCTCATTGCTTCCTTAATTCAAAGAGTGGCATATAAGTGAGAAGATCTGCAACCTAAATTGCATTTTCATGACTTTGACCTCAGTCAGCTTGGCTCTTCTTAAATGATAGAAGAAAACTAGAGGTTGTAAGTGGGAATTGTTGTGGTCTATAAGTAAGTGTGACGTGACTTCCATAAAGTCAATTATCTTCTTTGGGTCTCAGTTTTCCCATCCATAAAATAGAGAGAAATAGAGAAGTATTTTTTAGCAATGTACATTCTTATCGAACAAGATCTTATATGTAAAACAGTTCTATATGTTTGTCAGTTCATATTTTTAACATTTACATGTTGTAAAGTCAGTCACTGAAAGTAATGAATCCTGTTTTAATAAACAGACAAATTTAAATTGGGAGAGGTGGTAGTGGAGAATGAGTGATGGGTGGAGGCTCAGAGAAGCTTCATTGCTAGCAAATTTAAATTGAGGACTGACAGAGCATCTGTCTAACACTTCTCACCAAATCCTAGAGTTCTGAGAACACAGCTTGCTAACCACTGGGCTGGCTGATCTCTGAGACCTTGCTACCCAGAGCGTGTTAGGCGCATGGCAGTAACTGCTTCACCTGGAGACTTACTAGAAATGCAGAATCTCAGGCTCATCCCAGACCTACTGAATCAGAATCTGCACTTAAACAAAATCTTCAAGTGACTTGTTTGCTTCTTAAGATTTGAGAAGTCCAGATTTAGAACACCGAGTCTCAAACTTGACTATATGTTGGAATCACACAAAGCTTCTGAAACCTTAAGACTTCTTGTTCCTTTAGGACCTCATTGTTTTAAGGTCTGATCATTTGATCCTGCCTCTTATTTTTCCCTAGAGGTTGACAGATGAAGTAGGCAGAAAAGGAAGTCAGTGTTTAGGAAGCGTGCGAGTCACCTTTATTATCTTATTATACTACCAGAAAATCCCTAGCACATTAAAAACATTTTAGGACTGGGAGGCAGAAAAGATTATGAGGTATTTTTGCTTTCTAAATGATACATTTTCATATCCCTTGGATTTTGAATAGCAAGCCCTATGAAAATAATAAAACAATACATAAATAAATAAATAAAGTCACAACTTGACCTTCTAAGCACGTCTTAGAAAAGCAAAGAAAAAAAAAAACGCACCGTGGTAACATTATAGAATGTACCAAAGTGAAGCATCCCTGATATAGAAATGTTTTCTATGTTGAGGAGAGTAATTTTGTGTGACCATATATTTTCTAAAATATTTTATTTTATTTTAAATTTGTATATATTTATTTAACTTTTATTTTAGAATCAGGGGATACATTGTTACAGAGGTATATTGCATAATACTGAGGTTTGGGTATGACAACCCATCACCCTGAAATTAAGCACAGTACCCAATAGGCAATTTTTCAGCCTGTTGCTTAGGATAATGGTCTCCAACTACCCCCACGTTGCCACAAAAGACATAATTTTGTTCTTCTTTGTGGCTGCATAGTGTTCCATGGTGTGTATGTACCACAGTTTTTAATCCAATTCACCACTGGTGGGAACCTGGGTTGGTTCCATGTTTTTGTTCTTGTGAAGAACGCTGTGATGAACATACGGGTGCATGAGTTCTTTTGGTAGAATGATTTATTTTCCTTTGGGTATATACCTCATAATGGGATGACTGGATCATGTGGCAGTTCAACTCTTAGTTCTTTGAGAAATCTTCAAACTTCTCTCGACAATGGCTGGACTAATTTTCATTCCCACCAACAGTGTATGTGTTCCCTTTTCTCCACAGCCTTTGGCAACATTGGTTATTTTTTTGACTTTTTAACAAAAGCCATTCTGATTAGTGTGAGATAGTATCTCATGGTGGTTTTGATGTACATTTTCTCCGATTATTAGTGATGAACATTTTTTTCCTGTGTTTTTGATTGTTGTATGCCTTCTTTTTACAAGTATCTGTTCATGTAATTTGCTCACTTTTAGTGAGGTTATTTCTTTTGCTTCCTGATTTGTTTAAGTTCCCTATAGATTCTGGATTATTAGACCTTTGTCAGATGCATAGTTTTTGAATATTTTCTCCCATTATGTAGCTTGTCCATTTATTTCCTTGATAGTTTATCTTGCTGTGCAGAAGCTCTTTAGTTTAATGACCCATTTTTGTTTTTTGTTGAAATTGCTTTTGGGGACAGAGCCATAAATTATTTGCCAAGGCTGATACTGAGAAGAGTATTTCCTAGGTTTTCTTCTAGATTCTTTATAGTTTGAGGTCTTACATTTAAGTCTTTAATCCATCTAGAGTTAATTTTTATATATGGTGATAAGTAGGGGTTCAGTTTCATTCCTCTGCATATGCATAGCCAGTTATCCCAGCACCATTTATTGACTAGGAAGACTTCTCTCTATTGCCTGTTTTTCTCGGGTTTGTCAAAGATCAGGTGGTTGTAGGAGTGTGGTCTTATTTCTGGGTTCTCTATTCTGTTTCATTGATCTTTGTGTCTGTTTTTGTACCAATACCTTGCTGTTTTGTTACTGTAGCCTTGTAGTATAATTTGAAGTAGGGTAATGTGATGCTTCTGGCTTTGTTCTTTTTGCTTAGGATTGCTTTGGCTATTTGGGCTCTTTTTTGATTCCATATGAATTTTATGATAGTTTTTTTCTGGTTCTATGAAAAATGATATTGGTAGTTTGATAAGAATATTTTTGAATCTATAAATTGATTTGGGCAGTATGGCCATTTTAGCTACATTGATTCTTCCAATCCATTGATTGGAATGCAATCCACTGATTTTTCCATTTATTTGTGTTGTCTCTGGTTTCTTTCAGCAGTGTTTTGTAGATCTCCTTATAGAGGTCTTTAACGTCTTTGGTTAGATGTATTCCTAGGTATTTTATTTTGTGTGTTTGGCTATTGTAAGTGGAATTGTATTCATGGTTTGTAACATTATTGGTGTACAGAAATGCCACTGTTCATTGATTTTACATCCTGATTTTTGTTCATTGATTTTATATCCTGAAACTTTACTGAAGTTGTTTATCAGTTTCTGGAGCCTTTTTGCAGAGTCTTCAGGGTTTTCTTTGGTATAGGATCATATCATCAGTGAAGAGAGATAGTTTGACTTATTTTCCTATTTGGATGCTTTTATTTATTTCTCTTACCTGATTTCTTTGGCTAGGACTACCAGGACTATGTAGAAGAATAGTGAGAGTGGGCATCCCTGTCTTGTTCTAGCTCTCAAGGAAAACGGTTCCAGCGTTTGCCTATTCAGTATGATGTTGGCTGTAGATCTGTTATAGATGGTTCTTATTATTTTGAAGTGTGTTCCTTTGATGCCTCATTTGTTGAGGGTTTTCATCACAAAGGGATGTTGTATTTTATCAAAGCCTTTTTCTGTAGAGTGACCACATCTTAGACTTTTTACTTTTATCTTTACTCTCCTTAGCTATTGTCACTCAAAAGTACTTTATTTCAACAGAGCTACTTCCCCTAAAAGTAATGCTTCTGTGCTTGTGGTCTAGGTCACAACGGGGTGACAAACTGGGATTTGTATATTTTGTTGTGCCAGAGAAAGTTGGCCTCTTTTAGTAAAGGCTGTTTTGTCAATGAGAAGAAGCATCTGTAATTATCAGTCTTTTGATGTGGGAAAATCCTACTTTTCTTTATTTGTTTATAATTTCTATTGTAAACTGTACTTCAATACAGTTGCACCTCATGAATTTGATAACATTTAAAGCTCTCCCCCGAGTTCTTTCCATTTGTATAAATGGCATGTATATAAAAGCTGAACAGGAAGTATGATGACTATTTTAGCTATTTTTACCTAAGCTAGAAAAGTACTCCTAGTGGAATTACTGTTGGCAAGAAAAACGAACTTTTCTCTAGGGATATCGCTAACATGGTTAATGCATGCTGTTGGGTGTCTTCTGAGGCAGCACATAAGGTTCCACTTGAATAAAAGGAACTGGGGTCTATCTGTCAGATTCGAGGGTAGCTGACAGCAGATTTTTCAATTTTAAATCTTTCAATATTAAATATCAAATGGGTGAATAAAATATAATTATCTAACTACAGAATGGAAGCTACCACATTTAATAGAGGGAGAAATACAGCAACTGGCCATACATTTTAAGGAAACTTTGTTGTGGTATTTGTGACATCAGATCTGTCTTTATTACAATGTTCCAAACATACTGTCTTCGACAGTGGGGAGAGCTGATTACCACCTGGTTGGATTACAAAGTGACCATGATCTTGAATAAACCAAGGCCAGAAGGTTAAAAAAAATAAGTGAAACTATACACTCAAAAAAAGTCCCAAACCTCACTGTTTATCAAATCCAATCAAATCAAAACAATAATCATGTTTTGCCTGTTCACTCTGATGGTAGTTTCTTTTGTGGTGCAGAAACTCTTTAGTTTAATTAGATCCCATTTGTCAATTTTGGCTTTTGTTGCTGTTGCTTTTGGTGTTTTAGACATGAAGTCCTTACCCATGCCTATGTCCTGAATGGTATTACTTAGGTTTTCTTCTAGGGTTTTTATGGTATTAGGTCTAACATTTAAGTCTCTAATCCATCTTGAATTAATTTTCGTGTAAGGAGTAAGGAAAGGATCCAGTTTTGGCTTTCTGCTTACGGCTAGCCAATTTTCCCAGCACCATTTATTAAATAGGGAATCCTTTCCCCATTTCTTGTTTTACTTAGGTTTGTCAAAGATCAGATGGCTGTAGATGTGTGGTATTATTTCTGAGAGCTCTGTTCTGTTCCATTGGTCTATATCTCTGTTTTGGTACCAGTACCATGCTGTTTTGGTTACTGTACCCTTGTAGTATAGTTTGAAGTCAGGTAGTGTGATGCCTCCAGCTTTGTTCTTTTGACTTAGGATTGTCTTGACAATATGGAGTCTTTTCTGGTTCCATATGAACTTTAAAGCAGTTTTTTCCAATTCTGTGAAGAAAGTCATTGGTAGCTTGATGAGGATGGCATTGAATCTATAAATTACCTTGGGCAGTATGGCCATTTTCACAATATTGATTCTTCCTATCCATGAGCATGGTATGTTCTTCCATTTGTTTGTGTCCTCTTTTATTTCACTGAGCAGTGGTTTGTAGTTCTCCTTGAAGAGGTCCTTTACATCCCTTGTAAGTTGGATTCCTAGGTATTTTATTCTCTTTGAAGCAATTGTGAATGGAAGTTCATTCATGATTTGGCTCTCTGTTTGTCTGTTACTGGTGTATAAGAATGCTTGTGATTTTTGCACATTGATTTTGTATCCTGAGACTTTGCTGAAGCTGCTTATCAGTTTAAGGAGATTTTGGGCTGAGACAATACCATTGTGGAAAACAGTATGGAGATTCCTCAAGGATCTAGAACTAGAAATACCATATGACCCAGCCATCCCATTACTGTGTATATACCCGAAGGATTATAAATCATGCTGCTCTAAAGACACATGCACACGTATGTTTATTGCAGCACTATTCACAATAGCAAAGACTTGGAATCAACCCAAATGTCCATCAGTGACAGATTGGATTAAGAAAATGTGGCACACATACATCATGGAATACTATTCAGCCATAAAAAGGGATGAGTTTGTGTCCTTTGTAGGGACATGGATGCAGCTGGAAACCATCATTCTCAACAAACTATTGCAAGAACAGAAAACTAAACACCGCATGTTCTCACTCATAGGTGGGAATTGAACATTGAGATCACTTGGACATGGGAAGGGGAACATCACACACCAGGGCTTATTGTGGGGAGGGGGGAGGGGGGAGGGATGGCATTGGGAATTATACCTGATGTAAATGACGAGTTGAAGGGTGCTGATGAGTTGATGGGTGTAGCACACCAACATGGCACAGGTATACATATGTAACAAACCTGCACATTGTGCACATGTACCCTAGAACTTAAAGTATAATAATAATAATAATAGTAATCATAATGTTTTGGTAACACCAAGGAATGTTTTTCAGTACGAATTTGGAAAGAATTTCCATTTTTTCAATGAACATTCTACTGTTCATCCAACACCATTTATTTATCCAACTACTAGAATGTACATTTTCTGTGTTTTTTCCTTTTAAAATTGTACCTAGTACCCAAACACTGGCCACTTCCTTTTATTGAGTAGATGATATCCACAGAGCTGTCTGTGGTCTAAACTGATGCTTTATTTTCTAAAAAGAATTAGCCTACCATCAGAGGGAAAACATGGGTCCCCTCTACTCCTCAGAGACTGAATGCAGATCTCCTCGTCTCTGTAGGAAGAGTGGGTTATAAAGCCTGCCCAGGGAGCCTTGAGGTACTTCCAGGGCTGAAACAGCTGGAGGTGTTTGTTCATCAAAGGAAAGTGTAACCAAAACAGAAAGGAAGAGGCATTTTTCAAGAGGGGTATGACTCTGACTGAGAATGACTACTCATCTTCAGTTTAAACTTCTGCGAATTCCTGTTGAGGGGAAGACTTTTGAATAATAAAATAACTGATCTAAACCATCTGTCTTAAAAACACTCTGCTTGCCTGGAGAGACTAAATTATGCTTTATTAGGAAGGTTGAAAGTGTACCTTAAGCCAGCTTCGTGGCTAGTTACAAATCTATCTGAAAGATTTAGGATTTGTCGAGGCACTCTACTTTTGGAGGAGTACCTAAAATAAACACACTGTGTAATATTAGGAATCGCAGTTGTTTATTGAATGTTCACTACATGCAAGAAAGATATAGCACAAAGTGCTTTAACTGATGTTCTCTCTTTTTATGCATTGTCCAATTCTTTATCTCTGAAACTGAAATTTGAGCCAACAATTATCCTTCTTTCTACCACTCTATATTCACATATACTTTTCTTTTGGGCAAATCTTTAGCTTCTTGAATTAGGAACTATGTGTAGGGCACTGTCCATGAGAAAGACATGCCTTGTGCCCTTCCAGAACTTACAGTCTAGCCTATAGTGTTTGGCTCCTCATATGGCTCAATTTCGCTGAATGGATGACTATATATATATATATATATGTATATATATACACATATATGTGTGTATATATTTTTACAGGTGACACGCATTTGCTCAGACAACAGTAGCTTGTTGGTGGGTCAATGAAAACAGTCTGTGTCAGGCTGTTCTTGCATTGCTATAAAGGAATATCTGAGGCTGGGTAATTTATAAAGGAAAGAGGTGTAACTGGCTCATGGTTCTGCAGGCTGTATACAAGCATGGCACTGGCATCTGTTTGGTTTCTGGGGAGGACTTAGGGAGCTTTTACTTATGGTGGAAAGTGAAGCAGGAACATCACATGGCAAGAGCAGGAGCAAGAGCAGGACAGGGAGGAGGTGCCACACACTTTTAAACAACCAGATCTTGTGAGAGCTCACTCACTCTCACAAGAACAGCATCAGGCTGTGAGGGATCAGCCCCCATGGCCTAAACACCTCCTACCAGGACCGCCTTCAACATTAGGGATTACATCTCAACATGAGATTTAGAGGGGACATCCAAACTACATCATTCTGTTCCTGGGCCCAAAGATCTCATGTTCTTTCACATTGCAAAGTATAATTTCTGAATCGTCCCCCATGTCTTAACTCATTCCAGCATCACTCAAAAGTCCAAAGTCCCAAGTCCAAAGTCTCACCTGGAGATGAGTTTCTTTCACCTATAAGTCTGTAAAATCAAAACAAGTTATTTACTTCCAAGATACAATGGGGGTACAGGAATTGGGTAAATAATGCCCTTCCAAAAGGGAGAAATTGGCCAAAAGAAAGGGGCTACAGACCCCACACAAGTCTGAAACCTAGCAGGGCAGTTATCAAATCTTAAAGCCCCAAAATAATCTCCTTTGACTCCATGTCCCACATGCAGCACACACTACTGCAAGGGGTAGTTTCCCATGGGCAGCTCTGACCTTGTGGCTTTGCAGGGTGCAGCCCTGTGGCTGCTCTCATGGGTTGAGTTTGAGTGTCTGTAGCTTTTGCAGGTGCAGGGTGCAAGCTGCCAGTGGATTTACCATTCTGGGGTCTGGATAGTCTCCTTCCCACAGCTCCATTAGGCAATGCCCTGGTAGGGGCTCTGTGTGGGGCCTCTAGCCCTACATTTCTCCTCTGCACTGCCTTAGTAGAGATTCTTTGTGGGGTCTTCACTCCTGCAGCAGGCTTCTGCCTAGGCATCCAGGCTTTCCAATACCTTTTCTGAAATCTAGGGAGAGGCTGCCAAGCTTCCTTCATGCTTGCATTCTGTGCACCTACAGGCTTAACACCACATAGAAGCCACCCAGATTTATAGCTTGCACTCTGCAGGGTGGCCGCCCAAGCTGTACCTGGAGTCCTTTGAGCCAAGACTGGAGCTGGAGCAGTAAGGATGTGTGGAAGAGCCTCCTTAGTTGACATAGCACTTTGGCATTCTGGGCCTGGCCCATGTAAACATTCTTTCCTCCTGGGCCTCTGGGCCTCTGACGGGAGGGGTGCCTCAGAGATCTCTGAAATGCCTTCAAGGTCTTTTTCTCATTGTCTTGGCTATCAGCACTTGGCTTCCTTTTAGTCAGTCTAATAACTCTAGCAAATGGTTACTTGCTACTCTGAAGCTCCCTTGAATTCCTCTCCTGGTAATGCTTTTTGTTTCTCTGCCACATGGCCAGGCTGCAAAATTTCCAGACTTTTACACTCTGCTTTTCCTTTAAATATAACCTCCAACTTTAAGTCATCACTTTATTCCCACATCTCAATGTAGGCTTTTAAAATCAGCTAGGCCACATCTTGAATGCTTTGCTGCTTAAAAATTTCTTCCACCAAATACTTCAAGTCATCATTCTTAATTTCAAACTTCCACAGATCCTTAGGGCATTAACAGAATGCAGCCACGTTCTTTGTTAAGACATAACAAAGGTGACATTTCCTCCAGTTCCCCCCAAAATCCTCATTTCTATTTGAGACTTCATCAGCCTGGACCTCACTGTCCATATTATTCATACTATCAGGATTTTGGTCAAAACCATTTAACCAGTCTCTAAGAAATTCCAAACTTTCCCTCATCTTTCTGTCTTCTTCTGAACCCTCCAAACTCTTCCGACCTTGGCCTATTACCCAGTTTCAAAGCTGCTTCCACATTTTTAGGTATCTTTATAGCAATGCCACACTCCTTGGTACCAATTTTCTGTGTTAGGACATTCTTATGTTACTATAAAGGAATACCTCAGGCTGGGTAAAGGAAACAGGTTTAATTGGCTCATGGTTCTGGAGACTGTACAAGCACCACACCAGCATCTGCTTGGCTTCTGGGGAGGACTTAGGGAGCTTCTAGACATTGAGGAAGGTGAAGTGGAAGCAGACACATTACATGGCAAGAGCAGGAACAAGAGCAGGGGGGAGGTGCCACACATTTTTAAACAAATTTTATTTATTTATTTATTTATTTATTTATTTATTTATTTTTGTGATGGAGTCTTGCTCTGTCATCAAGGCTGGAGTGAAATGGTGCGATCTTGGTCCACTGCAACCTCTGCCTCCTGGGTTCAAGCGATTCTCCTGCCTCAGCCTCCTGAGTAGCTGGGATTACAGGCACGTGCCACCAGGCCTGGCTAATTTTTTGTATTTTTAGTAGAGACAGGGTTTTACCATTTTAGCCAGTATGGTCTTGATCTCCTGACTTTGTGATGCCCCAGCCCAACAAATAGATCTTACAAGAACTCACTCACTATCATGAGGACAGCACAAAGCCATGAGGGATCATCCTCTATGATATAAACACCTACCACCAGATGCCACCTCCAACACTGGGGGTTACAACTCAACATTAGATTTGGAGGGGACATTCAAACTATATCACAGTAATATTCATGGTATTCTGAAACACAGTCCTCTAGCCAAATCACTTGATTTTTTATTTCACAGGCCTTAAAGAGAATCAAACAAGTTTATAAGAGACCACTAGAGGTACTAGAGGTCTTTGCATTAGTGGCGTATCACTGTCACTCCATTAGGACTTTCTTCCTAGTCTCTAGGATGAACGCTGAGCCTCCTGTGTGGCCTGAACTATCACTGATTTCGATATTGTTTTAGCTGTTGTCTCCAGTCATTGCCACCAAGGTGGGGAGAATACAGGAGCCATGCACACCAATTTCTTATTAGTATCTAGATTGTTAAGCTCTTTAGTTTGACTTGCTCTTGGTATATTCCAGTTCTACTTTTCCTCATTTTTATACATGTAACTGTGTTTCATATAAAAATGGCCACTTTTCATATTGTGGCACCCCATTTTTTTTCTCCCTTGAGTAAATTCCTTGTCCATCTGGTATGCTATCCAGAATTTTTCTTTGCAAAGTGGTCATTATTCCCCACTGTTTAGGATTCTGGGCACTGAGGACCAGATGTCAACACCAATGCATTTTTTTCTTTTTTTTTTTGAGACAGGGTCTTGCTCTGTCACCCAGGCTGGAGTGCAGTGGCATGATTGCAGCTCACTACAGCCTCAACCTCTTGGGCTCAAGCAATCCTCCCAAGAAGGTGGGCCAACAGGTACACACCACCACAACTAGCTAATTTTCATATTTTTTTGTAGAGACAGAGTTTTGCCATGTTTCCCAGGCTGGAACACCAATGCATTTAATGACTGACCCTACCTCAAGCTCACTGGATTCCTGAGACCTGGATGACATCATCATAGGAGATATATGTGGGTGTATACACACATACACACACACACACACACTATATATATATATATATGTATATGAAATATAGGCTTTTGTTCAGTGAAACGCCCTACATACACACTGCTCTGTGCGGGAAACATGCGAGGGGAGAAGAAAAGACACACACACACAATACCTTTAAGGGTAAACAACTTTATCACATGTAAATGGCAATGCAGATATAATAAGCAAATTGCAATGGGAAGGGGAGAAGGGAAAATATATGTATATGTATTTATACTTACCAGACTATGGAGGATTCACCACCAGACCGGGAAGCAACAGCCTGGGCTCCAGAGTCAGTCACTCGTCCATGCACAGATAAGGAGAGGTCTCCTGAAGCATCCGCAAAGTCTGTGACCCTAGGTCGTTTTGTAAGAATTTGTTTGGCATGAGGCCCAATCATGAGGGCCCTTCACATCTGGGCTCAAGGAACACAAAAAGGTCAAGTTGTTTTAGTGATTGTCTATTGTTTTTCAATAACTAACCTACAGGAATAGATTGGAATAGAGATTTCTCTGAAACAGCGCTGGATGAATGCCTCAAGGGGCTCACACAACCTGTTCTGGGACTTGGTGACCATTGTTTGTGTCCACTTCAATTGAGTTCAAATTTAATATTTACCTTTTCCTACACACACACACACACACACACACACACAGACAAACACACAGACACACACACACATAAACACACGCATGATTGAGATATAACCCAAGGTAGTAGATGTGGTTATGGTAAAATATATATAGGACCTTCTGTGTATACTGCGATTAGCAAAAGAGAGGGAATACCAGAGAAGGCTGTGTAATTTGAACAAAGGCTTTAAAAGTACATACTTATTCATTGTAGAAGCAGATAGTCTTTTCTAGGTGAGAGAGAGGTCTTTACAATGGTAAAGATGTGAAGAAGTTCATGGGTGTGTGTGTGTGTTTGTGTGTGCACGCATGGTTGGGGATGGCAGTTAGGAATGGGGAATATGGAGCTCTTGAGAAAAAAGAGAGATATTTTGCAATTCTGAGGCCTACGGAAGGTGGGAGTCAGGTTGTAAAATCTTAAAAGTGAGATAGCCCTGAGGTGATGCCTCCCTAGAGGCTAACAGATCCTTATAGCTAAACTTAACACCAGAAAAGCTTCTGTTACACTCCGGGGTTACTGACTCAGGGATTCACCAATAAGCAGAACAGTGTCAACCTAAAATTGAGGGGTGGATCTGGGATTCAATAAAAAAAGAAAATGTTTTTCTTATAATTAAGGGATATGATTAATTCTAATAGGGCTTAATATTTTTGCATATTTATTCAGTATTAAGCATGGTTCTAAGAGTTTTATGTCTACTCATTTAAGCTTTACAAAATTATCATATGGGTATTATAATTAACCTCTTTTTACAGATGAGAAAACTGAAGGCTAAAGTCATATAGCACTATGTGGCAGAGCCAGGATTAGAACCCAGCACTCTGGCCCCACAGCCTGTTCTTTCAAGCATCTTGGACTAGAGGTGCAGGCAAGAATGAGACTGAGAAGGGTTTGGATCAGAGGAGCCTATGAAGTAGGGGGCCTTTGTTATTGCTCACTTATAACCCACTGCACGCATGTACACACACTCACATGCATGTGCAGGCACTCACACAGGTGCACACGCTCACACAGGCAAACACACGCATACACATGTACGCACATTCACACAAACGTATATACTTACATATACACACTCCAATCCATACACACTCATGTCCATATACACACATTCACACACAGTACACATGTGCACACCCATACCTCCCATACAAGTAGAGATGGTAAAGAGAACACATAGGTTTGAAAAAAAAAATGTCGTTATTTCTAGTAACAGTTTGAAATGTTACCCGAACAAGCCAAAATAGGAACAATGTGTCATCACAATTGCCTTTATATATTTTTTCTCATTTAAGGATAATGTGGTTTTTCTTAGCTTAAAGCTAAATATAGATGAAGAATTCTGAAATGTGGGAATTTTTGCATAGCTATTTATAATGCACTTTTAAATAGATAATTAAAAGATAACTTTAAATTATGAATCTAATGGAAGAATTTGGTAGATAATTTGGTCTGATGATGTTACATCAAAGAAAACTTAGAACCCTTTCAGCCTGAATTAGAGAATATTATTATTTTTACCTACTTCCCTCTGAGGCAATCTGGAACTCCTTGTCTTCTGCTATGCAGAAATTGGCATGATCTGGCTTCTGGTCTTGTCTATGGCAGCCACATTTGTACAAGGATGACACTTAGGTACCTAACCTATCTAAACTTCTGTGGATAACACTTGTGTTAGAATTGTTTGGTGCCAAGTACCAGAGAGCCACTCCAGCAAACTTAAGATCTGAGAGGAGGTGGATATAGAAGTCCCTCACGGAACCAAGGGTAAGAAATGCTGCTGGGTTTCCTCTTCCCTCTCCCTCTTATGAGCTGTGTGGTCTCACATTTCTCCTCCTCTCTCTGCCTAATTATTTTCTATATATATTTTTTCCAAATGGCCCTTTCTTCTTTGCATTTACTTGACCTGACTCCAGCTTTAAGTCATCCCAGGTGCATGTCCACATTCTGACCCAGCTCTCTGGATCTCCATTCAGAATTGTGGAAGGGGATATGATGCTTGGGTTGGCGTCCACTCTTGGTTCAGTTAGCTGTGGCTAAACAGATGGGTATGACTGCCCTGCTCACTGACTACTCTGCAGGAATTCTTGATGCAGACTCTCTGAGAAAGGGCATGTGGGGTGAGTATGGGATGAGAGGGATTAATTCATGGAGAAAGTGATTAGGGCACCTTATGTTAGGTTGTTCTTGCATTGGTATAAAGAAATACCGGAGACTGGGCAATTTGTAAGAAAAGAGGTTTAATTGGCTTATGGTTCTGCAGGCTGTACTAGAAGCATAGCACCAGCATCAGCTCCTGGGGAGGCCTCAGGAAGCTTACAATCGTGACAGAAGACAAAGGGGCAGCAGACATCTCACATGGCAAGACAGGGAGCAAGAGAGGGGTCGGGGAGGTGTCACACACTTTTAAATAGATCTCCAGAACTCACTCGCTATCTCGAGGGCAGCACCAAGGGGATGGTGCTAAATCATTCATGAGAAGTCTGCCCCATGAGCAAATCACCTCCCACCAGGTCACACCTCCAACACTGGGGCTCACAATTCAACATGAGATTTGAAGTGTAAAACATCCCAACTATATCACACCTGTAATACAGCAGTGAACACTTTCCCTTGTATATATTGCTTGAATGCCCCCAAATATTAAGAGCAGATTTGTGACTGGGTGCGGTGGCTCATGCCTGTAATCCCAGCACTTTCCGAGGCCAAGACGGGCGGATCACGAGGTCAAGAGAATGAGACCATCCTGATCAACATGGTGAAACCCCGTCTCTACTAAAAATACAAAAATTAGCTGGACGTGGTGGCGGGTGCCTGTAGTCCCAGCTACTTGGGAGGCTGAGGCAGGAGAATCGCTTGAACCTGGGAGGTGGAAGTTGCAGTGATCTGAGATCATGCCACTGCACTGCAGCCTGGCGACAGAGCCAGACTCAGTTTCATAAAAAAAGAGCAGGAGCAAGTTTGTGTTAATAGGGTTATACTAACATTAATACTCAAACACTGAGGCACAGAAAAGGTTAAAACAATTGTCTAAAGTGACCGTGTTATGTAGTAGGGTCAGAATTAAAGCCTAGCACTCTGACCCCAGAGCCTGTTATCTTAAGCATCTTGGACCAGTTGTGCAGGCAAGAATAAAAACAGGAAGAAGGGTTTGGTCCAGAGAAGGAGCCTATGAAGCAGGGAGAACTTGTGACCGGCTGTGGTTTGAATATGTCCCCCAGATTTCATGTGTTGGAAACTTAATCCCCAACACAACAATGTTGAGAGATGGGAGCTTTAAGAACTGATTAGGTCATTAGCCTTAATTAGCCCTCATGGATGGATTAATGTTATTATTGAGGAAGTGGGCCTGTTATTGCAAGAGTAGATTTGTTCTAAAGGGGAATTCAGCCTTTTCTTGCTGTCTCTTGTTTGTTTGCACTCTCCTGCCCTTTTGCTTTCCACCACAGGATGATGCAGCAAGAAGGCCCTCACCAGATTCAGGCCACTTACTCAACCGTGAACTTCCTAGCCTACAGTCCTGTAAGAAAGACATTTCTTTTCTTTATAAATTACCACATATGTAATATTTTGTTATAGCAGCACAAAATGGACTAGGACACCACCTCTCACTTATAACTTTCTGTACACATGTACACATACACACATATACATACGCACATGCCCTTGTGCGTGCAACCACACACACACACCCACAGACACAATCCGAGCTTTTAATGATATTAAACGCCTTCTTTCAAGTATTCTGGGCATCCCTTAAGGGTTCTTACTTGTGCCCATGGGTCCAGGTTATTTTGTCCTCTGTCATGCCAATTAATGCCCCTTCTCTGGTTCCAGCTTTCTGCATGGGCCTCTGTCCCCAGTTATGCCCAGATCCCTGCTGATTCATCCAGGCCACCATTGCCATCAGCCGCTCCATGGAATGGGGCAGGAAAATGCTTTTTCTTCTGTGTTGCACTAAATTGGGGCAGGATAAACTGCAGTGGATCACATGGTCATAAAGCATTGCAGGGTTTGGTGGAAGAGCTCTTTCCATTCTTACATAGGCTCCTTTCTCTCCAGGGTCACAGATGCCACCCAGACAGCTAGATTTAACAAAGGCTTTAAGCATAGGTCACCACCTGAAACTCTCTCTTTGTGACCTGCCAGGACTTGTTGTTGATTTGCTCTGCTTGGTGAATTTTCTTTTTGGTTCCTTTCTTCACTGTGGTTTCCACTGCATCTTTGACTCCTACTTCATCATGAATAACTGAGATGTCCGAACCCTAGTGCTAGATACTGCTCAAGCTTTTATTCCAATGAAGCTCCTAGTTTCCATGTAAACTAGTGATTGCAAATTGATACTTGGTGTGTGTGTGCACGCGCGCATGTGTGTGTGCATGTGCGTGTGTGTGTATGCATGTGTGTGTGTGTGTGTGAGAATGCTATTACTAGCGCCACAAGATGGACTTGTACATGTCAATTCAGGCTTCAGAAATACATAACTTGCCAGATAGTATCTTGGAGATGAGTAGAACCTCTAGTTTCCTTATAGTTGGTGGCAAATCTTTCATACACACCATAGTCCTTTACTGTCCCAAGATTCTTTAGGTCCAGAATTCTTAACCTGGATTTGTGGACCCCAAGTGGGTCCATAAGTGAGTATTAGGGAGTCTGAGAAATTGCCTGCAAAATGTTATATGCACATGAACTTGTTAGGGGAGATGATCCATAACCTTAATTAGAGGCACAAAGCATCTGGATCCCCAAAAGTTTGAGAGCCAGACATCCAGACTGGCCTTGGCATTTGGGAAGCACTGGGTGTGACCTAATCCAGAAAGGTGAAGGGAATAAGGAAACCAACACTCCCTGAACGGCTGCTATGAACCAATGTCCTGAGCTGGGTTCTTTATGTGTTTTCTCATTTCATTTTCAAAACTGTTCTGTGTAGCAGTTATGACTCCCATATTCCAGAGGAGAAATGGAAGCTGAGAGGGGTAGATGGAAGGTCCACAAGGCCACACAGCTGCTAAGTCAGGCAAACATGATTCACACATCTAGGCTTTTGGCCTCTAAATAACTGTGCACTTTCTATGACATAATGCTGATCCCCAAGAAAAACAAGAAATACCAGTTTTCACAGATTTCATAAGCACATTGGTAAATACTGCATTCTCATTTTTCTACATCCCATACTGTATACTAATAGCATGTATTAAATTACCTTGCTCACAAAACAAAGTTTTGATCAGATATCCATGGTGTTGCTTAATTTTTTAAAAACACACTTTCGCTATTGCTCATCATGCTTTCTGTCATAATGATGGTTGTTATTAATAAATACAAGACACCATGTACCTGTAACTCCTTACTCTATCTTAAAGACACAAATGGGGCAGTGTGATGGTTATCAGAGATTTCCTCTCTTTGGCTAATAGGTGGGGTGGTGCAGGAGGCTGAGAAAGTCTCATTCTGTTAGAGTAGGAGGAGGAGACGGGACTCGACTCCAGAGGTGGGGCTCAGACACCGGGCCAAATTGAGGACTAGTTAAAACGGACTGGGAGGAAGCAGCTTTCCATAAGACATGCCCACCAGTGTACCATGTCAGTTTACCATCGCCATGGCAACACTCAGGAATTATCACCTCTTTCCAAGGCAATGACCCAATAACCCAAAAGTTACTAGTGCTTCCCTAGAAATTTCTGCATAAACCACGCCTTAATCTACATGTAATTAAAAGTCAGTGTACATATGACTGCAACACTGCCCTGAGCTGCTACCCTGAGGGCACTGCCTGTGGGGTATTCCTGCTCTGCAGGAGCAGTCATGGAGCTGTAACACCACTGGAGCTGTAACACTGCCACTTCAATAAAGCTGCATTCTTCTACCTCTGGCTCACCCCTGAATTCTTTCCTGGGCAAAACCAAAGCCCTTGCGGGCTAAGCCCCAGTTTAGTTGTGTAATTATCTTTAAATTTTTTAAGATACCAATATTATACGACTTCTGATCTTTTTAAATTTTTTTTCAGGCAGAATTTTGCTCTGTCACCTAGGCTGGAGTGCAGTGACATGATCTTGGCTCACTGCAACCTCTGCCTTCCAGGTTCAAGCAATTCTCTCAGGTTCAAGCAATGTGCCACCACGCCTGGCTACTTTTTGCATTTTTAGTAGAGATGGGTTTTCACCACGTTGGCCAGGCTGGTCTCAAACTCCTGACATCAGGTGATCACCCACCTTGACCTCCCAAAGTGCTGGGATTACAGGCGTGAACCACCACACCTGGCTTGATCTTTTGTTGGAAATAAATAGTGTGTAAGTTATATCAGGGAAATTTAAGTAATAGGCATGCATTCTAATGCGGTCCTTGGTGTAGTTTTGTGCCCACTGTCTATTTTCTAGAGCCCTCTTCAATATAGTGTAACCTACTCAACAATGTGTTAATTACATCTGCTAAAAACACACTGAATTCCAGGGATGTCTTAACCATCTAATATTTACTGTTGAAAATTGCAACTCTTCCTTTTGGCTCTGTTAGTGCTGCATAGAATTTGTTATGTCACAGATCATAAAACAAATCTTCACGTTCATTTGTAGAGTCTAAAGCAATTCTGAACACATTTTACTTGCTTCACACCTGTTTGCTTAAATGTAAATATAGAAAATATCTTGTATTCCTGCTCTAGAATTTATGGTGGGAATTCATATTAAACAGTTCATAGTTACGGAATCTGGATTTTAAAAAAAGAATTAAAACTGATGAATTTGTCTTTAGAGTTTAGAAAATACAGAACTTATTTTAAATTAATATAGTCAGTTGTCTCTGTTTTTTAATGAAATTCCTCTCTGAGGCTGCTTTATTCATGAAACCGATTGTACTCCCTCACTACCAGGCCAGGGTGGTGGGCTCCATGTGAGCGAGCCTACTTGCTTCTTTAGGGAAGCACAGAATTGCTTGAGAAAACAAGCCAGCAATGGTGAAGACTGGAGCTTGGAAACATAGGGTCTAGGATTGTGGGAGAGGCGTTGCTCTTGTCCACAGCTTGGTTACGTAGGGTAGCTGTTCTCGGTTCCCACAGCTCAGAAACAGTGTTTCCCAAACTTACCTAATGGAAAGAACAACCTGAGGGGCTTGGCAGACAGACCGTTCCCCAGACCAGTATGCTGGAGATTCAGATCCCAAGGGTATGGGTTGAGGCCTGCGGATCTGTATTACTGATGAGGACTCAAGTAATTATTTTCATCAAGAGGTTCAGGAAGATATTTCATTGAAACCCTTCCTCCTTCTTCCTTTTTAACCTCCATTCAGTTCTTCCAAAATCGCAAAATGGCCACAAGAATAATCGAATCAGTGATACTCTTTTGGTTTCCTGAGTTGCTGCCCCTACACCACCATTAATTTTACACGCCATCCTTGGCTTATTCTTCTGGAAACTCAGCTCTGAGCACTACTTTCCTCTTTAACAAACACCAAGGCTGCTCTGTGGCCTGTTGCATTGTGTCCAGATTCATCAGCCTGGAATTTAAGGTCCTCTATAAATTGGCCCAACCTGCCTTTTCAAATACTTTCTTACCAAGTTCCTTTATACAGTGTAGGATTCAGCCAGGTTGTGGCCATTTGATTTCCCCTGTATATATTCTTTAATATCCTGCCTCTTTGCCTTTGCTTATACTTCTCTTTCTGCCTTGAGTAGTTTTCTTCTCATCCATGTATATCCATGTCTCGAACCTGTCTTTCAGGCGGCTGTTCAAAGTTCCCTCCTCTCAGAGGTGTGACCTCATTTGACCAGTCAGAGAATAAGAATGTATTGATGCCTGTTTGTCAGTCACAATGCTGACCACTTTATATGGATGATCTCATTTGTATCGCAAAATAATCCTTTGAGAGGACTTTCTTTCCTCTGGAACTCATCCCCACTGTACTTCTCATTCTTGAATTCTGCATCTGCGAATTCACCTACTCAATAAATTTAGTTATAAACTCCAGATCAGTACTTGTGGCATGTTTGAGGTCATATGTGGACACACGTAGAGTGGTGAAAAATCTGAGTTGCCTCAATGCTCATGTTCCCAGATGAGGTCAAACAGGGCCACACTCTGCCTTCTTATTTCTGCTCCTGTGCTAAATAAAAGCCTTTTTGGAAGTGTATTCAGGGCCATGTTTTTTGCATTTTGATGCCTTCTGTTAGTAATTTTGCTATTTAAAATGGTCCTCTGTGCCGTCTAGTGTTCCTAAGTATGAGAAGGCTGTGATGTGCCTCGTGAGAAAATGCATGTGTTAAATAATCTTCCTTCAGGCATGAGTTATATGATGTTGGCCATGAATTCAATGTTGATGAATCAACAATACAGTACATCCAGAAAAAGAAAGGAGATATTTGCTAATCTGGGCCACTGTGGAGGTTGCTAAAGTAACATCTGTAGTGTGTGATGAGTCCATGGAAAAAGCAGAAAAGCAGCTAGAGATGATAACTGATTAAAAAACTCATAGCAGACAGCAGGGTTGTGAGACTGAAAGCCAAAGAAATTTATGGTCACATTGCTGGATCAGAATGTGACACTTTTTTTTGGCTAGCACTGGCTTGGCTGGTTCACACATTCCAAAAGGTGATATGGTGTGAAAGTTATTAAACTTGCAGATGAGGCAGACTGTACAGATCAGAAGGCTGCAGAAGAGTTGAAACCCCGTCTCTACTAAAAATACAAAAATTAGCCAAGTGTTGTGGTGCACGCCTGTAATTCCAGCTACTTGGGAGGCTGAAGCAGGAGAATTGCTTGAATCTGGGAGGCGGAGGTTGCAGTGAGCCAAGATTGTGCCACCGCACTCCAGACTGGGTGACAGAGCAAGATCCTGTCTCAGAAAAAAAATAATAAAAAATACTTGCTACGTATCATTCAGGGAAAGAGTTATGTGCAAGAGCAGGTTTTCAACGCTGATGCGACTGGCTTGTTTTACAGGGAAATTCTCAAACAAACCTATATAACACAACTGGCAGAGACTCCCAGGAACCTACTCTTGTTTGTCTCCTAGGAGCAACTATTTAGTGCTTGCTAATTCAGTGTTGAGAGCAATTTTATGGGCCATAACTCTTGTTGCTAATAATGAGAATCGACTGTACTTTGTTTTAAATCTCCTTTATAAAATTTATTATTTTCTACCTTGTATTATAAATATTATAAGATGCGTCACCTCCCCCACAATAGTACTAATTTATACTCTCTTTGTGGAGAAGATTCTGTACTCATTCATTCAGGAACAATTTTTGAGTGTTCCTTATGAGACTACCTCTCCACCGGTGGCAGAAGACATGCGGGTGAATGAGACCAAGTCCCTGTCCTTGGGTAGCTTATTGTCCTGTGGGAGGAGACAAACAAGTAACAGATGGTTGTCACGATGATTCAGAGAGGCACAGGAGATTAGATGTGATTCTTCAAGGGATTAAACATAATTTATAGCCTGCACATTGAATGGATGGATCCGCCATTGAAATACCTTCTGAATGCTTCATCATGATCTGATCATTTTTGCCTCTAAGTCACCCTTAATCTATACCTATCTTTAAATCTTTCTATCGATTTATTTTTCTGAAGACCCATAATGATTAATGTGTGGTTTTGGTAAATATGGAACAGTTGGTTTGCATATTTACTGCCATTAACACACGTTGATAAACTTCAACAGGAACATAACTCAGTAGTTCTGGTAAGAAGAGCATTGTACAGAGGCTCTGCCCTGTGAAGTTGCCAGCATGTGAGATGAGAAGGCAGCGCTGAGCCTGGCAGAGCAGGTATGTCCGTGACTACGCTGCAATAGAACTGGCCGTCCATGTGTCTTATATGGCAAAGCCTGGATGCTGAGTGCACATGCAGGAGCTGGCTGTGCAAGGCAAGGAGGTACCAGCAAGACTATGCGAGCAGCTCCAGGGCTTCTCATTCCAGCAGACCCTGGCTTTACCATACTAACCCTAACTAATTACTGTGGTTTGGGTGGAGACTTTGATTAGATCACAAATGAGTATGGGATGGCCACAAATGAGACATTTTCTTTCTCTTTCCTATTTCAGCAATAATTGAAAATAATTAGTGATGTATTCAGCAATTTCAAACACTTCTGCTCGTCTGTTTGGACAAAGACATATATATTATTATTATATTTGCTATGAGAATGCTGACTGATGTTCCATGAAGGCTACATTTTTAAGACATTTCTTTTATCTTTTAAAAGAGAAAACGGGACAGAAACATCAATTTTAGAGAAGAAGGGGGAATAAAAATAAAATGGAGGCTGGGTTAGTCTGTAGGATTTTCCTTCTCCGCTATCTCGCCAATGAAGTTTAGATTCACCTACCCAGACTGCTAACCTTATTTCTAGACCCTGTCCGACCCTTCTGTTCCATGACTCTTTCATTCTCCTTCTTGTCTCCAGGCTGCTAGACAGCCCCTCTACAGCTGTCCCAGGCCCTGTGGGCAGTGCAAAGACCATCAATTGCACCACTCTGCTCTGCTGTTGCACCGCAGCTCCTAAGTTGACAAAGACCTGGCCACTGGCTTCTGTGATGCTGGCCCCCTTCTTTCATTGCTGTGTTGAAATCGGCGGCTGCTCCTGCTTGAGGCCTCCTTTGGTACAAATCTGCTTGTTTCCCAGGTATAATTTCACCTCCTCAAGAAGATGATCAATTCCTCAGGGGCAAAACTATGCCATTTTCTTCCTTAACAGACCTCTCATAATAACCAGTGTTGTTTTGAGGCTATTGCAGTTTCTACATAATACATTTTGATACTGAGTTTTGTCAATATGGCCCCGATATTCACATGCCCAATTAGACATACTAAATCTAATAAAAGCCAAAAATGCAGAGAGGGGTGATCTAGGAAGCTTTTTCAATCAGAAATTGTTTTGCATATGTATTTCAAGGCTGATAATGTTTCATCTGAACTTGTAAAAATACTACTTGAGTTTTGCAAAATAAATAATTTAATGGCACATCCCCAGCAATTTACCGCCGGTGTTCATTCTGAGCAGACCTTCAAAACTAATGTGGTGTTTTATTGTCTACTGATACAGAAGAAAGGGAATGAAAAATTTCCCAACCTTTGATAGTTCTAAGTCAGGACTCTTGAAAGATGGAGGAGGGCTCAGAGTTCAAAATGCCGACTGGTTTCATCTGACTTTGGCCTCTAGGTAAAGGAGTAGGATGCACATAATCTTTCAAAAATATTTCCCTATATTTAGTGCCTTCTGTGCTCAAGGCTTCTCACTATTCCCTTTAAGCGTTTCTGTGAACTGTCAATTACCTAAAGGCTTTCTCTTCCACCCCGTAGAGATTATTCATTTCCCATGTGTCAATGTGTGTGTGTGTGCGCGCGCGTGTGTGTGTGTTGTGCTCCGACTTTTCACCTATTCATCAATACCCTGTAAGGGTATGGACAGGTCAGATGAAAATGAGAGCTGTTTGCTATTTTTTTTCACGGTTCTAATGAAAGGTTTCGTGAAGAAAGGGATTAAAATTACTGCTTTCAATGCCATGTTCCCTGTTGGTAATTTGAAAAGCATATGAATTGCACATTTTCTATTTCTCTCAGTAAGAAAAAGTTTCTTTTGTATATGATCCTTATTTTTTTCTGTGAATAGGGTTCCTTAATAGAATATACGATGGTTTTTTACCCGTGTTTTATATATTTCTCTGTTGTCAGAGCCCCTTCTCAACTCAACCATGATGTTCTTTTTAAATTTTTTTTCTTAGGAGAATTCTCTTACATGAAAACTGCCCAGGACCTCCTAAAACACAGTTTCTCATCTGTACTGTTGCATTCTGCTGTTTTCACTCAGAGAGCAAGGAGTATTCTCTTTAGTCTGCTATATTGAAACCAAATCCAAGCTTCACAGCTACTATTATAATATTGTGGGCCATGTCCTCCACTTCTTCTAGCTGTTACTTTCAGAGATCAAAATCAACTTTGTTACACAGTAAGACAGCATTTTCTAAAGTGTTCCTGAGGATTCTAGTTCTGCAATAAGGTTCATGAAAAAGGTTCTGTGATCATGTGAGTTTCACATACATGCCAAACATGCTCTAATCCCTTTTTGAAGGTTTCTGATTCACAATAATGCATTGATGCCTCAGAGAAATCCTGCCTTCAACAAACTTGTTGTTGACTCTTGTCTCCTTGCCATATCCCAAACGTATTTCATCACGTTACATTTATGAGGCCTTTTATTCTTGTAGCACATTTTTCATTTAGCAAAACATGCTTGGGGAGATACTGGGAAAAGAATTAGGGAAACACAGCTCAACATATCTGAATGAGCCACAGGTATGCAACGGCTTACTACTCTTAAATCTGGCCTCTGGGTCCTGCTTGTTTTATCAGCGAAATGCAAGTTCCACAGCAATAAGAACTTTTATCATTTTTTTCACTGCTGAATCTCCAGTGCTATAACAGGGCCTGATTAATAGATATTCAGGCCCTGTTTTGTGATTAATAGATATTCGCTGAATGGGAGAATGCATACATCTTTGGATCATGGACATCATGACTTTCTTAACTCAGTCTCAGGGGTGGCCCTAGTTTCAGATTGAAGCTGGACTTCTACCAGTTGATTGCTTCCCCCCCCCCCCTTTTTTTTTGAGATGGAGTTTTGCTCTTGTTGCCCAGGCTGGAGTGCAATGGCACAATCTTGGCTCACTGCAACCTGCGCCTCCCAGGTTCAAGCGATTCTCCTGCCTCAGCCTCCTGAGTAGCTGGGATTACAAGCCTGTGCCACCACACCTGGCTAATTTTGTATTTTTAGTAGACACAGGGTTTCTCCATGTTGGTCAGGCTGGTCTCGAACTCCCGACATCAGGTAATCCACTCACCTCTGCCTCCAAAAGTGCTGGGATTACAGGTATGAGTCACTGCACCCAGCTGAGAGAATTCTTTAACCAGTTATTTATTCTCTCTTGCATAATAACCAGAACCTCTTGAATTCTTCATCTTCAGAAGTTGTGTGGTGCACATTTATCCTATTCATGGCTTTCCATCATGTTTTGACAAGTCTCTTTACGTATTTGGGGGAAGGCCTTTGTTATTAGTATTGCCTCCCAATGTACTGACTTGCCTCTCAACTCCAATTTCCAGGCTGTTTTGTAGAAATATGCATGACAAACATAAGAAAAGAGCATTGTGAGGAAACAGGGTTTGTTGCTGAGTGAGTGGTCCAGGTGAGGTCAGCTGCTAATACAGAAATGACAGCAGTGGTGGGGCCTTCAAGTCAAGTGGTGTGGATTGGTCAAGGCTGGCAATGGCATGTAGGCAATTGCCTTATCAGGCCAGTTCTGTAGGGTGGTTTGAGCCTTGTTCCTGGAAACTTAGCTGAGAGCCTGGTTCCAGGCACTAGAACCTAATTAATTCCATATGTCTAAATGTCCCAGCTAAAGCTGTCATCCTCTATCATAGCTATACCCTCTTCTACCATAGAGGCACCATCCTCTAATTCCACGGTCTCGAGTTCCTACTTTAGAAGACTGCTTTCCTTATTGCTAAGGATTTTCCTACTTTGTAGTTGCTTATACCATTTCCCTATTTCATTTAATCCCATTAATTCACTGTATACATACACTCCTCCTTTGCCTCTGTCTTCTGACTGCTTTTCTGGGTTTTTATCCTACTATGTGTATGACTCTCCCCTTCTAAGGGACAGTGTCTATGATTTGCTTTTTATAACGGCTCTATTTCTTTTGTTTTGCGATTTGACAACTGAGATGCATCGAAAGATTCCTAATCCCTACTAAATTACTTTTTATTATGCCTCTCTTGCACTCCAGAAATTCTTTTTCATTGAAATGATTATGCTAAATAACTGCAGAATTCTATTTTCCAATAGTTGCAATTATATAAATTAAATTTGAATAATTTAGTTTAATACCCCTAGCATTAGATCTGTCAAATGCAATTGGGAAGGTAATAGCGAGACAAGATTGGGTTTAGTTGCTGGTAAGAAAGATCCAAAGCCATAGCAATTTAAATAAGGCACAAGTGCGTTTTATTCTCGTGGAGGAGAACTTTAGAAGTAGGCTAATGAGGACTGGCATGTTGACTCTACGTCATTGAGGACCCAGTCTTTTTACATTCTTCTGCTCTACTCTCCTTAATAGATGGCTTCCAGCCATAGGATAACCTCATTCTTACAAGATACTGCCGTAGCTACAGCTTTTCCATCCTGCCTTTCATCTGAGTCAATTCCCTTTCCAAGAAACCACACTCAATTACTTTTACTCATATCTCTTTGACCATCCCTATCTGTAAGAGAGGCAATATAGTTTCACAGTTGGGCAACTTGCCACACCCATTGATTCAGGGCTCTGTTCTCTTGCAAAGGAAGAAGGAGGAAGTGAACAGCGGGAAAACAACTAACAGTCTCTGCTTTGGAGATTTTCTTTTAAAATCTGTTGTCGGGCAGAAGATGCTATTGGCTCTATATATCCAATTAGTGTAGTTGTGAAGATTTCTCATAAAGCATATCTTTCATAGGAATACTCATGGTTAAATTCTTTGTATTTGGAGCATTTTCCATGAAGTTGTTTGGTCTCATGGGCCAGAAGGTGGGTACCAATTATCTGTGTTTACACACTGTGAGCAATGTTGTCCTCCAGGATTCAAGCCACACTTTTAGTGTGTTGCTGGCATAACTTCTGATATGCTTTTAAAAGAATGTATAATGTATACAAAGCATGCCAAAATGAAGCATTTTAATAATGTTCCATTGCAGTTAATCTTGAGAACAAGATTCACATTTCAAGAGATTTTGAACCTTACAAAAGATTTACATTGAGCATAAAACAAAGTCATACTTCTCTGGGCTCATTATAAAAGGCCAAATTATAGTCCCTATCACAGAAAACAGTTTTGTTATTTATTCTTATTTATTGGCAGACAATGGGATATTGGATTAGGGTGATCTAATTTAGAGGAGAATCTACTCACCCAAAAGACAGTACAGAGAAGAAACAGAGAAAAATTATGATGATGCCGTCTTGGATAAGCTATGTTGACATAAGCTTTTTTTTTTGTGCCAGTTTTAAAGTGACAGGTTCTAAGCTCAAAGCCATGAGCAGACTGTAATATGCAATGAATATTATCTCCAGTGACTTAAGGAGGATGCACTGGATTTCAAGTCAGTGATTCTTTTGAACTTCTGCTATGTAATTACCCATTTCTGTTATTTATTTGAACTAATAATAACGAATTCAGACTTAGCAAAAAACTGTACAGTTCTTGCCTTCTCTCCTCCTTCCCACACAGTTCGTCTTTGTAACAACTGGTTCTGTTCAGCCCGTGTGACATTTCCATAACCACCCTTTCCTTCCCTTTATGGTTTGCCACTGTATAAAAGGAGGACTCATTTGATAATTGCTTTATAAACAACTGAGAAGAATGCTGGCTTTTACCAAAATGAAGAAAGGATAATATTGGTCAGGGGGGCATGCCTTTGTGCTCATTTTAAAGAAGCTGAATCTTATTTACACTCAGTGGCTTTATACTGTGAGAGGTCAAAAATTTCCAAAGAGACTGGTGTTTATGGAATGGGTTACTGCTGGTTGAACTATGGTGTGCCTGGAGTTGAGTTAGCATGGAGGAGGTTGGGTCCAGCAGTGAGCGGTGGTCTTTCCATAATAACCACACTACAGCATTGTCACATTGTCAATAAGAGCTCTTTCTCTTGCTCCACTCAAGCAAATGTTTAATTATCCCAGTCTTTCCTGCTTCTCTTGGAAGTATTCAATGAACATCCTGCATACTGGAGAAGTGAAATATTCTTTCAGCACCATTGGTGAATTTTCCATTCAGATCCAGCCAAGTATCAGCTGAAATGAAGAACTACTCTTTTATTCAAGCTAGACTTATGGGCTGTTTTTGAAGCTGCTCCTTCCTCTGTGTGGTCTGGGGAATGGGCTGGTAGCAAGGAAAAAGCGTTGGGTCCTACAGGCAGTGTGGCCATGAGTACATACAGGGTGGCAGGTGAATCAACGTAGTGCTGTGCTCTTGGCCAAGAAGAAGAGAATAGGGTAGAAGACACAGCTCCAACCCTGTGTCAGCTTGAGGTATGGTATGACAACTGACTCCATCCTTTACAGGTATGAAAAATTAGACTCTACATGCATTTTGGATCTGTTGTGGCAAATTACACTGAAGTTATTTTATTCCTTTACTGTTTATTTTGTAATTTGCATTTTCAATGAAAAGATACAATAAAAAATAAAATCCTGTATAAACAATAGGTGATATAAAGCACTTTAAAAGAAAAAACATCATCCCCAGACATTTTAATGAAGAACATGAAGGAGCAACAACATTTTATAGTATATATCTTACTCGAAATTTTTACTTGAACTCCTCTAATGAATATGTCAAGCGAAAGCAGTGATTATTTTGTTTTGAATTAAAATTAATTTGTCTATTTATTCAAGCTCTATGCAGAAAGAAAAACATGGAAACTAAGTTATCTTCCAATTTTAGAGTCAATTTGTTACTGTTTATTCATGAAGCACTTTCAGTAAGTCACCCGCAGCCTTCTAAATTATTGAGATAAACTAAAGCTCAAGATGGAGCAGATTAGAAACACTGAACACAAATCCTGCCTTTTGCTTTTGTCTTTTGAGGTTAGACACTGACTTAGTACAACAGACAGGCAGTGATGGAGAAAATCCACATACACAGCATGAGGAAACGTAGGACCAAGATCCTTAAACTAGAAAGAACTTCAGGATGTGGAAGATCAGAAAGAAACTTAAAGTATGGGATGATAAATTGCAATAGCTTGCCATTTATGATGATGAAATGATGATGATGAAATGATGATGATGAAGGCTTCAAACTGCATTTTCCCTTTTTAGAGCACAGATTATGAAGTTGCTAAGAACAACTATTTGTGATTTCTTTTCTTAAAATACTTCAGCATAGCACATTTCTGGGTAAAGTATTGTTATTCTTAAGCAGTTTTAATTTTTATCTTGGTTTTATTGGTGCCTTTCTGGATACCATTGACATGATCTTCTCTTACTCTCACTCTGTGTGTGTGTGTGTGTGTGTGTAATGTATATATACCTCTTTATTACGTAGAAGCCTACATATAGAAGTCACATAGAAGATATAGAAGCAATAAAATCCTTATTTCCAAATACAAAATCACCCTGGAATCTGAAAGCTTAAAAAGGACTATTGTAAAGAAGTAGACATGTTTGGTACAGAGTAGACACCCAATAAAAGTTGAGTGAATGAATTGTTAAAAACCATTTGCTATTCTACAGAGAATTATATTAGTGAAAAACATGATGGCATACAGTAACCATTTTTTCTATGTAATCTCATTCTCACAATACTCTTGGGAAATGAGTAGATCAGGTGTTAATTCTTATCTATGCAAGTTGATTAGAAACTGCAACTCAGAGTTTGAAAACATTTGCTCACAGCTGTTAAGCAGCAAGGCTGAGACATGGGCCCAGTCAGGTGACTCTAAGTTTTGTGCTTTTTGTCACTTAGATTGCTGTCCCATGTGTGTTGTGTGTAGTATGTGTATGCATATAGTGACGTATCTCAGTTTTCAGTAATTGGTACTTAACCACAGTACAAAACACTCAACTCTTTGTTGCCAGGACACAGGAATATTTGATTTACATTTGTTCACATTTTTCAGCTCCACCTTTTGCTTCTGACTTTGTAATGATTGTTGTTTGTTACATTACTGGTTATGGAATAATCACTGAAAACATAAACTCTTTGAAATGAGAAAAGGAGATGATAAAAGAGAAAAGATAAGCTTTACTGAAAAGCTCTAGGCCCATTGCCTTTGTTTTGGATAAATTTCTTAGGCAAGAACATCAACCTTCTGTCTCTGTCCTTTTACACATGGGCACACATTTCAGAAGGGCATGAGTGAATTTAACAATAACAAACATTTGAGTTTCCACTCCTCTCTCTGCTCAGTGATGGCCTCTCAATTCTGTATGTGGAAGTGACCAGCGTGACAATAAGCAGGACGAAGTGGCAGCAAGGTGTTTCTTGGCAGAAGCTGTAGCCCAATGAACCAAAACAAACTCACACACCAGGGTTATGTTGTTCCTGGATCTTGGAGAAAGTAGCTGAGGTGGAGAGGTCCATGTTTTACCAGGGAGAGCCTCTGCTTGCTCTCTTCTTTCTGTGTATGACCTTTCTATGGTCTGCAGTCTTTGGAGATGGCAGAGCATACTCTAGTTTTTCAGATGATGATTCCCCTTCCCTTTTGTTGTTGCACATTTATGTAAGATGAAAGAACTGCAGATGTATTATATGCTTTACCTTTTCTGCAATCCAGGAGTTGGCCACAGGGAGAATACAGTAATACTTTCTGCTTATGTAATGTACTGTGCCTGAGAGCCACTTGTGCTTTGGAGATAACTCAGCAATGTGTCAGTTTTTGCCTGCTATTCTTGTCCAGCAGCAGAAGCTAAAATGCTCACTGTCTTGGAAATTCCTGTCTTGAAGGAAGACTGGAAGTAGTTGCCAAGCCCATTTCAGTGAACTGCTAGATGAGGGAAGAGTTGCCTGAGCTCCTGGAGGCACATGTGAATAGAGAGATGTGGCCTCCTAACTTGTAACAGTGAGGAGGAAATGAGTTTAAGAAATCCTCTCAGCTCCAGTCCTTTTCTAAAGGAAAGTCAAAGACACTTCCTGCCACATAGGATGCTTTGCTTTCCATCATGGACCCCGAGTACCTGGCCACAACAGATTGAATAGAAAATTGGTTGCATTAATCTAACAAGGACAATCATACAGGCACTAAATAAAAGAGAGTTACATGAGCTGCGAGGTGGCCAGGCTTCTTGAACGTCAATTGTGATCTTTTTTTTTTTATTAAAAAAAGTGTAACAGCCCTTTGTCAGATGAGTAGATTGCAAAAATTTTCTCCCATTCTGTAGATTGCCTGTTCACTCTGATGGTAGTTTCTTTTGCTGCGCAGAAGCTCTTTGGTTTAATTAGATCCCATTTGTCAGTTTTGGCTTTTGTTGCCGTTGCTTTTGGTGTTTTAGACATGAAGTCCTTGCCCATGCTTATGTCCTGAATGGTATTACCTAGGTTTTCTTCTAGGGTTTTATGGTTTTAGGTCTAACATTTAAGTCTTTAATCCATCTTGAATTAATTTTTGTATAAGGGGTAAGGAAAGGATCCAGTTTCAGCTTTCTACTTAGTGATCTTCTTTTGGGGAGTTTTAACATGACACATAAACCCACAGAGGGCAGTGAAATAGACAGAGTAGCAGAGACTCAAGTAGACATGGAAACTGAGTCAAAGAATTGCAGAGCTCCTGAAGGTGGAAAACAGGCAACCTCGTACAAGGTAACCCAGTCACTGTAGCTGCCCTAGTGTTCTGAGCAGTGAGGAGCCATTGTGTCTGCTCTGGATTTGTATTTTTTTCTTTAAGGACTGTATAGAGGTATAATTCATATACTATGAACTACACACATATAATGTGTAAAATTTGATAGGTTTGACATATGTATACACTTATGAAATCATCATCACAATCGAGTTGATGAAAAAGTCCATAACTCCCAGAAGTTTTCTCTTGCCTCTTTGGAGTCCCGCCTCCCACCTCTCCCTGTTCGCTCCCATGTTCCTTAGGCAATTGCTGGTCTGATCTGTGTCACTATGAAGTAGTATGCATTTTCCAGAATTTTATGTTAGAACCATACTGTACATGTTTTTTTATCTGACTTCTTTCATGCAGCATAATTATGTTGAGATTCATTCATGTTATTGTATGTATTACTAGTCATTCTTTTCTGTTGTTGAGTAGTATACTATTGTGTGGATGTATCACAGTTTTTATTGTAATGCATCTACTTGTTGCTATACATTTGGGTTGTTTACAATTCTTTACTATAACAAATAAAACTGTTATGAACACTTGTATACAAGTCTTTGTATATATACAGGCAACTTTTTGTAGGTTTATTTGCCTTCCAAATATCTTCATATTCCATAGGTAAAAGAATAAATAAAAGGAAAATTAGAGAGTATTTTAATTGAATAAAAATGAAACTAACATATAACAATTTGTGGGATGCTGCTATACACTGTTTTTTAGAGAGACATTTATAGAACTAAATGCCTGTAATAGGAAAGAAGAAAGGTATCAAGTTAGTGACCTCAGCTTTCACATTAAGAAACTACAAAAAGAGAATGAAATCTAAGTTACAAAGAAGAAAGGAAATGATAAAGATTAGAGCAAAATAAATGAAATAGAAAACAGAAAACAAAAAAGGAAATCAATGAAACCAAAAGTTAGTCCTTTGAAAAGGTCAGTATAATATATTAAGCTCAAACCAAACTGATCTTGAGTAAAAGAGAGAAGGCACAAATCACCAACATCAGGAATGAGAGAGGTGACATCACTAGAGATTCTACAGAGGTTAAAGAGATAATGAAGGAATATTATAAACAGCTTTATGCAAATACATTTGACAACTTGGATGGCAAGGACCAATTTCATGAAAGACACAAACTATCAAATTTTATTCAAGAGGAAATAGATAACCTGAACAGCCTACATTTATTAAAGAAATCAAATTGGTATTTAAAAACCTTTGTGCGTGCACACACACACACACACACACACACATACACTCCATACCCTGATGGCTTTACTGGTGAATTATAACAAACATTTAAGGAAGAAATATTAACAATTCTATATAAAATCTTGAAGAAAATTGAATAGAAGGGAATACTGCACAATTCATTTTATGATAGTAGCCTTACTCTGGTGATTAAGCAAAACATAAGCATTACAAAAAAAGAAGACAACATAGCTGAAAAATTTACTATTATATAGTTGGATTCAATTTTATATATAATGACCAACTGAGGCTTATCACAGGAATGCAAGCTTGATGAAACCTTTGAAAATTAATTTATGTAAATTATCATGGCAGACTTAACAAAATGAAAAACAAAGCATATGACCATTTTGATAGATGCAAAAAACATATTTGACAAAATCTAATATCCATTTCTCATGAAAACTTTCAGAAAACTAGGACTAGAGAACAACTTTTTTCAATTTGATCAAGGGCATCTACAGCTACACATTAAACTTAATAGTTAATTAGTTAACATGTTTCCCTAAAATCAGGAAGAAAGCAAGGATGTCTCCTCCCACTACTTCTATTCAACATAGACCTGGGGATTCTAGTCATGCAATACAGCAAAGAAAAGATATAAAAAACATCTAATTTGGAAAGAAAAAATCAAACTGTCTCTATTCACAGCTGATGTAATCATCTATCTTATGAATCTACCTAAAAATATTAGAACTGATAAGTGTATATATGATATAAGATCAATATACAAAAGTCAATTGTATTTCCTTATACCAACAATGAATAATTAGAAATGGAAAAAAACTTACTATTTCAATCCCATCAAATGCAGACAATAGATATAAGGCAAATAGATATTGTGCAAGACCTGCACCCTGAAAATGACACAACGTTTCTGAGGAAAATTAAAAACTGAACTAAATGGAACGATATAACATGTTCATGAATTGGAAGATTCAATGTTGTTAAGATGTCAGTTCTCCCATAATTGGCTTATGGAGTTGACTATACCAATCAGAATTCCAGAAAGATTGTTGTAGAAATTATTTTAAAATGTATTTGGAATTGCAAAGGACCCAGGGTAGACAAAAAACTGTTAAAAATAGAAGAGAAAGCTTAGAGACCTTACAGTACTTAATTTCAAGATTTATTATAAAGCTACAGTAATCAAGATATTGTCATAACAGTGGAAAGATAAACAAATAGATCAATAAAGCAGAAGAGTCCAGAAATGGACTTATACATATATGATCAATTGATTTTAACAAAGATACAAAAATACCTCAATAGAGAAAGAATAGTCTTGAAACAATTGGATATCATATGAACAAAAATTCTAATCCATGCCTCATGGCACATACATAAATTAGCTCAAAATGAATCATGAACCTAAATGTCAAACCTAAATTATAAACTTCTCGAAGAAAACAGAAAAAGAAATCTCTGTGACTTTTGAGTAGGCAAAGATTCTTAAATATATATGCCAATTATATCTCAATGAAGTTCTTTAAAATGATTAATCATCATGTAAAACAAAATAATGATAATTTATAGTGGAGCTTGTAACATATATAGAAATAAAATGTATAAGAACAATAGCATAGAGAATGGGAGAGTGCAAATTGAAATATACCATTTTAATGGTTTTGCTTACCTATGAAGTGGCATATTATTATTCGAAGGTTGCCTGTGATAAGTTAGTGATAACCCCAGACGTTGATACAAATAAGCATAGAAATTGCTAAGAAGAGATAAAAGGGAATATTAAACATCATTTAACTAACCCAGAATAATGGAGGAAAAATGAAAAAAACAAAAAACAGAGAGCACATATAGACATTAAATAGCAGGATGTTAGATTTAAATCCAACCACGTTAATGATTACATTGTATGGAAATAAAACGAAAGCTCAACTTAAAAAGCAAAAATTGTCAGATTGGAGAAATAAGGGCCCAACTATCTGCTGTTTACAAGAGATTCGCTTTACATATTTATATACACTGGCAGATTGAAAGCAAAATACATAAAAAGCATATGATGCAAATGCTAATCATAAGAAAGCTGGCTCATCAGACAAGGTTAACTTCAAGATGGAGAGCATTGTTAGAGAGAATCATTTTATAATGATAAATAGGTCAATCAATCAAGAAGACATAACAATTCTAGATGTGTATGCACCTGATAACAGAGCTACACAATACATGAAGGTAAAGCTGACAGAACTTAATGGAAAAATAGACAAACCTACTATTTTTGCAGATTTCAATACTCTTCTCTCACTAATTAATAAAACAGATACACAGAAATTTAGAAAGGATATATAAGAGGACAAAAAGGATGTAAGTTAAACAATTTGACCTAATTAACCTTTGCAGAACACCATACGCACAAACTACAGAATACTCTTTCTCAGGTGCATATGGAACATTTGCCTTGGAGACCCTATGCTGGGCCAGACAATAGGCTCAACAAATAAATTTAAAAAAAGAAATCCGCCGGGCGCGGTGGCTCAAGCCTGTAATCCCAGCACTTTGGGAGGCCGAGACGGGCGGATCACGAGGTCAGGAGATCGAGACCATCCTGGCTAATACGGTGAAACCCCGTCTCTACTAAAAAATACAAAAAAAAAAAAAAAAAAAAAAAAAAAAAAAAAAAAAAAACTAGCCGGGCGAGGTGGCGGGCGCCTGTAGTCCCAGCTACTTGGGAGGCTGAGGCAGGAGAATGGCGTAAACCCGGGGGGCGGAGCTTGCAGTGAGCTGAGATCCGGCCACTACACTCCAGCCTGGGCGACACAGAGAGACTCCGTCTCAAATCCCACAGACCATAGTAGAATTAAGTTAGAAATTAATAACAGAAAGGGATGTGGAAAACTCTCCAATTTATTAGGAAATTAAACAAGACACTTCTAGATAACCTATGGTAAAAGACTAAATCATGAGGAAAATTAGAAAATATTAACAAAATACAAATAAAAATGGAAGTTATAATTTTTAGGATGGAAAAAAGAGACAGAGACAAGGGGGGTGGCTCAACAGCAACACAGGTTTATTGGACAAAGACCTGTGGAGGGGAAACACCAGCAAGTGCCAGAGCCCAAGTCCCACTTACAGACTGGGTCTGGCCGGGGAGGTGGGGCGGTATGGCTTGCTGCCCAGCAGTGTGTGATACGGAAGGAATTTCCTGCAGTTCTCACAGCCCAAGCCCCTCTGTGGACTTTTCCACCCTGACCACAGTGTGCAAAATGGCGAGGGTTTATAGGATGGCACCACTTGGGCTAACAATAATAACTCATGGGGTGCTCCTAAGGCAGTACGCGGAAGTTTATAGCTTTACTACTTACACTGAAAAAGAAAAAAGATTTAAAATCAATAACAAATGTTTTCACCTTAAGAAAATAGGAAAACAAGAGTAAATTAAACTAAAACAAAGGAAATAATAAAGGTACAAGGTGTAATCAATTAAAATAGAAAATATATAAATAATAAAGAAAACCAATGAAGCTAAAAGTTGGTTCTTTAAAAAGTTACAAAAATTTGAGGCTGGGCATGGTGGATCCCAGCACTTTGGGAGACCAAGGTGGGTGGATCACTTGAGCTCAGCAGATCACTTGAGACCAGCCTGGGAAACACGGAAAAACCCTGTCTCTATAAAGAATACAGGTGGGCATAGTGGTGCCTGCCTATAGTTCCAGCTACTCGGAAGACTGAGGTGGGAGAATCACCTGACCCCGGGGTGCTGAGGCTGTTATGAGCCGGGATCATGCCTCTGCACTTCAGCCTGGGTGACAGAATGGGAACAGGTCTCAATTTTTTTTTTTTTTAATGAAACACTAGATGATAGACTTTGGAAAAAAGAGAGGAAATGAAAATCACACATGTAAGGAATTGAAGAAGCAATTACCACAGGGCCTACAGGCATGCAAAGGATAAAAAGAGATTATTATATACAAATTTGTCAGTAAATTCAACAGCATAGATAAAATGAACACATTCCTTGAAAGATACAAAGTAACAAAGCTCGTACAAGAAGAAATAGAAAATCTGAATAGACATTTATGAAAGATACTGAATTTATAATCTAAAACTTTTTTTCTAAGGAAAGCTCAGCTGGTTACATGGGTTAATTCTACCAAACATTAAAGGAAAATAATATTAATATTAAACATTTTATTTTAGAGGAGATAATAATCTTCAATTCATTTGATGAGGCCAGAATAACCTTGACACCAAAACCAATGACATTACAAGTAAACTACAAACTAATATTCTTTATGAATATAGATGCACAGTTCTTACCAAATTATCAGCAAATTAAATTTAGCAAAATATAGAAAGAATAATACATTATTAAGAAGTGGTGTTTATTTCATAAATATAAATTAGTTTAAGATTTGAAAATTAGTTAATGGAATATCTCACACTTAAAAAAGGACAAAAATCATATGTTATCAATACACAGAGGAAAATATATTTATAATTTTTTAACATTCATTTATTTAAAGAAACTGTCAGCAAACTGGAATTAGAAATTTTCTTAGTCTGATAAAGGGCATCTGTAACAAACTTACAGCTAACATTATACTTAATGGTGAAAGCTGAAAATTTCCTTCTAAGATTGGAAACAAAACAAATGTATTAATTCTCATTCTTTTATTTGACATTATGTTGGAAGATTTAGCCAAGGTAATAAAGTAAGCAAAAGAAATCAAAAGCATATCCATTGAAAAAGGAGGAAAAAAGTGTCTTTCTCTATAGACAACATATTGTGAACATAGACAATCCTAGAGAATCTATGTAAAATCACTAGAACTAATAAGTGAGTTCATCAAGGTCATCGGATTCACTTTTGTTAATATACAAAAAAATCTGTATTTCTATTTACTGGCAATGAACTTCTGTAAAATGAACATTTAAAAACAGTATCATTTAGAATAGTATCTAAAACTGCAAAACAGGATGAAATTAACAAAAGATATGTAATATCTGTATACTGAAAACCACAAGACACTGCTAAGATAAATTAATGAAGATTAAATAAATGACAAGATATACTATGACCATGGATTGGGAGGCTCAGTATTGCTAAAATGATCATTCTCTCCAAATTAATCTATATATTCAGCATAATCTCAGGAAGAACCCAGTAGGCTTGTTTTCCTTGGTAGCAATTGACATGTTGATTCTAAAATTTACTTAGAAATGCAAAGAATGTAAAATAGTCCAAATAATCTTAAAAAATAAGAGCCGTACTACAAAGCTGCATATATAGACACAGTGAGGTACTGGTATAAAGGAAATTTATACCATTTATATAGTATATACATTTATATATATACACATTTACATATAATATATATAATATACATTTATATAGTGTTTATACATTTATATAGTAATACTATGGTATTACTATAGTTAGTGGCTCTCAAAAGAACTATAGTACATAAACAGATATACAGTCAATCTGTGGTATTTACATTTCATGTTAGGGTGATCAGGAAAAAAGCATCTAGAGAAGATTTATTTGTGAATGATTTTTGAATAATACATGGGTTGAATTTTTTTTTTTTAAATGTGTTGAAGTCCTAACCCTGGTACCCGTGAATGTGACCCTATTTGGAAATAGGATCTTTGCAGATATAATTAAGGTGTAAGTTAAGATGTGATTGTACTGGAGTAAGGTGGGCTCCTAATTCACTACGACTAATGTCTTTATAAAAAAAGTAAAATGACACAGGCGCAGACATATGGGGAGAAGGCCACATGAAGATGGAGGCAGAAACTGGAGTGAAGCTTCTATGATCCAAGGAGCACCAAGGATTCCTGATAAACCAACAGAAGCTGCAAAGAGGTGCGGTAGGATCCCCCTCTAGAGCTGTCAAAGAGAGCACGGCTCTGCTCTGCTGACATCTTAATTTTGGATCTGGCCTCCAGAACTATGAGAGAATAGATTTCTGTCGTTTTAAGCCAACCAGTTTCTAAGTTTGTTATGGCAACCCTAGGAAATTAATGCAAAGTTTTTGTTGCTGTTTTGCTCTGTTTGTTTTTTAAAATCACATGGATAAAAGGTTGAGAAACACTATTTAGAAAAAAAATAGGAAAAATTTTTGCAATCTTTAGTCTTAATTTCTTAGATGGACCCAGAAAGCAGTAGCTATAAAGAACAAAACAATGACAAATGGAACTTTTTCAAATTAAGCAGTTTTGGTTATTAGAAGATCAAACCTCTTAAGATCATTGTTAAGAAAACAAATAGTGAATTTACAGACAAGGAAACAATATTTGTAATATATATATTTGACAAACGACTGATATCCAGAATATATAAAGAATGCCTACAATTTGATAATACAGGCAACCAAATTTACAAATGAGCAGAAGACTTGAATAGACACTTCACAAAGGCAGATATTTGAATGGTTAATAAGCACATGAAAAATTGTTCAATATCATTAGTCATCAGAGAAATGCAAATTAAAACCACAATGAAATACCACTACACATCCATTTGTATGATAAAATTAAAAAGACTTATGACATCAAACGTTGACCAAGTTTTGGAACTAGCAGGAGTGTAAAGTGGTGCAATCACTTTGAAAAACAATCTGCCATATTCTCATAAATTTAAACACATACCTACTCTATGTCCACTTGTAGGTAGAAGTCAAAGAGAAATGAAAACATGTTATACAGAAAGACTTGTGCATGAATGTTTATAGCCCAAATCTGAAAACAACTCAAATATTCATTATCAAGACAATAGATGAATAGAGTATGGTACATTTATACAGTAGCATACTACTCAGCAAAAGAGAAATGACTTATGGTGTCAACAACATAAATGAATCTTAAAAACATTATATTGAGTGAAAGAAGTCATATGTAAAAGTGTACATACTATACTCTCCGATTTATGTCAAGCTCTGGAACATAAAAATCCAATCTATGTTGAAAGAAATAAGATCAGTGATTGCCTGGGTGAGAGCAGAGGGAGATTTACTTAAAAGGGGCACAAGACAGCTTTTCTAAGCTAATAGAACTCTTCTACATCTTGAAAGGAACATAGGTTAATGTGCATATGCATTTGTTAACGCTCATCAAATTAATAAAAGTACTTTCTGTGCATTTTACTGTTTGGTTGCGGGATTCTCACCGCCCCCCCCCCCCCCATCTCTATGTACATATGTGAATGACTCTGCTACTGTGCTGCAGGTTTACGGCAGTGGCTAAGCACTATTCAGTTTGTCCACAAGAGGTTTTTTTTTGGGGACCTCAGCTTTCTACACAAAATGAGGAAACTGGACCTCTTCAAGCTCTCAAAACTACAGCTCATCTGAAAGTTAAGGTCCTTTCCAACTCTAAACTCTTGTGTGGATTGCTATTTGTATTGCTTCAATTCATCAGACCAGCTGTTTGAAAACTCCTAGAGCCCAGTTGCACCCTGAATGAATTAAAGTAGAGGTACTGGGGTGGAGGTAGAAGAACCCAGCTATTTCCTGTTCCATTTGGTGGAAACCAGAAGAAATGGCTGTTTTCAAGATGTGGCTAAGTCCATATGGAGAAGCCCAGTCATGTGAGTGAATACCTAAGTTGAAGCTACATCTAAATTCTCAATTAGGGACCTTGTTTGCATCTTTCGAACTGTGTAGAGGCAAAGACAATTATGCAAGTATGTAGGCAGCTGACTGCCAAAATGCGAAGCGTATCTTCTCCTGTGTCCAGGGCCATCTCTCTGGAAGTCGAAGCTCTTTTACACAGCTGCTAGATATACAGGCGAATCAAAGAAAGCACAGTATGATCCTGTGAAAAGAAAGAGAATTCATATTTTGGGAACTCTTAATAAAAGAAATATTAGAAGTCCAGGGTTCAGAAACTCCTACATATTATAAGAATGTCAACAGCACTGAAACAAACACTTTCCACAAGGTTCCCCAAAGTTTCTCTTAAATGGCCTTGTTGCGATTATTACATTTGTTTTGTTCCCAGTTCTTGTTCAGTATGATTTTCCTAAGGAAAGTGGCAACCTACCCCCTACAGTTCCTGTTTCCCCATTATCTTTATGAAACGGGTACTTTCTAATTCCTTTTATATGATTTATCTTAATTAATGGTGATAACTACAGTCATCCTTGTCTCCAGCACAAAGACCTGGTTGGGGTAAAATCACAGCTAGTAACTAATGAGAATACATTGTTACGGTTCAAAGTTAACATTTCAGGGAACAAACTGAGCTATGAATTTACAATAAAATCCCATTTATTCTTTTTATCCGATTTTAGCAGCATTTTAAAAGCAACTTATTTCATTGGCGGGTGGTATGCTGATTTGTACACTATTTAATGTTTCTTTGTTAGCATTTAAAGACTTCAGGCAATTCCTTTATTGTTGTTCAGTGGTTAGAATTGCATTACCTTTAGAACCCAGCACTTAATATAATATTATCCATTATGTATTTTTTCACTCAAATTATATTCCAAATTGTTTTTGGAGATTAAGCCTGTGACAACATGTATCCGTTAAATTGTTTTTAGAATGAGGTAATATGTGTTCAGCTGAAAGCAAACTCTCCCTCCTCTAGAGTCCCATAGCATATTATGGCAGTCATATGGCCTGGAATTAGAAGCTGGTAAACTTTCAGAAGTGGAATGCTACACCACTGAAACCTGTTTATAGTTATGTAGTCAACTATTACTCCTGTTACTTCAAGTGACTAATGCTAAATCTTACTTCTTTCTTGGGAGGATATTTCCATCATTTTGGGGTTGGGTCTCAGGAGAGAGAGAAAAGATGTACTCCTGTGATCAGTATACCTTGTGCATCTGTGGTCTCGTGGCTACCTTGGCCCACCTTCACTGTGGGGTCTTTTGCATCTTCTGTTGACTGTAACTCATTCTCTTTCCCCATTTCTTAGCAGAATACCATCGTGTAGACATAATACAGGTACTTAATATGTGTTTGATGAATGAATAAATGTCTACTGTCTTGGTATAGTTTCCTTTCCTCCACGGGAAGCAAACTGGTTTAGTGCTCTTTAACTAATGGTGCCTGAACCTAGATTTAGTATATGTTATACATTAGCATGCTGTTTCCAAAAAGTGATATTTTAGGTTTGGGTGGTTGAGATGAACAATGAAAGGATGTGCATTTGTTATGATGTTAAATATCTGACACTATGTATGGGAGAAATTTAACTTCACATATGATGTGCTTGTTTTGCCTTCTGAATAGTATACCTTTGCTAAAACTTCTGTTACCTTGCTAAAAGTTCTGTTAGAAATCCAAGAATCTCCCTCAAATGTCTTGGGTTTGGGTTGCATGTCTAGAGATGCTTGGTTGCTTGTCTCCATGGCCACATCTAGTGGATACTCATGAACCCCCATACAGAAGGCAGTTTCCACATGTGACCCTCGCCAACACACAAAATTATAAAATATTTACTTACTATAAAAATTAGAGAGAAGTATGAAAGGGACATGAAGTTGTCCTCACTCTCCTTTCTATCTCTCCAATTCAACTCCCTAGTGATAACCACTATTAATATTTTCTTATAAGTAACTCCCAGATATTTTCTATTCATGTACACACATACACACACACACCCTTTTAATTTTTTTTTAACATAAAAGGGATACATTTGTCTGAACTGCAACCACTTATTACTTCTTGAAATCCCATTTTCTTAAATTCTGCAACACAATACTCATTTTCCTTCTCCTTCTTGGACTCTTCTCTCTCTTTTCACAGATTCCTTCTCTTCTGTGGGCCCCTCAAATATTTGGGTTGTCCAGAGTCCCATCCTTGACTCCATTTGCTTTTCACTGTACTTGCTCTGGTTGGGTAATCTCATCAACTCTCATTGTTTTAATTACCACCAGTGTTCTGATGATACAAACAATATTCTCTGTCTCGACCACTTCTTTATGCTTCAGATGATTCATGCATTGCAATTTCTTGCTGGACAGATACACTTTGATGACTCATTAGTACCTCAGCCTTAATATGTCAACTCAGACTTGAGCCTGCCAAGGTTGTATCTATCTCAGGAACTTTCACTTATTGCTACTTCCATTTGGAAGAAGATGTTCTTCAGATGTTCTCATGGATGGTTCTGCATCATCACTGAGGTCTCAGCCCAAATAACACCTCCTCACAAAGGGATTTACACACAATCTAAAATATACCTCCTGTTCCCTACGCCTTTCCTCAATAATTCTCAGACACATTATAGGTGTTATTATTTTTTAACACCCTAACACATAATTGGTTATTATTTTTAATAATGCTTTGCTCCTTGTGATATTGTTTGTGTAATATGTGAATCATTAAACTGCACTGTATTTTATGATGACAAGGACTTAATTCTGTTGTTTATTATTATATTTCCAATGCCTAGAACACTGCCTACCTTATATTAGGGACTCAAGTAATGTCTGCTGAAAGAAAGTTGGGAGGATTAGATCAAGGACATGAGACACACCCAGGTAGTCATGTCAGTCTTGAGAATATGAATGAAAACATCTAACTTACATGGGTAGCATAAAACTAGTCGACTTTGGAAAGAAGTCAATAAAAGATTGATTCAAGTCAATGGAATCAAAGGAAAATTGATTGAGAGGTGTTCAGAGGGTCAGAATCAGAGTTTTCTCTCCTTTACTCTCTTCATTAGGCAGGAGCGATTACCCACCTTTCCTATTGAACTGCCTGTTTGGGGTGCAATTCGACACATGGGCAAGAAATCTATTAAAGAACCTGTGTCAGCCAGGGTACTTGGTCACATATATCCAGAATGCACTCTAGCTAGTTTAGCAGAAGTGGCAATGAGATAACTTATAGAATCTGGAAGGGCTGTAGGGTCAGACTTGGCAGCCATGCAGCCAGGAACATCACCCAAATCATTCCATCTGCTGTTCCTGTAGAGACCTTACTGCTGTGATCACCTGGCACAGGTGCTTCCAATTCCTCATGAATGCTGGGCTAAGAATGCTCCCGGTAGGGTCTCTGCTCCTGTCCAGACGCTGCTTCCTCTGAAAGATGGATCTCTCTTGATCTTCACCAGACTAGATCCTGAGTGGTGACTTCTCCCTTTATGACACTCTCTTCTGAGTGGGATCTTGCTCAGATGCATCTTATCATTTAAGTTTGGGTCACATGCTTGCTTTCTAGTTGCAAGGGAAGCAAGGCAAGTAAGTTCCTGGCTTCTCTCTTGGGGAGCAGCACTCACAAGGAAGGACATTCTGCAGTCATAGGAAGGATATTCAAAAGGTCCTGAATGGCCACAAAGAATAAGAGTTGTCCACGACACAGTCCCTCTCCTGGGATGTATTAAGCTCAGTGCAATGCTCTGTTCTTATTTCTGGGACTTTTGCCTATCACCTAAACAGCTTATATTCCAACCGTTACTATTTACAAATCTGTTTTTTACTTGCTATTGGCCAAAATATTCTGGCTGCTGTAAGTATAACCATTAGCTTCACAAATATCCCCTCAGGCATGCCCCACATGAATCTTAAAATCTTTTTATTAGGCAGTCAACATTTATTGATCCAGGCAATGTGCTTTACATATATTATCTAGGTGCAATACATTCATTATGCCATTGAATCCAAACAACCAAATTACCCATGTTTTGTAAGTTAGGAAACTGAGGACCAAGGAGGTTAATTAAGTAAATGATCCAAGATTTTAAATAAGCAGTCTGCTACCAATGCTCTTTTCCATTTCTCCTTATGCCATAAGTTTCTCTGACAAGGGCTGTTTGAGGATAATGAAAGCTTATTAAATATTATGAACACAGTGCTGATGGAATTGAATGATACCCCTCCTTTCTCTAGGCCTTTTAGGGAGGAAGTGTTAGAAAAGTCAAATCTGGTTTTCTGACATCTTATCAGGACTATGTGACTCATAATTCCCCGGCCTTTCACAACCCTCAAAATCACATTTTGTTCATCATTCATCACTTTCCTCTATAACCTCCAAAAACTGTTTCTTCCGTAAGTGCTTGCAATCTGTGTTTGGTTTCCAAATTAAGAGGCAGGCTGCACATTTCCCACAGACTCAGTTAGAGCCTGCAGTGTGATGCCCTTGCCTACTTGTTTTTATTTCCAGTTTTCTGTAAGCTCCTGAGTAATTCTGGTCTATGGCTTAGGGTAGAGATGCATTATCATCCTGACAATGTCATCTGGTGAGATACATTTTTAGGCGGTAGTAAGTACCAACACTTACGAAGCCACAAGGAACAAGGAACTGCCTTAGGAAGTAGCTGATAAACATAATTCTTTGAGGATAGGAACTGGGTCACATTTATCTGTTTATCACTAGTGCCTGGTACAATTCCTGGTCCCTAATTATTAAAAAGTGTTGGTTTCATAAAGAAATTGGATGACATTGTTTGGTACTTCCAAAAGCAGTTGTTAAACTCTGAGAGTAACATCTGTTTCTAGAAAGCCAAATCCATTCCTTAGTACCCACCTCCATTTATTTAAGATAGAGCTAAGATAATAAAATTGGTATTAATAAGGTCTTTTCCCTAATGCTATTCCACTTTCTTACATTTTTCAAAGATGTGAGCTATTATTTTTCTGAGTGCTTCTATGTTTTCATTCGATACGAGGAGTTACAGAAATGTGAAACGATGAAAATTCATGTGAATTATGGAAACCTAAGCCCAGACAGAACTAGAGACCTAGAATATGCAGCTATATAAGAAAGTTAAATAAACAAGTCTGCTTAGACTGGTAGGACTCTTACATAATACATGGTGAACAGACATGCCTTTCTGCCTGGGCTCGTCCGGGAGTTTGCGAATGAAGAGAGCTTCTGCAGGGTGGGACCAATGGCTCATGGATATTTTTTTCCTTAGCCCTTCACTAGCAGTTGGAACATGGAAGGTTCTTAGCAAGTGTTAATGGAATGGATTCGTGAAGGAATAATAAAGAAAGCCAAAGTGAAATTTCTTTTAATTTAAAAGTAATAAGAATAAAATGCCTGGGGATATGAGGAGATCCATTTCTCAAATATACATTCTTTTTAAGCTTAGCACAGAATAGCTGGTATGTTTGGGTTAAAGTTTCTGCCCTCTGATGGTAAAGGTAGAAATATCCTTCAGAGAATGAGAGGTCTCTGACTAACCCAGCTGTACTTTGTCCACCATCTGTTTATCTAAATGCACCGTCATGCCATGTGCCTAAAGAACATGATATACGTTAAGGGATGATAGATTCCATTTGACTACCTATAAAATACCCAGTTCACTAATTTAGACCAATAACCAGAAGGTCAGTCTGAACTCATGGAAAGTTGAACAGTATAATATTAAAAACAGAAAACAAGGGGAAGTTTTGACATCCACACTATTTACATCGTTGTCACATCCCAGCTTTGGCAGAGGCTTGATTACTGCTCAGAATTGCATTTGGGCTGGGCGCGGTGGCTCAAGCCTGTAATCCCAGCACTTTGGAAGGCCGAGGCGGGCGGATCACGAGGTCAGGAGATTGAGACCATCCTGGCTAACACTGTGAAACCCCGTCTCTACTAATAAATACAAAAAACTAGCCGGGCGAGGTGGCGGGCGCCTGTAGTCCCAGCTACTCGGAGGCTGAGGCAGGAGAATGGCGGTAAACCCGGGAGGCGGAGCTTGCAGTGAGCTGAGATGCGGCCACTGCGCTCCAGCCAGGGCGACAGAGCGAGACTCCGTCTCAAAAAAAAAAAAAAAAAAAAAAAAAAAAGAATTGCATTTGATGAGAAATAGTGTAAAGGCAGAAACACAAACTGGGTTCCCAGAGAAGTTACACAGGAGTGGCTTAGTCTTAACAATAAATGACCTAGCCTTAGACCATCAAACCATCAGTTACAGCAGCAACAATTTCTGGTAATATTGCTAAAGAAAATTTGGGGCATGCTAGAAGGAGTATGATCCAAAGTGTTCTTGCTTTTTTCCTTTTGAGTTGTGGGTGGTTTTCTTTTCTTCTTTCCTTCCCTGCCTCTCTTTCTATGTGGCTTATCATCCATTTATCTATCACCATCCATCAGTCATCTATCTATATATCTGTCTGTCTACCTACTTACCTACCATCTATTTACTAAATTAAACAGGATGAAAATATTCACAAAGTTACATGAGTATAATATATGTAGAAACCAGGTGAGCCTTGATCTCTTTACTCTTGTCTCAAACACTTGCATTTGTTTAGTTACTATTGCTTGAAACATTTTTCTTACAGTTGTATAGTGTCCAAGCCCCCTATTTCTTCTTAGCATAAATATATTAGCATTTTTTGAGACAGGGTTTTACTCTATTGCCTAGGCCACAGTGCAGTGGCACAATCATGGCTCACTGCAGCCTCAACCTCCCAGGCTCAAGTGATCCTCCCACCTCAGCTTCCTGAGTAACTGGGACTACAAGCATGCACCTCCATGCCTTGCTAATAATTTTTGTTTTTTATAGAGATGAGGTCTCATTATGTTGCCCAGGCTAGACCTATATCAACTTTTTAACATTGCATTATGTCTTCTTCTTAGACTGTATGCTTCATGAGTGCAGTGGCCTTGTTTTGTTCCCCTCTGTATCTCTAGACCTAGCACAATGCCTTTATGGTTAGCAAATATTTATTTATTAATTGTATGATTGCACGAAAAGAAGAATGAAATGAAAAAGTAAATTTAACAAATATATCTGAATACAGTAAGCCAGTGTAGGTGTAACAGAAAGCCTATGGGTCTTAGAACCAGACAACAGGAGCGTATGTTGCCTCAACTAATTACTAACTGCGGAATTGTATACAAATGACCGGACTTCTCAAAGCTGATTTCTCTCTCAGTGATTTCCAGTAAGAATACATTTTGGTCATCAAAGCTGGTTCTTTGGCCTTTGCTAGTATCTCCCTTTATTGTCTGTGATTTATATCCCCTTTTACTATTACGAGTATTCAAAACGAGCAGTCCCAGGAAAGTTTTGCTATAGGTTCAACTTGCATGCTTAAGTAGGAATTCCTGATTAGAAGGTTCCCATTTAGTAATCATTCCACTTGTAGTTTTGTGGGAATTATCTGATCCTAGACAAAGGATTTAACATTTGAAGAAAGCAATGCAGATCTTAATCTGAGTAAGGTATTATCCCAATGAGCTTAAGTCCCAGGATCAATCCATTAGGTATATCATATTTAAATTAAAGCTAGAGCACCCATGTCCTGGGGCCTCCTGCGGGTCTTGGTCAGGGGAAGGAGGGAGATGGGTATGGGGTAAGGGGAGAGGGTTATTCAGCCTGGACCTCACATTTACCAAGATCCTCCAATTTACAGTTTACAATATTTTCTTACGCACACACACACACACACACACGTGCATGCACACGCAATGATTTTAATCATGTTGAAAGTATTGATTTGTTAAATATAATATTTAAAGTTATATTCTAAAAATTTCACAACTCTTTTTTGGCATTTATTACTTATTTTTAAAATATTTCTAAATCCTTAAGAAATATAAATGCCTTGCTTTCTCTAACTTCTGAAATCTCTGTCTACTCTGTGAGATGAGGCCACCTCTGGAGCTACGTGACCAACCTTTCCCAAGAAGATATTCTCTTGAATGTGTCATGGAATTGCTTGGGTTTATTTTATATGTCAGAAAACTAAAGCAAACATGTCTTTGCCATATTGTTTTTAAACCACCCAACCACTACATGACATCCAGTAGTAGGATTAGTGATGATTAAACCTATATTCTTGACATAGTGCACTACTATACCTAGTCCCTTTACGCTAGAAACAGGATTTCTCTGGCATTATCTGCCAACGATGTCTCAAGCAGCTCAGCTTTTAAGAATTGTTACATGAGACATTTGCTCTTGGCACTGGTAGCCAAGGTAATTTGGATTAAATTGGCATATTGTAGCTAAGAAGTTGTTTTTAAATATGCGACTTTGTCTTTTCCTTGTGTTGATTTTGCCTTATATATTTTGATGTCAAGTTAGGTGTATATAAATTTAGAAGCTTTATGTATTCCTGATGAAGAAAACCTTTTGCCATTATGAAGAGACTCTCTGTCCTCAGTTATGCTTTTTGCCTTAATTTGTTCCTTTGTCTAAAGCTTTTTTACATCTATTGGGTTTTTGCTGCGTTGAACGAAAAATATTTTATATTGTATTCCAGAAGGAGAGACAATAAGTTTCATAGAAGGCCAGATTAACTTAATTTTATTCCATTACATTTACTACTAGTGCTCTGTGAATGACCATGATAGTTTCTGCTCAGCACCCCTTTCTTTAGCATGTTTCTCATCTCTATGGCTGTTGTAAGAGCTACCTTGGTTTTAGACAAACTTATCCCTGTGGGTGAACATCTTACCCAAACTGAGTCAGCACCATTTTCCCAGGTTTTGACTAGAACTGAGAATATGACTTCTTATTCTGTGTTATAATTAGAAATATTACTTTGGAGATTTTGGTACCTGTGTTTCCCATGATGGGAAATAAAGCTGTCTTTAGTTATTGAGAATAAAACTTAACTTTTTTTTTAAAATCTAAAAGAAACCGGTAAGGAGCAGAGAAGAAGGATGGGTTCTATACTATTTGGGTTGCTGGTTCCAATAGTCCCTAAAGCAGCTGTATCTGACTTTACAAAGGCCTTCCTTTGTCCCACTCTTTCCTGGAGTCTATGAGACAATAACCTCAATCTTGTTCAAACTAGTTTATGCTGTATTTCTATCATTTGAGACAAAACAAATCTTTATTAGTATGTTCCACAATGAGTTAGCCATTTTGACTATAGGAGGGTATTAGGTCATGGTTTTCACAAAATGAATTTTGGCAAGAGGCTCAGTGGTGCCCAGTACAGCTCCGCTCTGGAGTTTTAAAAGACAAGATTAGAAGCAGTGCCATCTTGGAATTAGCAAAGTCAGTGCAACTTGTTTAAAGCAATCACATCTAGAAAAGTGTTTTATCTCATAGGAATACAAATCCCACACAAGCTTTATAACTTATAACCAAAGTCACTGTGTTTGGAACCTGAAATCAGTGAGCATTGGTTGTGAAAAATCACCCTGCAGGCATGATCCCAAGCTCACTAGGTTAACAGAACAGTAAGGAGGATGGAAATCAAATAGCCAAGAAGATTCACGATTAGGGGGTGACTTAATGAGTTTGAATTAGTCTCATTTTGAGGCTTTATATAACTGTAGCAAAATTCGAGAGAGTTTATAAAAGCTTGTTTCTTTCTCTTTGGATAAATGAAAATTAACTTTAGTGGCTGGAACCTTTTTTGTCCTTTGAAGGCTTAATTTGTTGCTCTTGCCTTTCTCTGGGTTCACAGAAAGGTGCCTGGTTCCCATAATACCACCGAAAGCACAATTTGCCAAGGGCTTGGTACCATTCCCCATGGCGGCAGAAAACTATCACAACTAATAAATCAGAAATACTCTGAACTCATTCTGAGTCCAATATTTGATTTTTAAATTCGATTTTAAGGATATTATGTTTTTCTTCTTGTCAAGAATGAGAGTGAAATAGTGGGAAATGAGGTCACAGTATAAGCCAGTCATGAAATACTTTCCTCACTTCTACCTTTTAACCTGTCCTGTCAAATTAGTAGAAATTAGGAATTCAGATTGTAACGTAATTAGACGTTAGAGAAACATATACTTCAATATCTCTTATAAAACTGTATTTGCTGGGTTCAGTGGCTCATGAAGCCCAGCTACTCAGGAGGCTGAGGTGTGAGGATCGCTTGAGGCCAGGAATTCAAGACTAGCCTGGCCAACACAGTGAGACCTCTCTCTCTAAACAGTAAAAATAGTAACAACAAATAAGTAATAAGTGAATAAAACTATATTTGCAAATTTTATTTAATTCACTTTAAATAAGAATATAAATCTTATGAGTCAAGCTGACACTAAAAACTCATCCAAGTACCACAAAAATTAAGTGACAATAATAAAGAAGTAGTTGTTTAGTTAGCTGTAATTAGGAAATGAGTTATTCTGCAAAACTGTATTTTCTAAATAACTGAATATTATCTGTTTACTAAATCTAATAAGTTTTAAGATATTTTGATACAAACAGTTCTAAGACAGATTGCATGTTTCCTTGCCTTACCATAGAGAGTAGGAAATACAATGAAACTTTCATTTATTTATTGAGTATCTATTAAGCACCTGCTATGTGCCAGGCACTATGAAAGGCCCCCAAGATATGAAGAAGAGCAATATGTGCATGATACTTGACCCCATGGAGGTTACATCTTATCATTTGTTATTATGGATGTGCGTTTTATAAGTGATGTTTTCAAATGCTTTTGATTTACTTAGGGCTCAACATATTAACAGTTAATTTTATTGTAGTCAAATCCAACAACTTTTTATTTTGCTTTGTGACTTCTAATTTTGGAGTCTTATTTAAGAAGACTTTCTGTACTATTAGCTCACAGAAGTATTCCCCTACTCTTTCTTCTTTTGTTTTATAGTTTTATCCCTCCACACATGCAGTGCTGTTCTGTATATTGTACAAGGTAGGAATACAGCTTTTTTGTTTTTGTTTTTCACATCGTCAGTAAGTTATTCTAACACTGAACCATTTGCCTTTTTCCCGTAGATTTGTGTGGTCACTATTACCACCTAACAATGCTCCATGGATTTCATTGATCTATTTATTTCTCCTGGTGCTTCCATTATATTGCTTTTTTATCAATCTGGCTTTGCAGTACAACCTACTATCTGTCAAGCTGAGCCTTTCTGCTTTGCCCTTCCTTTTCAAAGTTGACATAGCTTTTTATGAAACTGTCCTGTAAGTTTTAGAAAGTCAAGTTGCCCAAAAAATTGTACTGTGATTTATATTGAAATTGCGTTAGATTTAGAAATTAGTTTGGGAGCAATTGACGTTTTTACTAGAAGACATCATTCCTCCATGAACATGGCATTTTTTAATAATGAATTTTTAAAGTTTTTTCTGTCTACATCCTGTGTATTGTTAGGCAAAATCCTAAATATTGTATAGGTTTTGTTGTACTTGCAGTGAGGTATAGTATTTTCTAATTGGCTATTACTGTTGTAGAATAATGCTATTGACTTTTGTAAGCTGCTTTATCTGGCAACAAAAATCACCTCCCAAATTACTTCTGTTGGCTTACCTGTCGATTCTGTTGGCTTTTCTGGTTAGATGACTATTTATCTGCATATAAACAGAGGTAAAGTATTCCCTTACAATCTTTCTATGTGTTATCTTTTTTTTGTTTTTGTCTTGTAGCTCTAACAAAGACTTCATAAAATATAAATGGTAGTAGTAAGCGTCTTATTTTTTTATCTTAATAGAAAATATTAAAATTTATCTGCTAAGTAGGATGTTTGCTTTAGGTTTTGGTACTACATTTTATGAAGTTAAGGAAACTCCCTTTTATGCTTGGTTTTTTGAGAAATTTAAAAAACTACAGTTATTAAATTTTGTCAAACTAATTTGTACGCATCAATTGAGACAGTCATATGTTTTTTCTCCTTTAGTTTATTAATACAGTGATTTCCACTAATGTATTTCTGATGTTGAATCAAACTTGTTTTTCTGGAAAACCTTTATTTATTTATTTATTTATTTATTTATTTATTTATTTATTTATTTTTTGAGACGGAGTCTCCCTCTGTCGCCCAGGCTGGAGTTCAGTGGNTTAGGTTTTTGGTACTACATTTTTATGAAGTTAAGGAAACTCCCTTTTATGCTTGGTTTTTTGAGAAATTTAAAAAACTACAGTTATTAAATTTTGTCAAACTAATTTGTACGCATCAATTGAGACAGTCATATGTTTTTTCTCCTTTAGTTTATTAATACAGTGATTTCCACTAATGTATTTCTGATGGTGAATAAAACTTGTTTTTCTGGAAAACCTTTATTTATTTATTTATTTATTTATTTATTTATTTATTTATTTATTTTTTGAGACGGAGTCTCCCTCTGTCGCCCAGGCTGGAGTTCAGTGGCTTGATCTCGGTTCACTGTAAGCTCCGCCTCCTGGGTTCACGACATTCTCCTGCCTCAGCGTCCCGAGCAGCTGGGACTACAGGCACCCGCCACCACGCCTGGCTAATTATTTTGTATTTTTAGTAGAGACGGGGTTTCACCATATTAGCCAGGGTGGTCTCGATCTCCTGACCGCGTGATCCGCCCGTCTTGGCCTCCCAAAGTGCTGGATTACAGGCGTGAGTCACCGCGCCTGACCATAAACTTTATTTAATCATACTGTATTACTTATGATACATTCTTGGGTTTTGCTTAGCAAATACTTTTATTTAGAATTTTGTACCAATGTTCTTGAAATAGTTCTTTAAGGTTTTTTTCTCTGACTTGCTCTTAACGTGCTTTGGGAATGAAGGTTATACCTGTCTCATAAAATGAGTTGAACAGTTTTTTCTCTTTTTCAATATTTTCAATATTTTATAATGACTTATAAAATAAGGATACGTTCTTTGAATACATGATAAAACTTTACCTATGAAATAATCTGGGCTTGAGGATTTTGTTGCATGGAGGATTTCATTATTATTTTACTTTTAAGTTTTATTTTTTTCATTCAAGTTTTAATTTATTCCTGAATTAATTTTGTCATTTTATATCTTCCTTTTATCTATGTTATCAAATTAGTTACTGTCTAATTGTTATTCTCTTAACTTCTGTTGCAGCTATTACTTCCTTTTTCATAATGCAATAATTTTGTGTACTTATCTAAATTATATACATAAATGAATTCGTGCATAAAATATATATGCAACACTAAAAAAATATTAAATATTGCACACTATATATGCAATATTTATGTTATATTTATTATATACAAATGTAAAAATACATTGTATCTTATAAGATACTACATATATTTCAGACAAATACAATATATAATAGAAATATACATGTAATATATATACTACACATAGTATAAATGAAAACTATAACTTATTATGTATATATTATTCACAATTGTTACTTTTCATTTTATATTTATTTACCTTTGTTCTTGTGTGTTCTCCCTTTCCCTGCTCCCATGTCTTACCAATGGTTTGTTGTAAGTTTTTCATATAACCAGTTTCAGGCACAGTTCATCTTCTCTACTTTTCTTTTGTTCTTTTACTGGTGTCTCTGTCTTATCTTTACTGTTTCCTTGTCTTTTTCCTTTGAGTGTGTGTTTGTTGCTCCTTTCCCAGGGTTAAATACTTAGCGTTTGTTTTCAGTCTTTCTTGTTGGCTGGTAAATGTGTTCCAAACTAGAAATTTCGCTCTAAGTACTTGTTTAGCTGTGTTCCAAAAGCTTTGGCATGTATTATTTCCTTGTCTCTCAGTTCTGAGTATTTTTAAATTTTCCTTACAGTATCCTTTTTAACCCAAGGGTCACTTAATAGTATGTTATTTAGTTTCCAGGCATATGAGTCTAAATAAATTCTCTGTGTTGGATTCTAATTTAATTACATGATGAACATAGTCTTTATGAGGTTAATTATTTGAAATTTAGCACACAAAGACTTTTGTGAATATTTCACGTTTCCTCAAAATCAATGTGGATTCTCTGTTGGGTGTAAGTTTCTCTACGTCTATTGGTTTGTAACGATTAATCATGTTATTGAAGTCTCCTATAATCTTTGCTCCTTTTTACTTGATTAAAAAATTCCTAAAAGGATTGTGCTAAAATTGAGTTATAATGATTTATTTTCACTCTGAGGATAATGTTTTATATGTTTATTGGATATATTCTTAGGTACATATATGCTGGTCATCTTTACATAATTTGATTATTCTTTCTATCAATATGTCATATAACCCAGCCTTGAAGTTACGAGGCAGTGAGAAATTTCTACACGAACACATGTGAGTGAATTCAGTGACCAATCATCTGTAAATAAGAAGACAGCTTGGAAATGTGGGTGGATGATAATAGTAGTTAACTGTGAGAAGAACACAGAAGATTTTGAGGTCAGGAAAGGGTAGAAAAGATGAGATGAGCAATATTCATTCATTCATTTATTTCCTTATTAAGTAAATATTTTCTGAGTGCTTGCTATATGCCAGGCACTAAACTTGGCATATTGAAGAAAGTTTTTAAGATGAATTAGTTTAAGTTTAAGATGAATTAGTCCTATGGTCCCATCAAGCATTTGCTTGCAAAGCACTCATGTGTAAAGACAGATCATAATGTACATATTCATATGTAAGAAATTGAATGTGGAGCGCCTTATATATATATTACATATCAAAAGTTCATCCTAATAAAATCTCCAGTTGTCTTTAGGAAATTCCAAATCTGTAAATAGATTTAAGATAATAGGTTAGCATGATTTAAAAGCTACAACTTGATTTCAAAATAAAAAATATTCAATAATTACGCTTGTATCAGTAATGATCCCATTTGTTAGAACCAGACTGTAGCTATAACAGATCCTCTTCAGAGGCTTAAAGCAGTGATTTTCAAACTTAAGTGAGGATGTGAATTACTTGGATACTTAATAAAAATGCTAGATTTTCCCTCCAGAGGGTCAGAGGGTTTGTAGTGAGCATAAGTATCTAGATTTAGCAAGATCCTTAGCTGATTATGATACTAGAACTGTGTGTTTCAGAAACGCTGCTATATAAAAAGAAAAAAAAAAAGAAAAAAGAAACGCTGCTATAAACTCTACTAATTCAAGTTACAGGGCATTAGTAAACAAGCAACACCCAGAAAAGTGACTGCTTTCCAGGGAAGGAATGGGCAAGTGACATACTTGCAGTCTTATTTGGATGTGATCTTGTTCTTCAGGTACTGCAAATTCACTTCTTAAATATATTTAGAACATTTTTTGTAATATATTAATGACCTAAGGGGAATAATCCTCATAAAAACATGGAAACATAAATTTTTAATTATTTCTGGCTACATATATAGTTTCCAATCTTGTCTTGTTTCTATATCTGCATAACAGCTTTATTTTCTACGCCTAGAGATTCCTCTTTCAGTAATTGCAGCTTCTGTGACCTCCAGTTTCTTTGCTAGCTCTTTCCATTGTACTGGACAATTTCGTTGATAGTTTCCTGATTTGGGAAAGAGAGAACACAGTGAACAATCTTTCCAATTTTCCTTTTTGACCACGGAGAAAAAAATTTACTTATTTTGACCTGGCTAAAGTCCTGTTTTCTCCTCTAGAAACCATTAGGAATATGCAGCAAGGCACAGCGTGCTTGATTTCTGGAAGCATCTTGGGAGAATTCTGGGGAAAAACCCCATGACCACCCTTTATTCATAAGGAGATTATTTTTTCCCTTCCCCATTTAGGAAAACTCCCTCTAATATGCTTCCTGCTGACAACTAAAGCAGGTTTGGGAGACTATTCAATTTTAATAATAAGACACTTTATGTAAATTAAGACCTACTTAAATTCAGAACTGCTTTAAGATTAGGAGGCACAAGTAAAACTGAAAATAAAGCTAAAATTGAACCAAGTTTAATACTCATGTATGAAAGGGATAAAGAAAATCATAATGTATTTGCAGATGTAGACCTTTTGACTAGGATAGTAAGATTGCCCCTGAACTGAATATTCAAAAGATAGGTAATAAATAAGCATATATAATAGGCTATTATGTTTAAGCCATCCAGCTAGAAAGTTATAAAAATTTGCGGGCAAGCAATGTACAAATTATTTTTCATAAAATATACTGAGTTGACAACTAGATTTAATGGAAAAATATGTAGAAGATTGGAAGAGGGCCATTGTAAATGGAAAAGCACACACTGAAACAGAAATTAGTATCATCAAACATGAGGTTGTTGAGAGACTTGGATTTAACCCAACAACAAATGAAGCAGAATAAGAGTATGGAGAAATACAAGGCTGGCAAACAGAGAAAGACATGAAGGTGCTCATGTTATAAAAACCTAGGAGCACATAAACATTTCTCATAATGAAAAGCAACTGTGATGTTTTGATGACTGTATTCTGTGATTATATCCTACATCATCCCTCTAATCTACTGATCAATAACACCTTATCAAAATATTAATAGTCTTTGCTCGGAATGTGTTATTGATACTAAACCCAGGTTGGCAGCTAGCAATAGTGCCAGTCTTTTCTAAATATTTATTAACTACTTGGTTGATTAATTTTTATGGAATTTTGACAGGAACTGATATGGACTTTACTGGCTTCTATATTTATACCCCATTCTTTCCTTCCCTTTGAAAACCAGAATAACATTTTTGCCAGTCTTAAGCTCTGGCTATTAGAAAACACATATTGGAACCACATATTGACACCACTAACACATAGTAGAATGGCAAAAATGATAAAGATTGACTACTTTAAGCATTGGTGAAGATGTGGAGGAACTGCAACTCATAGTGGTAGAAATGTACAATGATTAAAACTACTTTGAAGAAAACTGTTCAGCAGTTTCTTAAAAAGTAAAACCTTCATATGATCCAGCCATTCTACTTTGAGGTATCTACCCAAGACAATAGAAAATATGTACATATGAAGCTTGTGTGCAAAGGCTCATGGCAGCTTTATTGGTAATAGCCAGAAACTGGAAACAATCCTGATGATCATCAATAGGTGAATGGATAAACAAATTATGGTACATTTATGCAACAGGCTACTACTCAGCAATTAAAAGGATAAACTAGTGATACACACAACACCACGAATGAATCTCTAAGTATGTGAAATAAAAGAACCAGAGGAAAAAGGGTGCATATTCTAATATTCCATGTATTTAAAATTCTGGAAAACACAAACGTATCTATTGTGACAGAAAATGGTTCAATGGTTTCTAGTGACAGAGAAGTAAGACAGGAATTACAAAAGGACCCAAGGAAACCTAGGGGGAGATGAATATGTTCTTTATCTTGCTTGTGGTGATGGTTTCACAGGTGCTTACATAGGTCACCAATCATCAAATTTCATATGTCAATTGTGCATCAATAAAGCTGAATAAAAAATGTAAAATCATTACTGGAATCTTTTATCATCAAGAAAAAATAGAACACAAGTCAGTAAATTATGTTTAGGTGGCCCAATAGCATATGAGGAAAATACTACACATACCTGAACACTGTGCCAACTTATTAAATTGTAAACGTGGGTCTTTCAGTCTCATATCCCTTCATGAGGAACACATTTTAAACCGTTTGTATTGTTTCATTTACCCACAAAGTCAGTCAAAATAGAAAACACTTTTGATAACATTTATTGCTCTATCATCAATTTTGATTCTATAGATTATTGAAATAATTGAAATATCAGAGGATGGACCCCCTGGACTGCATCTGCTATAAATTTTTCTGCAGGTATAATAACCTTGATAAGCTTGTGCACTAGAAATTCAATTTCAAATGTGGGTTGGTTAAGGCACTGAGTACCCTAAGTACAGATTCCAGAATATGTTAGAAATAACCACTACAAGATGTTCTGGAATTGAGCTATAATATTAGCCTCACAGATATTGGCAGGCATTCTTTTATTTGATGAAACAAATAAGGCAGTGGAATTTATTGTACTATTTAGTAGGGAAAAAGGCAAGAGCTTGTATAGAGAAAACAAAGACGCTCTTTTGCTTTCAACAGAGGAGATAAAATAAAAACCTTAAAAGGGGGGTTGCTCATTATCTTGGGCAACTCACATCTTGACTTCAGCATCATCATGCAGTTCTTCCTCTCCTTTTCCCTTCCCGCAACCCTCTCCTCAGTCAACCATTGCAGCATCCTTACTGAATTCACCTGCACAGCATCTCTCTGTTTTTCCCCTTCTGTGACCTCCCCCCTGACCATTTGAAATAGCCAATGCTAACTCAGTGTTGTTTTAAAATGCAGTGTTCAGACCAGCAGCATTGCATCACCTGGGAACATGTTAGAAATGCATATTTAAACGCACCTCTCCAGATGGCCTGGATTAGAGATTCTGGTGGCAGAGCCCAGCAATGTCTGGTTTTACAAGCCCACAGGGTGATTCTGGTACATGCTGAAGGCCGAGAACCCCGATATAACCATTCTCCCTTTTGTGAGGTTCTCTTCCTAAACACAATTATTTTGCCTATCATTGCCAGATGAAATTTCCAAAGTGTAGATATGAGTATATCCCTCCCTAGGGCAAGAACTTTCTACCTTCTTACTGTTACCGGTATTACTGTTAATACCGGTAAACTGTTAATAACTGCTGAGCACTTTCTATGTGCTAGGCTATATGGCTCCCAGCTGGGCATAATAACGATTTAAGAAATGTGTGATGAATGGACGGGTGACCACCTGCTCTTTTGTGGTGTCAGGTTGCAAGGGCCCCCATTACTGGTTCCGAGCCCTGGCCTCACATTAGATTCACCTGGGGCTTAATAAAAACTACCCCACCCAAGAACCATTGAATAGAGATCTCTATGGGCATGGTCTTGCATCATATTTTTTAACGCTTCCTGAAGTGATGATATGAAACTGGTTGATAGCCGAGCCACCTATCTCTGTGACTCCTGTCTTCTTGGCCTGTTTCTCTCACAGCTGGGGTCACTTTGTCCCCAGCTGCAGCAGCCACTGCCCTGCCCTTGGCTCTGTCATCAAGCTTGTTAGACAAAGGAATGTAAGAAACCAGGGGTAGTAGCTGGACTGACTCAGCTTCCTGTTAACGGCATTTTTACTTTACTTCCTCACTAAGGTCTTGAGTTTAGCAACTGTCCTGGCTTCACTGTAGTCACTTTCCGCACAGCATCCAGAATGAGCTTGTCCAAACCTAAGTCCATCCGTGGCACTCCTCTGCTCAGAACTCTCCAGTGGGCCTCCAGTCTCATGGAGAATAAAACAAAATTTCACTTGGTGACTTATGTATCTTCTGCTCTCCCCTCTCCCTTGCATGCCCATTCCCCCATTGCCTCTCTGGCCTCGGCAATTACTGCTCTACCTCTGTCCAGAGCTGACTCTGCTCTAGCCACACTGACCTCCTCCCTGAGCCTTGGGTGTACTTGGGACCTTTGTGCTTGCTGGTTCCTCTGTCTGTAATCATCCCCCCTCTACCCATTAGCCACATACCTCCCTTCCACACATCTTTACGGAGCATAACTCGAATGTCCTCTTCCCATTCAGTAAGTCCTACCCTGATCACTCTGTTTAAACTCGCTGGCACCTTTCCAGTGCTCCTACTTTGCTTTATTTATTTATGGTTTGTTGTCCATCTCTAAAGGCAGACTTCATGAGGTAGGGAGTTTTGTGTCTTATTCACTTCTGTATCCCCAGTACTTAGAACAGTACCTGGCACATAGTTTGTATCTGATATGGTTTGGCTGTGTCCCCATCCAAATCTCATCTTGAGTTGTAGCTCCCACAATTCCCACATGTTCTGGGAGGGAATCGGTGGGAGGTAATTGAAATATGGGGGTGGGTCTTTCCTGTGCTTTTCTCATGATAGTAAATAAGTCTCTTGAGATCTGATGGTTTTTTAAAGGGGAGTTTCCCCACACAAGTTCTCTTCCCTTATCTGCTGCCATGTGAGACATGCCTTTCACCTTCCAGTGTGATTGTGAGGCATCCCCAGCCATGTGAAATTGTGAATCCATTAGACTTCCTTCTTCTGTAAATTGCCCAGTCTTGGGTATGTCTTTATCAGCAGGATGAAAATGGACTAACACAGTACCCAGTAAATATTGACAGAATAAATGAATTCCCGACTCCTGTGGTCAGGCTGTCAATCTGATAGTCCATTGTAGAACCTGAGCCTCTGCCTCATTCCTTGTGCCCACCTTCAGACCTTGGCGATCATTTTTCTACCCCAGGCCATCTAAGACAGAATCCTTGTTCTCTTCTGGCCAGGCCTTGCAGGGGCTGGAGAGTAGCTCCGGACACTACCAAGGCTGAGAGGCTCATGCCTACAGCCTTACCTCCTAACCCCGCCTCTGCCCTGCCTGTGTTTCTGTGTTAGCCTACATTGGTTCGCCCCAATCTTGACCATTTTCCTCAACAGTTGCCTATTGCTAAGCACCATATGTAGTCTGTCCCATTCTGGTGGAGGACCCGTGTGGGAAGGCCTAGTGTCTATATTCTTAGTCCATCCTGTTTCTCTCTCAAGCTCTAAACTCTCTTTCTGTCAGAAGATGTGTTGTGTATTGAAGGCACTGAACCAAGATCAATTGCTATATCTATTTATCTCTCTAACTGTACCCTATGCTTCTTGAATGCAAGCTCTAAAGGACCGGGGATTTTTGTCTTTTTTTGTTGTTCATTGCTATTTCTCCAGTGCATTGACCAGTGACTGACCCATTGCAGTCATGCAATGTATAAACATTTGTTCAATAAATGGATTAATGTCTTCCACTGTTATTGCTTAAGGATGTTGCTGCCACCCCTGAGTTCTCAAGTATAAAAAATTAGAAAATCCACACAAAGCAATGCTTTCATTTGAGAGAAGTTACAGAGTGACCTGCCTTGATTCTTAATTAGTTCTTTTTAATTTAACCCCCTTGTTGCTTAGTTTTTAAAAATGAATAAAAAAGAAGTACATCAAATTTGTGGAGAAGTCACTTTAGAAATGCTATAAAGGTATAAAATAACAGATGGAGTTTCACGGTCATATAATAGTAAGTCAAGAAGCATCCATTTTAAAAATTGAAACATTGGCATCTAGATATCCAGATATTTCCAAATATCTGGATGTTAGATGCAACATACAAGCAGATATGTAATTGACATTTTTACTTTTCATGGTGAGATCCAGCCTTAAGGAAATTAGAAGAACAATTGTAAAGCAAGTTATTTTCTCTTATATTGAAAAACATGGCAATTTTTGATACCTATCTATGATGGCATTTCCCACACCACAGTAGCCTTGGGAAAAGACACAACAAAGCAAAACCAAACCAACCCAAAACATCCATAGCTTCTGAGGGCCACAGAGGTGCTGGTTCTCCCTCTTGCCTTGGGCTCCTGCCCATTAATGGCAGTAACAGCAATGTCTCTCATTTTGGAGCACTATGCGGGGGATTTACAGACATTGACTCACTTGTTCACCCCAATGACCTACTGAGGAAGAATTAATTGTCCTCATTTAAATATGAACAGCAATTTCATTTTTGGCTATTTATCCAAAAGAGTTGAAATCAGGATCTCAAAAAGATGTCTGCACACCCACAATCCTTTCAGCATTATTCGCAATAGTCAGGCTGTGGAAACAACCTAAACGTCCATCCACAGGTGAATGAGTGGATAGAGAAAATGTGGCATATCACACAATGGAATACTATTTGGCTTATAAAAGAAGGAAATTCTGCAATATGTGATGCCATGGATGAACTTTGAAAACATTGTGCTAAGTGAAATAAGCCAGTCACAGGAAGACAAATACTGTATGATTCCATTTATATGAAGTACCTAAAATAGCCAAATTCACAGAACCCAAGAGTGGAACAGTAGTTGCCAGGGGCTGAGGGAGGAGGAAATAGGGAGTGACTAATCAATAGGCATAAAGTTTCATTTAAGCAAGACAAATAATCTCTAGAGATCTGTAGTACGATATAGTCAACAATACCATATTGCACATTTAAGAATTTGAGGGCAGACCTCAAGTTAAGTGTTATTACCATAATAAAACAAAATTTAAGAAAAGACAAAAAAAGATGAAAAAAACCCAGTAGTTCAGCAAAATCTAAGTAACTTTTGGTTAGGAATCAATGTAGCTAGGAAGAAAAACCTTTCTTCCTTCTGACCTTGCTCTTGCCCTTAGCTTCCAGGCATCTCCCACCTCCCAATGTCTTCACCTGCATGGCAGTGGATGCTGATACCAACCTGTACGTATAAAGTATTTAGTATAAGCATGAAGCATTCTAAAGGATCATTTGCTGTTTATGCAAAATTCAAATTTAATTAGATGTTCTATATTTTTATTTGCTGAATCTGACAATTTTATTTCCAGTATCTCCTCTGAAAATATTATTATTTGCTATAATACAAGAAATTTAACTAAGAGTAAATTATACTCACAATAGTGAACACATGAAATCAACCTGGGTGTCCATTAATAGTGGATTGGATAAAGAAAGTGTGGTATGCATACAACTTGGAATATTATGCAGCCATTAAAATAATGAAATAATGTCCTCTGCAGCAATGTGGGTGGAGCTGGAGGCCACAATCCTAAGCAAATTAACAAAGGAACAGAAAACCAAATACTGTATGTTTTAACTTATAAGTGGGAGCTAAACATTGAGCACATATGGACATAAACATGGGAGCATTAGACATTGCAGACTCCTAGAAAGTGGAGGGAAGGAAGAGAAGAGGGCATGGGTTGAAACTACCTATTGGGTACTATGCTTACTATCTGAGTCCAATATACCCATATAACAGTCTTACACATAAACCCCATGTATCTAAAATGAAAGTTGAGAATAAAAATAAAAAGAATAAAGAATACTAAGGAAAACTGTAGGAAGTACCTCACGCCTTCTTGCTTTACACCATCTCTTCCATCTGATTGGTCTTTCATGCCACTTACCACGCCGGGTTTCACATCATTATTTGTAAGCCTGTTTCCCGCCCAGTATTGATAAGTAGCCTGGGGGGAGGGGAGAGTTATTTCATGGTTTATTCCACATTGCCTCTCCTTAGTGCTTTGGTCGGCACCTTCACAAAGAGGTTCCCTGGTGCCCCACTTCTTGCACCTGTCCAGGCCAAACTGGTCCACACCCAGAGGAGGTGAGAAGAGCCAGGGAGGGATAGATTACCTCATGGGGAGGTCTGACCAGGCCCGAGTGGAAACACAGTGAATCCTCAATATTTGCAGAAGCTGTATATATTTGGGAATCCACCTGCTTGCTAAAATGCATTTGTAACCCCCAAATCGATACTCATGGTGCTTTCATCGTCATTCACAAGCGTGCACAGAGTGGCAAACAATTTGAGCCACCCAACACAAATTCCTGGCAGAGACTGAACAAGGCTGTGCTCTACCTTGTTGTTTTGAGCTCTCATACTATAAACAAATGTGGTGTATTTAGTGCCATGTTTTCTGTTTTAGTGCTTTGTGTTGGTGATTTTGCTATTTAAAATGGCCCCAAGTGTGGTGCCCAAGTGCTGTCTAGTGTTCTAAGTACAGGAAGGCTATGATATGCCTTGGGGAGAAAATAATATATGTTAAACTTCCCTCAGGCATGAGTCACAGTGCTGTTGGCTGAGTTCAATATTAATGAACCAACAATCTATATTAAACTAGATATCTTTAAACAGAAACATATATAAAACAAGGTTATGTGTTGCTCAGTTGATGAAAATGTGACCACAGGCTGGCAGGAACTGAACCTGTATTTTCACTTGGAGCAATGGTTTAGTATTCTTGAATTCAGTGTTTGTGGCAACTTTATAGATCATAACTACTGTGAATAATGAGAATTGACCTGTATGTCCTAGATATTTCTCATTTGTATGATTGACAGGCAACTCATCAGGCTGATATGGATAATGTAGGGGTCATGTAAATGAATTACTAAAACTCCTCAAAAGAGGAAAAAAAAGTGGCTGACAATGACTTCAGAAAAGGGAGAGGGGATACAAATGGAGTTGCTAGTTTTTCTAACATTGAAGGCGATCCTTTTGAGAAAATACCAGCGGCAAGCTTTCCTGCTTCTGGCATTTGTTTTTCCTTTACAAACTTAGTTTTCATTCCTGCTTTTCAAGAGGAAAGTTTCTTGGCAGCAGGTGATGGTACTTATGGGATTTTATCTTGGGATCAGATATCTTTTTGTTCCACTCTTGGAAAATTCAAGCAAGGCAATGGCAATGGATTGCTTCAGAGCTTGACAAGCATAGGGTTAAGAGGCTTCAAGAGATTTTTATTAATATAGCTAGGGAAGGCCAGAAAGAGCCAATTTATCGACGTCAGTCCCCTAAACTCCATTTTGCCGGAATGACTCAATCATCTATTGCGCTGGATCTTGTTTCTTCTGGGAATTCTGAGGGGTGTTAGAATTAAATTACCACCGCTCAAACATTTTATACTTGTTGTTTTTGAAAGAAAGCCTTGTCCAAAAGCCCTCTCATCTCCTGGAGTGAAGTACAGAGATCCTTGAACAAAACCAGATAGGTAGACTAGAAGATATTCTCTCTTCAAGCCTTCTATATTTTTTTAAGTATCTATTACTGAGAAACTGACTTTGCAAGCCCTGACTTGCTGAGAAGTGTTTATTAACCAGCAGATTGTTCTCTCAGTTCTTTGGTACTATGCATCAAGCTCAGCAGGTCCAGCCAGAGGCAAGATGGTGAAGAGATTTTGCCATTGTTTTTGTGGCTTCTTTGCTCTACCTCCCCAGTCAAGGTTCCTGGTTTCCATTCTTCATCTTTTCCACCTTTATTTTCAGGAAAATTTACCAATTAAAAGACTTTCTGAGAATATAAATTGATATAGCCATTTTGTAAGGGCTGTCAATCACAATTTTAAACATGTCTACCCTTTATCTCAGCAATTCTACTTCTAGAAATTTATCCTATGAATTAATGCACAAAGATATATGTATAAAAATGGTCACAAAGTGCTGTTTTTTCATAGCAAAAAAAACTAGAAGCAACTTACAATGCCATATGTGAAAGCCATTAGAGAGAAAAAAGCATATCTCTCTCTACTGACATGGAATCATGTCTACAACTTTCTGTTAAGTAAATATGGCAAGTTGCAGAAAACGTATAGTATAGCTAGTTATATAAAAGGAAAAGAACATGTGTGCATAGAAAAATGTGTGAAAGGTTAATATCAGTCTCTTGATAATGGTAATCTTTGTAGCCATTTGAATTGGGTATGAGGAGGTGGGGGAAGGAAAGGAGTTGAGGAGTGGCTTTAAACATTTTATTTTATATATGTTTTATTATTTGTTACATTAATATGTACTTTTATAATGCTATAAAAGCAAATGTATGAATGTTGCCCACTAGTTTTATTTTCCATTCAGGAAATTTCTGTGGAGAGGCAATAACTGGGTCACCAAACACCTGTCACCAAATAACTGTCACCACCTGTGACATGGTTGGGCTGCCACGCCCATGGTGTGCTGCCTTGACCATCCATTTCATTGATGCTGGATGGATTTAAATCATTTCTGTGCTATCTGTTCTATGGGCATCTGTGATATATAGACAAACAGGCTATGAAAAGACTATTTCGGCTATGAAAAGAGGAGCTACTAAGAAGTGAGGTCCAGTTTCAACATTTTCATCCGTAACCAATTCAAAAGATGTTGGATGCCTGGCAGACATGTCTGCTGAAATGATGTAATTAATTATAGGCTGCATAAAAATATGCTTTGGTTGACTGATTTATCCATTCATTCAGTTACTCAATAGCCATTTTACTGAGCTTCTACTATGTGCTAGACACTGGGCATGATTTAAGTATTAAACTCATTTGTGGACTTGTGCTTAAAGCCCACAACAAAGTATTAAAATATTTCAGTGCTGAGGACCTTACTGTTGTTGAGAAATGAAGCACTGATTTCCATACCTATAAAATAACACCACCATCTGTTGTGATAAGAGAAAACTCTTCAATGCTTACTTAAAAATGTTAATGAAGAAGCTTCCCTGAAGATTATATGTAAAATCTCCTCGTTCAAATTTAGGCTGTCATGTTGTAAAACAAGTGGGAATTAGATGAGTCAATGTAGGAAAAAAATTCTTCTGGTCAAAGTCTGCAGACAGAAATAGGGAAATGTTTTCAGATCTGAAGAAGAGTATTGAAGAAGAGCAATTAGATAACCTTATTGTCAGGAGATAATCCATAGACTATATAAAGATCCCTTGACGGGAAGACAGGAAACAAGATGGGGAGGACAACATAAGGAGTCACCTTTGAGCAATTCAGAAACACTAAATAAGTCAACATAGGAACCTCACATGTGGGCCAGTGTGGAGTAGCATTGGGTACTTCCTAGGAAGCACAGTGCTTCTCCCAGACCATCTTTCTTTCTTGTGTCTGCATAGGATTCATTCTAGCTCCCGTCTTCCTGAGACCAGATCTCAGGAATTACGTTTTTATAACCTGGCCAGAACAGTGGCTGCTGCTGTAACTACAAACATTATGAGTTCTTCTTCCCCCATTTGTCCTTTCTCTTTTGTGTTTGGGAACAGAGAGACCAAATTCTATTTGTCTTATATTCACTTATCCACTCATTACCTACAAATATTTTTAAAGAAGAACCATATGCCAAGCCCTGTGCTAGTTGATGAAACACATGGAAAGGTACCCTTCTGGCCAGGAAGGCCCTCATAGCCTCGAAAGGGAGACAGGCATTTAAGCAATGAATGACAGAATTACTCTTGATTGTCCTTTCTCCTTCATTCCCTGTATCCAGCCCTATTGTCTCTACCTCCAGAATATGTCTCCAGTCAGACCGTGCCCCTGTAGTTCTACTGCCTACACTTGAGTCCAAGGCACTCTTCTCTCTCACCTGGAAGAAAGGGTCTTCTGGCTTTTGTTCTTGTTCTCTGCAATCCCTTTTCCTCACAGCAACCAGGAAGATAGTGAAAAGGATGGAAGTCAGATCAGGTCACTACCCTGCTCAAAAACTTCCAATTGCTTCCTACTGGATAGAAAATAAAATTCAGACTCTGCGTGGCCTCTATCTCTTCTACTACATCTGATACCATTGCACTTGCTTCTCTCTGTGCTCCCATCACACCAGCCTTCTTTCTCCAGCTCATTCTTCCCTCAAGGCCTTTGCATCTGCACCACCTCTGTCTGAACAACTTTCTTCACACCTCTGCATGACTCACTGGGCCTCAGCACAAATGTTCCTACCTCAGAGAGGCTTTTCCTAATCACCTTCCTTAAAGTATGCCTCTTCCAATCTCTATGTATCACATTACCCTTTCTATTTTTCATGGTATCCATTGTTGTCTGAAAAAAAAAAAATGTATTTATCTCCTTGCTTCTTACTATTTGTGTTCCCCATTGAGATTGTAAGCTGGGGGAAGCGGGGACTAAACTGTCTTGCTCCCTCTCTATTGCCTGGGTATAGGTCAGTATCCACATGTGTTTGTGGAATAAATGAATGAGTATAAGTAATGGAAGTAAAATGTGTATTTGCACCGTCCTCTGTACTGTCCATATTATTTGCAGATTAATCCTAATATTAACAGAGATAGAATCATGCAGCCATTTGTGGAGTTGTAGGAGTGAGAAGGAATAGTAGAAGTTTGTAATCCTCTGCTCTTCCACAGTATTGAAATCAGTGGCTTTATTCACTTTTTATGAGCCCTTTGAAGATGTAAATAAAACCCCTGGAGTCTCTAGGAAAATGTACATTTGTACATGCACCAAAATATCCACATAATTTCACTGGGTTTATGGAGGGTGACCAACTGCCCCAGTGTGCCCCAGACTGAGGGGTTTTCTGGGATGCAGGACTTTCAGTTCTAATACCAGGACAGTCCTGGGAAAATTGAAATAGTTGGTCACCCTAGGATTGTATCCCCCCAAAAATCCTTTTGTGAATCTTTTAAGTGCCCAAGAAGAACCCTTCCCATGGATGTTAACATATCAGAAAATGTTAAGTAATTACTGAGCCTCTACTAAGAGAAGATAGAGAAGTGAAGCTGATGAAGACAGTGTTGAATATGAATGTCATTAATGTGCAGGGCAAGTCTGTGTAATGGGACCCCATGTATAAGAGGAGTTTAGAGAAAGCAGATGCTATGAACAGTAATAGCATCACTTTAGGTGATATGATGGGCAGGTGCTTATCACTACCCATGACTGAGTTAGCATAACTATCCCCCACTCCCTTCCACTCACCAAGACTAACCCATAGCATGAGTGTTAATGCTATGACTGCCCAAGGCCAGTTAGAAGCAAGGATACTCTCATAATGTGGGAAAATGAACATGATAAAGAAAGCTTAGACTATCTCTTCTAGAAGGCCTTCTCTAACCCTTGGCAAATTGTGGGAATCCAATAAGTATCAGATATAGGTAAGCAGAGGTCGTCAGTGTTTTGTATAACTGAGTCGTTTGATCAATATAATCCCTAAAGGAAGCTAATTAAATAAGCCCTTGCTCTTGGGATGAGGTTATGTATTCACTTGGTATGAGTTTTGGCAAGTTACAGCTATGGGGTCTTCAAAATAAATTTGTGGACTATCTCTTTAAGAAACAACACTCTCATTAAGTTTGAAAATAACTTTTAGGAAGCTTATAGTCATGTTTTGTTTGAGGTATGTCCTGGGAAGTCGTCCAGGGAGCTCTGCCATATACCTTCCAGAGTAAATAGCTCTAAGTCATTCTTTCTGTACAAAACTGCAAGGATGAAACTATGTGCATGGAGTACAACCATTCCTACTGTCTTGTCCATTTGCCTGGAGTAGGGATAAGTGACTGCAGTAGATATTACTAATGTTTCCCAACATTCAGCTCACTTTTTTTTCCTATAGGCAACTACTCACCTGGCCTTACCTTCAGAAGGTGAGGCCATGTCACTAGTCCTGGCCAATGAATCTATATGAGCAGAAAGCATGCTCACCACTTCCAGGCTGAAACACAGAGGAGCAGGTGTGAAATCCCGATGTGCTCTATTTCTCTGCTATTGAGGAGGGAACCTTGTGTAGAATTGATGGAGTCACAAGATTGAAGCAGCCTGAATCCTTGAGTCACCTTGTGGGTAGTACCTGTCCTAAAGGGTCAGTGAGACCCACCGTGGAGGTTACATAAAGAAGAAATAAACCTTTGTTGTCTTAAACTCCTGGATTTCATTCAGTTAATTTACTACCTCAGTGTAATCTGGTCTATTTTGACCTATTCTACGTCAAACCAAGGTCGTTAACCTATAGATGACAATGAGGGAAGCTGCAGCCTCTGAAATAACTTATTTCAAAGCTCTCCCCAACAGGGGAGTCCATATTGGATGTTAGCAATCCAGCTAACACTTACTTCCTAATTATACTCACAAAAAAAATGAATTACATAAGCTGAGAGTCCCCATTCCCAAAAGTGTTCCAGTTCTCTATGACAGCTGCTCTATATCTCGGTCTTCAAAGTGCTGGGTCTGAGAGCAGCTGAACAGAGAAGTCTGTGGTGCTCCAGGTTACCCTATATGATCTTGTATCCTTGCAATAACCCCCAAGATCCAGGCAGTGATTCTCAAACTTTTCCTGTTATATGTACCCAGCATCAGTAGACATCAGTAGAGAGAAAGCAATTGAGTACATAGCTTGTCAGAAACTTATGTTTTCTTGGACCAATAATAATATTAAGAACTAACATTTATTATGACATGCACATCTGTGAAACATTTCATATTATTTCACCTTATTGATAAAGTCTTCTCAGACTACCCTATTGAAACTTGTAATCCCTGCTCATGCTATAAACCTTATCTCCCTTCTCTGCTTCACTTTTTTCCATAGCCTTCCTACTAGGATGTAAGCTCTACAAGGGCAGGCATCATTGCCTACTTTTTCATTGCTATATCTCCAGGGCCTTGAAGAGTTTCTAGCACATGGTAGGTGTTTGTTGAATCTACTGAGTGCCATGTAGCCAGATGGAGAATATTGAATTCACCAGAATTCTACTGTGTGGGTGGGTGAGGTTGGGGTGTGAGCTGAGGCAGGTGGCTTGGCAGGGCTGCTTTCCCCAAAAACAACAGCTAGTGGCAGACTGGCCTGCAGTTCTCAGGTGCTAAGCACAGTGGGGACTATCAGTTTCACAGTGAGCTGAGAACTAGGGGACAGGCACCATGCAAAGAAGTCAAAGAGAAGGATGAGAGGCAACAATATAGCTGAAGCTGTGTGGCATGCAATGCAATGTCTGCCTACAACCAAATGTCAGAAAAGTTACTACACAAATGAGATACTGAGTGTCATTTGCTTTCTTCTGGGAAACAAAGCAAGGATAAATATTTGAATCTGGATTTCAACATAAGGTCCAAGTGTTCTGGAAAGAAGAGAAACAAAAGACATAAAAGCACAAACCTTGTTCTCACTCTTACTCCACCCAGAAGGTGAACTATAGGTTATTACTCGTGGTGCAGTAGGAAGTGTGTGAAGTATTTCAGTAAAAGCAGTCAAAATTTGCTGAGCTCTTATTAAGTGTCAAATAACTTTACTAAGTGTTTTACCGAAAGTCATCTGATCATCACAACAACCCTGTATGGTATGTGCTCTTATTATCGTCTTATTTCACAGCAGAGAAAACTGAGGCACCAAGAGGTTCACTACCTTGTCTCAGATAATCCAGGTAGGAAGTGGGAGAACTAGGATTTGAACTGGGCAGTCTGGCTTCCGAGTCAGCTCTTGTAACCAATGTGACAGTGCCTTTTGCTTTTTATCCTTTGTGTCACTTAATTCTGACAATGGACATATGCTCTAGGAAGATTCTTCTAGCTTCACAGATGAGGAAGCCATGGCTTGGGAAGGCTGAGTAAACTTGCTTGGTGTCACAAAGTATTTAAGTGGTGGACCCTGAATTCAATTCAGATTGATTTCCTTTCTATTGCTCTTGTGAACCAGAAAGTATCTGAGACACATCTCAATCAATTTAGAGGTTTATTTTGCCAAGGTTAAGGGCCATGGCCTGTGACACAGTCTTAGGAGGTCCTGAGAACGTGTGCCCAAGATGGTTGGGTTACGGGGCTTGGTTTTATACTTTTAGAAAGACAGAAGTTGCAAGGCAAAAACATAAATCAATACATGGAGGGTATACATTGGTTTGGCCTGGAGAGGCAGAACATCTCGAAGTAGGGGCTTTCAGGTCGGTCATAGGTGAATTCCAAGATTTTCTGATTGGCAATTTGTTGGAAGAGTAAGCTCTGCCTAAAGAGTTGAATTCAGCATAAATAAATTATTGAGTTTAGATAAGGGAGTCATAGAAGCCAACGTTCTTGTCACGTAGAAGACTGCTACCTATAGAGAAGAGATGGTGAATGTCTCTCATCTGATCCTAAAAGGTGTCAAACTCTCCAGGAAAAGACCTAGTAAAGGAAGGAGATTCTTTCCAGAATTAAACTTCCCCCATAAGAGATAGCTTTTCAGTGTCATTTTAGAATATGTCAAAGGAATATATTTTGGGGTAAAATATTTTGATTTCCTTCAGGGCCTGTTATCTGTCATGTGATGCTATCCCAGAGTCAAGTTGAAATTTGGCATCTTATTGCTACAAAGATTCTGTTTTGTCAGTCTTAAAGTCTCTTATTTATTTATGTATTTATGTATGTATGTATGTATGTATGTATGTATGTATGTATTTATACAGAGTCTTACTCTGTCTGCAGGTAAGACAGGCTGCAGTGCAGTGATGCGATCTCAGCTCACTGCAACCTCTGCTATTTGGATTCAAGCAATTATCCTGCCTCAGTCTCTCACTTGGGATTACAGGTGCCCGCCCCCACACCCAGCTAATTTTTGTATTTTTTAATAAAGGCGAGGTTTCTCCATGTTGGCCAGGCTGGTCTTGAACTCCTGACCTCAGGTGATCTACCTGCCTTGGCCTCCCAACGTGTTGGGATTACAGGCGTGAGCCATTGCGCCTGACCGTAAGATCTCTGTTTTAATACTGGTGCTGGTCAGTGGTGTCTAAACTCCAAAGGAAGGAGGGTATAATGAGGCATGTTCAACCCCCTCTTTGTGTCATGGCCCGAGCTACTTTTTCAGGTTTCTTTGGGATTCCTTTGGCCAAGAGAGGAATCCACGCAGTCAGATGAGGGGCTTAAAATTTTATTTTTGGTTTATACTCTCTTTTGTAGTATTCTGTACTTTTCCCTCACTACTTTTATAGTTGGACTCTACCCTAGGATGACTAATTTACTCAACCACTCTGTCCTACCATCTTCTGATGGTGGAGACTCTGCTTGGTATTGGACTAATAAATTGATTGAGGTCCTAGATTTCCCATTTAGAAGTTGGTGACTCTGTTGGTGTATCTTCATTTGCACCCCTCAGGCCACCATCCATTCTTCTCCCTCCTCTGCTTTTCCCTGTGCCCAGGGAGGCGGGTCTATATGGACCACATCACTCCAGCTCCCTTGTCCTCTGGCTTCCTATGGAGTTCAGCCAATGGGAGGCACCAGCAAGATATCAGAGATTGGGAGGAGAGAGTGGTTGGTGTATAGGGTATTTAACCCCAATGCACAATTTCCCCTGTTCTTTCCTTGCCTCCCTGCTATAGCAGCAGGTCATGGTGGGTGGATTCTCTTCTATGACTCCAGTTCTCCCTGGGGTGTGATAGCATAATTCCTACCCTCTACCCCTCACTCAGCTCCTTTGAAGCTAGGGATGATAACAGCTTTTTCACTGTTGTTAGTTTCTGGGTGCTTCATCATCTCGTGTAGATGGGCTGTGTTATTTCCTGGTGAGGCTGTAATCTGACCCTTAAATAAGTCATGCAAATTTCCAGAGTCTCAGTTTCCTTTTATGTAAAACGTAAAGTATAAAACTTATCAAAATAGTATTGGTATATTTCAACTGCTCAGTCCGGTATCTAGTCCAAGGCAAATGGACAATGGATAGTAGCCATTTAAATTGTCATCATTATTAATATTCTGTAACCTTAGGACTTGGAGCACTGGTAATTAATGTGATATGAATATGCAGCATAATCTTAAACAGCAAAAATGTACTTCTCCTTGCTCTTGGACTCTTAAAAACACAGTGGGAACAGCAAAAGTGGGCTCTCCAGTAAATGCTCTACAGTTCACTGAGGTTGACCACTGGAAGTAACAATAACAGTGAATACTTTTTGAGATCATACTTTTGTTTGGTCACATACCATGCTAAGTCCTTAAAGTTTTTCTAAGCATGTGTTAATTTTTTTATGGGCATATAATAGTTGTACATATTTATGGGGTACAGTGGTACATATTTATGGAGTACATATGCTAAATTCTTTAGTCAATTAATCCTCACAATGACCTTAAAAGGTGAGTAACAGTCATGAACTCTGCCAAAGTGGCCTGCCCAAGATTAGTCGCAGACAGACAGAGCTGGGATCTAGCCCATGCCTACCTCCAAGTCTGAGCTCTCCCATGCTCGGAGCTGGAGGGTGGTGGCTAGCAGCACCAGCCCTATTTCCTTCCAAGAGGAAGCCTGGCTTTCTCAGTGCTGCCTGGAAAAGAACATAACACTCACTTCTCTTCTTTTCCCCCAGATCTCCTTATTATTCTGTTACATAGGAGGCAACTGAGCCCCTCGGGTCCCTCAGGGTGCCTGAAGACTTTGTAGGCCAGTTAAGGGGGTAGCACTGAGTCTTGAGGTGGGCGTGTTTGATTAAGCTGTGGGGACTTCAAAGTGGGGTCAGAGGTCTGTGGAATCCATCAGAAGAAGCTTCTTGCCAGAAGCCACACAGAAGGATGACAGAGAAGCGGGGAGCCCTGCAGAGAGAGAGGGCCACGGTGGAGCAAGGGAGGTGGGACTGCAGAGGCTGGGAGTGGAGAGGCTGGCAGGGGGAGCACACTTTGGGCATCTGAAGGTGTGAGCCCCATATGAGGGATGGGGCTTCTCATAATGACAAACTTGGAGAGAGCGTGGGCCCCACAGGACCCAGGAGGCAGAGGGAGCAGATCAGAATGCCCGCACCAAGGGCCCTGACAGAGAGCTTGGCTGCAAAGCCTCCGAGGAAAGGGAGTTCCAATTTGCTTTCTAATTAGCTGAAATATTTGGAATAAATAAACGGATTTCTCTGGAGCCCACTTTATTACATTTGGAGTCCTCTTTCAGAAGGGTTGGGAGGGGAACAACATGTGCCTCTGAAGTGGAACCATTTTGCAAATACTTGAATAGTATTTCATACTATATGATCACTTACGGGAAAGAGAAGACAAATGGCTTAAGTTTTCCCTTTCTCCCACCCTCAAAGAAAGAAAACAGTCCATGTATACGTTAGCCTTAAAAAAAGAAAAGAAAAGAAAGGAACCCCCCGGCTTTTCTTGCTGACTAAGAGAGAAGAGAGGACAGCTGATATCAGCTGCCTCAGGAGGAACTGCTTAGCAGGGAGCTGGGAGTCTTGACGCAACCTGAAAATATTCAACGAGGGGATTCTTTCTCTATACAGCATCTTCTAAGGGTAGGCTTTGACAAAGTTTTAAATAAATACCACATTGAGTAAATACCTGCACTATTTCTGCCTGTTTAACCAAGTGAGCTGGGAGTCTCCCTACTCCTGGCTTCATGCCCCCATGGAAGTCTGGATCAGCGAGAGAGATTACCTTGACCCAGTCATCTTTGGGTTTTTCACAGTTAATGGCTCGTTTTACCAGCTCTGTATTGTTCCCTGATCCATAGAAGGCTAAGATAGAAAAGTAGGCTCCTTCTTTGATGGCCACAAAAAGACCCACTGTGCAGAGCATATTGTGTGTGGTAAAATCAACCAGGACTTTGAGGGGTAGAGGATGGGTTTTCACTAGAGCAAATGGAAACAGACTTAGAATTGAATGCCAGGCATTCACCCATCAAAGTCCTTCAGGCATTTCACCCGGGGATTCACCCCAATCACTGAAACTCACAAGGTGCCCCCTCCTCAAGTCAGCGTGGTGGCTCTCCTGGCCTTGCTTCTCACATTCTTTGTTTTAGTTCTTATATCCTCCACATACAGCACCTCCACATAACTGTTTTTTCTTAAGTGGAACAGTTATTTGTCATGCAAAACAATGCAATGATCTTATTTATGTATTTGTTTTTATTGTTTGAGATAGGGTCTCACTCTTTTGCCCAGGCTGGAGTGCAGTGGCGTGATCATGGCTCACTGCAGCCTCGATACTCCCGGCTCAAGTGATCCTCCCACCTCAGCCTCCCGAGTAGCTGGGACTACAGGCGCATGCTGCCACACCTGACCTAAAACAGCGTAATGATTGATTTTGATGTCTCAGCTCACCAGGGCCCTCAGAGTCTCAGCTTCCTCCCCCCTGCCTTAATACTGTGAACTAAGTTGTATCCCTGCACATTCAAATGCTGAAGTCCTGATCCTCAGTGTGATAGTATTTGGAGATAGGACCTTTGGAAAATAATTAGGACTAGATGAGATCATGAGTGGGACTCTCATCATGGGATTAACACACTTATAAGAAGAGACAACAGAAAATTTGTGTGTGCTCTTTTTCTGCTGTGTGAGGACACAGTGGGAAGGCAGCTACCTTCAAGTCAGAAAGAGCTCTTACCAGAACCCAACCCTATTGGCACTCTGATCTTAGACTTCCAAGCCTCCAGAACAGTGAAAAAATAAATACTTGTTGTTTAAGCCACCCAGTCTGTGGTATTATTTATGATAGGCCAAACTGTTATTTATGGCAACCCGAACAGTCTATGGTAGTATTTATGGAATTATTTATGGCAGTCTATAGTATTATTTATGGCAGGTATTTTCTCAAAGGCAGCCACCAAGAGGAATGTTGTTACCAACTGTATTAGTCTGTTCTCACAGTACTGTAAAACTACCTGAGACTGGGTAATTTATAAAGAAAAGAGGTTCAATCGGCCCATGGTTCTGCAGGCTGTACAGGAAGTATGGCTGGGGAGGTTTCAGAAAACTTTCAATCATGGCAGAAGGGGAAGCAGGCACGTCTTACGTGGCTGGAGCCTGAGGAAGAGAGAGTCAAGGGGGAAGTGCTACACACTTAAACAACCAAATCTCACAAGAATGCACTCACTATCACAAGAACAACAAGGGGGAAATCTGCTTTTATAATCCAATCACCTTCCACCAGGAAGGGAAATCACCTCCCACCAGTCCCCTCCTCCAACACTGGGGATTACAATTTGACATGAGATTTGGATGGGGACACAAATCCAAACAATATCACCAGCTGTTAGAATAACTGATTTTTTTCCACCCATCTCCATCCTGCTTTACAAGTGTCTAAAGAGAAAAAAAAAATCATCTAATTCCTCCCTTAAGTGTCATGTGATATAATGGAAAACCTGCAACTTCCAGGGGCAAGAGGTGAGTCTTGCCTGTGCCTTTAATTGGCTGGTTAGCCATGAATGAGTGATTTACTGCTCTAGTTTGTGCTTATCTGCTGGCCAGGAGCATAGGTTGAAATAGATGATTTATAAAGTCAGCTACTGTCCTGAAATACAGGACTTGATGATTTATAGAGATGGCAACCTGCAGATAATCCCTGAACAATAGCAAGACCTAGTACTAACAACAGTACTGTAAAGGCTGAGCATACAAACTGCTAGTGTTCTGGGAGTTTGTCTATGAATCCAAAAAGATGATCTTGAAAGGACACTTTCCAGTTCAACTTACTTGAATTTCACTTAACATTTAAAATCAGGATGAAATATGAAAAAAAAAGTGATGATTTGCTTTCCTTTTTATAGCTTCATCTCAGGGTCTAATCTGCATAGTTTTGTTCTAGGATGGGAATGAAATAGTTGAGATGTCTTTTAAGACATTCCCTTAGTCTGAACTTTTATTTTTTAGTGGAAGGAAAATGTTGTATCCTGCATCACTTAAATTCTTTGTCATTCTCTAAATATTTATGAACCCCCTAATAATATCTCCAGTTATTCCCAGTAACATGATCATTTATCTAAAAAAAATGTGTTTTTTGAATCATCTGAGGATCTTGATAAAAATAAATTCCCTAAATCCCCTTTTAATTAAGGAAGATTCAGGAATCCACTGTACCCTGTGCTAAGGCACACTTCCTTCTCGGCATTTGCTCCTGGCTCTGTGAATCTAGGGGAACGTAAGATCCAGAGATAGCCCACTTGGTTTTATCTGGGTCAGGCCTACATCACTCCTTATGGGAAACGTGAATTTCCTGTCTTGAAAAAGATAAAATGATCACCAACCCCTGTGAATTTGTAAAACAGAATTTTTAAACAAAGCCAGTTGAATGGTCTTTTTTTAAGAAAAAAGTATAGAATCTTGAGCTAGGAAATGAGAGTTCAGGCCTTGGCTCTGTTGCCTGGGCAGAGTTTCTGGTTGTTTATAGGAATATTGATAATGCTTTCCCAGCTGGATTACCCTGTAGGTTAACTGTGCTAATACAGGTTGTTGGGGTCCTTTAGGGAGCCTGGGAATTAGCCCCATCTTTGCTGATTAACCTCTGAACCAATTGAGGAATAGGATAAAAACTCAGTAAATGTTTGATGACAAAAGTGAGGATGCTGGATGCAGATTAGTGAAAGAGTCAAAATTAGTGTGCTAACCCCTTCCTCCCCAAAGTGCATCCTGGAACAATAACTGAAGGAATGCGTGGATTGACACTCTTTCCCCAGTCTGGATGGAGGAAGAAGAAAGAGACTATACTCTTTATGCTGAGGACTGTTAATACTTTAGCCCTACTGCATCAGAAAGGTAAGACCAACCAGTTAATTCACCTCTATGGTGACAGGAAAGGTGGGACACAAGGCTAGGAGAGTTTAGGAAAATTGCTTCTTACAGAAAGCACAGGAGACAGATATTTCCTTCTAGGACAAAGGATAAGAACCAAATCACCCTGGGGGCTGGCTGGGTTGAGGTTGGATGGAGGAGGCCACAAAACACATACATTACAGAAGGTTATGGTGAAGCCCCTGACCTGCTGATGACTGGAGTGACAGCTGTTTGTGGTCTCTGTTTTCCTGCTCAGATTCAAGGCTGAAGTCAGGAGCATGTGATTGGCTGAACTTGGGTCACATGGCTCCCTAGGTACGAGGGCAAGTGGATCCCCTCAGTGGGTCTCATCAGACTATTTATATTGTGGAAGAGTCAATCCCAATAAAATAAATTAGGCATCTTTTAGGAAGGGGAAATAGGTCTCTAAAATCAATAAAATCCCACTAGAGTCACTTTCATATTATGAACTTTCCTTGATCTAGTCCAGAGTTTGTATACAAGGACCTTTGGAGTCTGCCTGTAGCCTAAATTTCTAGACTCATCTGTCATGTTTCTGCTCTGTCACTTTTCTGCTCTTTCCCCTCTAATCAGTCCGTACATATTCTATGTTTTTTCATGCCCCTGTACTCTGGTTTCATCTGCCTGCAATACACCTCTCACTCCCTACCTTCTATCTTTATACCGGGAAGACTCCTACTTGTCCTTCAAGGCCCAACTCTTAGTTACTTCTTGTGTTGTTGACAGTGAAAGGTGGAATGAAACAATCCCTTTTCCTCGATTTTCTGTGCTACCATGCATGTGTACACATGACTACTACTATATTACCATGTTGTATCAAAATTATTTGTTTATCCATCTGACATGACAAGGGCAGGGATTACCTCTTTCACTTCTGTGCTTCACAGAAATGTGATAGTGATTTAGCGTGTTTCGTTGTTTTCTGTTTTTCCTGAAATCTTCATGCAAAGACTGTTGATGTGTAAAGAGTACTAAACCTGAAGTCAGAGGACTAATTCTGTCCTAGACTTCCATTTGTATGGCCACAGAACCATAAGATCTCAGTTTCCTTATCTGCATAATTAGAAGATTGTACTGAAGCAGTAGTTTACAGACAATAGTAGTGTCTTAAACAAGATAGAAGTTAGTTTCTCTCTTTCATACAAGAAATCCTGAGATAAGAAGACCAGGTCAGCTCTAGTGGCACCACAAAATCACCAGAGACACAAGTTCACTCTAATGGATCCTCTGCCCTATTCAGAATGTCGCTTCTTAGTCCAAGATGGCTGCTGGGATCAATAGAGACTCCATCCACACAGGCAGTAGAGGGGAGGAAGCGGTGAAGGAAAGCTGAGGCACTCAATTTTCTTACAGAAACTTTCGAGAAGCTTTTTGCCTAACACTTACATCTCATTAGCCAAAACTTTTCCACATGGCCAAACCTGGCTACAGAGAAGAATGGGAAATGTAGGTTTTTAGCTGCACAACTACATGCTCAGCTATACATAAAGGTTCTCTTAGCCAAATCTAGAAGGGAGAAACAATAATGAGAGGTAATGAGCAGTCTCTGCTATATTGGGCTACTTTGGTTAAGGTGATTAGAGAAGATCTCATAAAGGAGATTAAAACTGAGCTTAAATTTGAAAGATAAGGATTCAGTTAGGCAAAAAGCTACGGGAACAATGTTCCATGTAGCAGTAACAGTAAATGCAAGGTGATTAGCTGGGTTGGTGTGGTAGAGACCACACTATATACTCATCAATTGTTCACCAGTTGTGTCAATTTCCTTTCCTGGGCATTCTGAAAGACAATATATACCAGCCTTTCTTGCAGTTAGGTTGAGATCTTGTGACTGAGCTCTGGCCAATGGTCTTTGTTCCTTTTCTAGGCTCAGGGAAGCCCCCTCCCCATCTTCTTTTTTTTCAAGGGAATCATGAATGCTTGTGTTGATGGTGATGATGTCTCAAAATGGAGAGATCCTGGATCCCTGAGTCACTTCTTGGAGGAGGGCACATCAGACTCTGATATGAGTAAGAAATCTTAGAGTACAGAGCTCTGAGATTCACAGACGCACAGTTTAAATATCACTGGACTACATGATGCTGGAGAGCTTTTCAGCTCTAAGATTCTGTAAATGTTTTTATTTCTTTTCTTTTCTTTTTTTTTTTGAGATGGAGTCTCGCTCTGTCACCCAGGCTGGAGTGCAGTGGCTGGATCTCAGCTCACTGCAAGCTCCGCTGCCGGGGTTTACGCCATTCTCCTGCCTCAGCCTCCCAAGTAGCTGGGACTACAGGCATCCACCACCTCACCCGGCTAGTTTTTTGTATTTTTTAGTAGAGACGGGGTTTCACCCTATCAGCCAGGATGGTCTCGATCTCCTGACCTCGTGATCCGCCCGTCTCGGCCTCCCAAAGTGCTGGGATTACAGGCTTGAGCCACCGTGCCCAGCCTATGTTTTTATTTCTTACTTATAAGACACATAACCTGGCCTATTTTGACTCTTTTGTAAATTAAATGTTACTTTGTGGAGACAGATTAAAAATATAATTATTGTATTGAATCTTCAGAAACTAACTGCTGAGCACAGTGCCAAAAAATTTAGATGCCTGGAAAGAATACATTTAAATTTTGTTTTCAATTAAGTAACTAACACATATTCCTTATGTAAAAATCTAAAAAGAAAATGAAGAGAGAGAGAGAGAGAGATTACAAAAGTTACCATGGTTCTACAGCTCAGAAGTAACCATAATTAATGTACATGTTGGTTTCATCAAGGTGAAGACTGGAGGCTTGGAGGATGGCTGTGCTGTGTAGTCAACTGTCTTGGGAATAGGGGTAGGGTGGGAAGGGTGTAATACAGCAGGTCTTGAAACCAGAAAGAAAAGCATATAAGGTGTAGATATCTACTTGTGTCTCTAGTGACTCTGAGCTGGCTTCTCAGTCCAGCCATAGTCTGGGGTTGTGGTTACTTCTCTCAGGCCCCAAACATTCCCACTGAGTAAAGAAGTCTGCAAATCTGGGCAACATAGGAAGAGCCCATCTGTAAAAAAATATTAAAAAACCAACGAACTCAGTTGGGCATGGCGGTGTGCACCTGTAGTCCCATCTACTTGGGAGACTGAGGCAGAAGGATCAATTAAGCCCAGGAGTTTGAGGCTGCAATGAGCTATGATTTTTGTCACTGCCCTTCAGGATGGGCCTCAGGGTGAGACCATGTCTCTAAAAATATTTTTTTAAAATTATTCAGAATCTTGGTTTTCCAGGCAAAGTCATGGTATTGGAATCAGAAGGATCTGAAATAAGTGTTGATTCAGCTCAACCTCCTTGTTTCCTCCACTTGGCAGGGGGAAACACTGTGTTTTATGACTTTTCTGGGATATGCAGTACAGCATGAGAGGCAGTGTAGTACTGTGGTTTAGAGGACAGTCTCTGAAACCAGGCTGCCTGGGTTAAAATCCTAGCTCTGTAACTGACTACCCAAGTGATTTGGAGCAAGGTGCATAACCTTTCTGTGTCTCAGTTTTCTTTTTTTAAAGAAAATGGAGACAGTAATGATTCCTGACTTGTAGAGTTTCTGAAGGAGAAAATAACTTATTATAGGTAAAATACTTGAAGCAGTGCCTGGCACTCAGTGACTTCTCAATAAATTATAGCCATTATCCTTATTTAGTAGGAGAGCTGGGACTTGATAACAAGCCCCTGGATCCTTGGATTTGATGATCACCATCCACCTTCTCTTTTTACCCTTCATATACTGAACATGCCTGCATTCCAGTTTCTACATGGCAATCTTACTCAGGTTTTAACAACATAAACCTGATCATGATCATTCTCTAGCTGAAGCCTTTTGTGGTTTCTCATTGCCCTGGAATTAAGTCTTAATTGTTACTCTGTCTTATTTGAGACCTCCACTACCCATTACTTTCCTACCTCTTCCTTGCACTCCTCTCGCCCTCAGCATTCTGCGCTCCAGTATTCTGTTCTACTCTTATTTCCTCTTATTTCCATTTAAGGTTCTATGTTCCCTTTGTCTTGGGACTTTTGCTTGTGCTATTCTCTCTATCTAGAACACTGCTTCCTCTTTCTCCCCCCTTTTGTTTTGCTAGTTTGTACTCATCTTGCAGGATTCAGCTTAAGTGTTACCCTTAGTATGGGTAAAGAGCAACATTTAAGAAGGCCTTCTTTGATCCCTCATTCTATTAGCTGCATTTATCCTTATCTACTATATATATATATATATATCTGTGTATGAAAAATAATATGTATTATACACAATATATGCACACATACACTTATTCATAAACAAAAGACTGGAAATAATGAAAACAAAATGTAAATTAATTTTAGTTCTTTCTGAGTTGTGTGTCCTTGGTAATGTGTGTGTGTGTGTGTGTGTGTCTAGAGAGAGAGCTCCAAAAATCCTTTTCCTTCCTTTTCCTTCCTTTTCCTAATGCTTTTAACAACCGTCTTCCGCACTAGTTTGTAAGAATGATGAAGCTATTATCATTATGATTATTTTATCATTCTATTCTTCTGTACCTAGCATAGTGTACATACAGGTGCTCAATAGATGTTTGTGGAATAAATGAATACAAGAAAGAATGAATAATAATGCGTTTGGTGATATGGCATTTGTATGTGTATGGGGTGATACTTAAGCAGAGTACTTCCATCCTTGATTATCATCTTTGAATATAAAGGACAGTGTATATTTATAGAAGTTTAAAAGTATTATTTAGTTTCATTGCAAGAGGAGACCATCTTTGTTAACAAAACTCAGCTAGTATGAAGCATTGCCTGATTTTTCTTCTCTGCTCCATGCCAGCTTACATAGAACAACATCTCATTCCTGCCTCTCCCAAAAAATATCAATTGCTTTTCTAGAGCATCATCTTTTTGAAATAGATTCTTACTTTCTGCACAGACAGAAGTCTTTTCCACCCTTTTCCTAAATTATTGCACTAAATGTACCACATGTTTAGTGACTTAACACAGCACAAATCTATTATTTTACATTTCTGAAGGTCAGAAGTTAGAAATAGGCCTCACTTTCAGGACCAAAATCAAGGTGTCTTCCTTCCAGAGGCTCCTGAGGAAAATCCATTCTTAGACTTTTCCAGCTTCTAGAGACTGCCAGCTTCTTCGGCTTGTGGTCACACCACACCAATCTCTGCTGATTCATCTTCTCCTCTGACTCTGATCCTCCTGTCTCCCTCTTATAAAGACCCTTGTGATTATATCAGGCCCACCCAGATAGTCCAGGATAACCTCCCTATCTCAAGATCCTTAACTTAATTGCCTTTGCCAAGTCCCTTTTGCGATATATGGTAAGACATTCATAGATTTGAGGAATTAGGCAGTGGACAACTTTCGGGTCTGTGGGGGTGGGCAATATTCTACCTACTACACCACACTCTTCAGACAGGAAGCAGATCTGAATCTGCTGCCTCATCAAATAGACTCATATAAAGACCATCCAGTTCAATTCTCCTCTTAGAAGTGCCCAGTGAACAGACTTTCCCAGTGAATATACAAACTGTACCAGGCCAGAGTTTTCTAATTGCATGACATTGTCCTGAGAGTGAAAGAACACAGAGGGCTAAGTTTAGGTGCAAGTACAAGCAGGCACCTCAGTGGGTTTGCATTTCACAAGATATGAAGAGCAAACTCTTCCAATAAGAAAGACTAGTTGCTGGAACCAGAAAATAGAATTAAGAGTCTTCCATATCCTGGGCTATTCAAATGAAATTGATTTTGCCCCAAGAATCTGCTCCATGTTTATGCTTTGGTCTAAGTTAGACTTTTTAGTAACTTAGTTAGAATCTTACTTGTATTTGAATTTTCTCCATTTGATACTTGGCCTTTCACATTTTAGGGCAGAGATTGCTCTGATTTGGGGGTTGATTATTTTCCATCTGTCACAAAGCATCCCTAACAGGCTGCCCTTGCCCTTGGCATAGGCCTGTGATTTGAGGCCCAATCGTTAAGGACAGCAGAATAAGATTACTTTGGTTTCAAGCACATTGCTTTGCAAATCTCAGTTAACAATGAGAAGAGCCTGTTCTTTTATAGGCCAGTGGGGAAGCATGTTCACTACGGAGCCTTCTGAGGCATCGTGATGCATCCAGAACTCCATGTTTATGTGAAATACAGCGCAAGGAAGGGAACTGGTCAGGCACCCCAGTTAATTTGTATGCATGTTAAATATATGACTTAGTGGATTTTTTGAAGCATATCTTTTGACAAGTTTCAATGACTGGCAAGGGTGTATGTCCACTACTATACATGAGACAGTGATGTTGCCTTCAGCTCACATATAGTCTTAATAGTGGTTCTTTTCATAAGTGGCATGCAAAGAGTGGCTATGAGGAAGAAAATGCTTTTAGCTTCCTTTCCTTTTGAAATAATCGTGAAACCAGAGTTCAAAAAAGAACTATTAGTTGGTTGGATGCTTTTAAAATTATTAAATATTGACCATTGAAATAAAACTAGTGAAGATGATTTTGGGGTGCATATAAAGTAAGTTGTTACCTTCAGCCATTTGGAAACATAGACAGGCACTCTTAACATCTATTTACTTTAGAAATAAGGTTTTTATTAAAAAATTAAAGTGAGCTTGTCAACATTCGCATTCCAGTACTTTTAGTATAGTGGTCTTATATGAACTTATGTAGTGTGCAGTGGTTGTTAAGATAAAGCAATGTTGAACTTTTCCCAGATTTCATGAAAAAAAATAAGCTGATGGGTAGAATAATACATTTTTCTCCCACGTATGTATTTTAAAATTGTTTCTGTCTGGTGCTACTTGTTTAATATCACATAAGCTAGTATCTATTTAATTTTTAAACACTTTATTATCGGTAGGCTTATTTTTTATATTTCCTGGTATTCTACAGAGTATCATAACTTTCAGCCTGTATATTACTTGAATTTTAGATTAGATTAGATTAAATTAAATTAGATTTTAGAATTTAATTTGATACCCCTATCCTAACATTATCTTTTGATCTGCAAACCTAGATAACCAATTACTGGACTTGGTTACTGACATGTTCCTGAGGCCTCCCAAACATGATGGTTCTAAAATAGCAACCTTCCCTCCTAAGGCTACCTGCTCTCTTCTCTCTGCACTATTTGCTCAGTTTCCTAAACTTTAAACTTAGAGATATCCTTGATTCCTCTTCCCTCAATATTTAATGGGTCATCAAGTTCTGTCAAATTTACCTATTCAATATCTCTGTAATTAATCTCTTTCCATTGACGATTTTATCATTTTGACTCCAGTGTCTTTCTTGAGAATGAGATACTAAAGCAACTTTCCAGCCTCTCCTAGAGTCCTGTCTCCTTTCATCTCTTCTCTGTACTGCGACCCGGAATGAATTTTCAAAAACACCAATGTGATCATTATCCCTTCCTTTTGGAAAAGAAATCTCTGGCCTCAGGATAAAACCCAAGCTCTTTTGCATGGTTTATGTCACCATCCATGTATGGTGAACACTATCTACACTCTCTGAAATTAATGCCACAGTCAGCAGAACCATGTGCAACTCCCTGGATGCAACAAGCTCTCTTCTGTTTCTATTCTGGAGTGCATTCAATCATCCATCAAAATGTTACTGAGTGCTGCCTGTGCACTAGACACTGTATGCTATTAAGATGTTCACAGCCTCATGGGGAAACCAGGTACATAATACATGACTGTAATATCTTTTGGTTATGTGTAAAGAAAGACCTATGTACAAGGTTATAGAAACACGAAGTATGGGTGCCTAATCCAGCCTGAGAAGATCAGGGAAGGCTTTCTGGTAAAAGAGACAACAATTCTGAGTCTTAAATGATGAGAAGAATTTAGTTTTTCCCCTAAGAACTTAATATGACCATTAAGGGCAGTTGCATAGCACTTTACATGTATGTTCATGATAAGAAATCTAAAAGATAGTAGGTACTGCCTGTATGTCAGGCAGTGGATTAAATGCTTTACTTATATCTTGTTAATATTTCTCTTAGTATTGCATTATAATGTCCGTTCAAATAGTTCACTGTGTTGTGTTCACATAAATCTAGAATAATGAAATAATAAATTGATGTTAAAAAGCAAAGTACACTTATGATAGAGTTAGTCCTTTCAGAAAAGTGGTGTTTTCACAGATCTAATGAGGAGATCACATTAGAAGGTCCTGAAAGTAGGAAAGATTGTTCTTATGAAGCTGGAAACCAAGCTTCATATTAATTTGGAAACATATTTGTTCTGTGAAAAATATTGAGCAAGTCATTTTTGGAAGTAAAATTTTTTTGTAAGAAGCTGGTAGTATAGTTCCAGTTCTTTCATCATCTCCATCATATCAATAAGGGTTCGTAGTGCTACACTGAGACCAACTGGTTGATGTGAGCAACGAACTGTATTTAAGAGAGTTAGTGAGGCTGATAAAGAGGACGTGGTGAGGAAAATGGTGATGGGATGGTAAGAGAGGAGAAGCTAGAGAAAACGCAGTGAGCTGGGGTGACCAGAGTTCATTCACAGTGCTTCTCTTACCATGCAATTTCAATTTCTGTTTATACTTTCTAATGGTGGGACAGTATTTTTGCATTAGGAGGTGAGAACTGCAGAGGTAACTTCCTTATAATAATGTTTTCTGAAGCCATTGTTCCCATTAATCTTCTTAGTAAAAATAGCTCATGTTGGTTCAGTTGTTTCAACTTCACTAAAACCTGAAGAAGATGCAAATAAATTTATAAAAACAAGGGTGAATTTCCCTAGTAATGGAGAAAAATGTTGCAGTCATAGAACTGAGAAGCAACCAACTGAAGAAGAAGTGGAGACTTTCCGGTGAAGTTTATAAAGACCATTAAGTTTGAATTTGCCACAGGCAGTCCTACAACAAAGGAAGCCTTAGTCATATCCATCACATTAGGACCAAGGAAGTCTAGAGACTGTTCTATCATTCCAGAACTGTGTTCAGAAGCAGCAGCTTTTAGTGAACGAGAGGAAATGTCTTTAGAAGCAAAGCTGAAGATGATGAACGTTGGATGGGACAAACCAACAGCCGCAAGACCAGACCCTTTCAATAAAGAACACAAAGGGTTTTTGATCATCAGAAACTATGGGAGGGAAACATATAAATTCTCATCTTGGAAATATTTATGACCAAGATAATTAAATGATGTGTTCTGAGAATGGGATATGGCAGCTGCTTTCTTTCCTAAAATAATTTATTTTATATTTGATTGAAAGGGACACTAATAAATTCATGAGTTTGGAACTAGAGGTAATTCATGTTTTATGTAAAAATTTTAGACACTTGCTATTTTGCAGTTTAATGTGATCAGTTTCCAAATGTAACAGATAATAAATCAGAAATGGTGGTGGGGAAAGGACGCTGTGAAGCGGATGGAATCAGTAGTGATGACGGAGAGCTAGCTTGAAGCTGTACAGCCAGGAGAAATGCCCTGGCTAGTCACATTATCCATCCATTCTTGTAAGGACAACATCGCTGCTTCCACAGAGCATGAAATGCTGCAGCTGGTCCTGTCTACACTGCCAGACACTGGGTGCCGGGTGCTAGCACTGGCATGGTTGCCACTGAAACTTTACAGACTTGGTCATCCTATTGTTGCCACCAGCAGCAGTTGTTTGTGGTATTTCGTTTTGTTTAGTTTTTCATCCTTATTGCTCAATTCAAAGACCGGAGTGTATGTGTCTATTTGGTAGAGCCTAGGACATGGGCCTTTGCCTTACTTGCAAGCCAGCCTGGGTAAAGTATAACAGTATCAGGGAAAATCAGCTTCTACAACAAGAAATAGGTTCTGTCTTATGCCTTGGGAATTTCCTAAGTAAAGGAAGGGATTCTGATGCTGGCCAAATGGAAAGATCATGTCTATTCTTCTCTCCAAAACACCTAAGTTCCAAATGCCTGCTGTGTCTGATGACAATTGAGACTATAAGCTAATGATTTAGATGAAGAATTATGAGGTGCATAATTGAATTCATAACTGAACCCTGAAAGCTATGTATCCCAGGCCTCTTGCTGAGCATTCTACCTCCTAAGGTTAAAATTTACCAATTTGTTCTTTCCCCTCTTAATGTTCTTCCCATCCTCTATTTAATCACTGCAAAATCCCATCCTCTAATCACTGCAAAATTATGTCATTGATTGCCTTAGTATGATAGTAAAGTGAATTTGCTGTTCAAAATGAGGGTTAATAATAAATGAATATAATTGTAAGAATGTTACTGATGAAACTATATTTAGAAGTAAAAGGCTGTAAGATGAACAAAGTAAATTTTTGAGTATAAAGAGTTTGGCCTCTTTTACCAAGGACCTGCCAAGATGGGCAGCCTTCACACCAAAACAATGAAGAAGGTAGCCCGGGTCATCATAGAAAAGTATTACATGCACCTGGGTAATGATTTCCACATGAACAAGCATGTGAGTGAAGACTGTTATTATCCTCAGCAAGAAGCTCTACAACAAGATAGCAGGCTGAGTCATGCATCTGAAGAAGCAGATTCATAGGGGCCCAGTAAGAGGTATTTCCATCAAGATGCAGGAGGAGAAGAGAGAAAGGAGAGATAATCATGCTCCTGAGGTCTCAGCCTTGGATCAGGAGATCATTGAAGTGGATCTTGACACTGGAGAAATGCTGAAGCTTTTGGACTTTGGGAAATTCATCCCAGCTGTAGGCAAGTGACCTGGAGATTGGACTATTCACCACATGGAACTGTTTGAATCTTTCTGAAATGTTGTAATATTTTCAATAAACCTGGAACAACAAAAAAAAAAAAAAAAAGAGAAAGAAGAAAGGGTTTGTATCTTTGCCCTGTAAAAGCAGAAAGTTGTTATAGGACATTTAAAATTATCATCTGGCATCTTACTATGTTCTGAAAGGTTTACATGAATTATCTCAGTTAATCTGTACTATGTGATAGATGTCATTATTAGTCCCAATTTATAGAAAATGAAGCAAAAAGCTACAAAGTTAAATAACTTGCCTAACATAACACAAACAGTAAGTGGCTATACCATAATTCTATTCTATGTCTGTTAATTTCCAGTTTTTATGCTTTTAACTACCACATATTGAAAATGAAGAATACGGGCATCTAAGGATGCTTCTACTTGCAATCACAATATAGTTACTTAAGAAAATGCTTCATATTTACAAAATCTCTAAATATTATTATGAAAATAATAAAGAATATTGAAGTATTTTATAAAATAAAAGAGATTGTTTCAGATAAACATGGCAGAATAAACACACATGTTTTCTTCTGTTTCCTCCCCCAAGTCTCACTAGAATGACAATAAAAGAAATTTTAGGAGGCATAAATTAACAAGGACATAAAGGCATAAACTTGTAACAGACAAATAATTGTTTTAAATTTGGAGGTAGAAACTTGGAAGAACTAAAAGTAACTGACTTAAGTGGCCTGAAAGATCAGAGATCCAAGCCTGTAGTATGAAAAGCCAATGAAAGCAAACTGATTGATCCTGCAGAACTTGAGGAAGGCACAGGAATTTGGGACCATGGGTATCTGGAAAAGTAGGAGACTCAGGATGGGGCTTAAAAAGATGGATAGGTTGAAAATATTTATAAATATTAGTGATTAAATCCCCAGATCTTCTTCCCTAGGGCCACAGTCCCCCCATACTCTGGCCAGGGATTTGAGGTTCACTCTAGAGAGAATGAATCACATACTGCAGATAGTAAACACAAGCTAGTAAACACATTCTCTCTAGATAAAAGCACACAGGTTCTCAAATGGGAGAAGCTGCACACAACTGCAGGTAAGTTAGAGGAGTCCTTTTATTGGAAACAAAGAATGTTAAATGTAAATATGCATATTGGAAATGAGATCTCCAACCTAACCCCACTCAGCTTCCTGAACACTATCCATGAAACTTGTAAAACCATTTCCTTTATCCTAAGCAATGAACCTGGAAGATTTTCATTTGGGAAGCATAACTTGCACAAGGAAGAAGTGCTATGGAGACTACTTTTATGGTCCATCAAAAAGACAACTGTGTCCATACCTGACCATCTTGCAGTGAAGCCTATCAGTAAGTCCCACACAGAGCTACTTAATTTCCAATGAGGTATCCACAAATCATCAAATGTTTGAGGAAAGACTCTAACAATGCACTGAACAAACGGAAAAAAATAAAAGCGACGAAGCTTTTAAATATGCTTAGAAACACAAAATACGAATAAAAAAGAATAGATTGATTTAAAAGAAAGATCTTAGATATTAAAAGTGATAGCAGAAACTAAAATTTAGTAGACAGCTTGAAAAATAAAGTTGAGAAAATATTTCAAAATAAATCTCCCAAAAGTGATGAGAAAAGACAAGAAAAGTAAGGATCAGTTGAAGGGTGCCAAAAGATATGATAACAGAAGTTAACAGAAGTTCCAAAGAGAGGGACCAGAAGAAATCAAGAAAAAATATTATTGAGGATCTTTTCTAAAATTATTTCCCAGAACTATGGGAATTAAGTTTCAAAGAAAAGGCTGAAAGATTGACCAGAAAATGGAGATGAAAACACAAACGAAAACTAAAACAAGGCATATCACCATAAAATTTTAGGACACCTGAAATAAAGGAAAAATCTAAAAACCTCCAGGGGTCTGGGTTGGAGGGACAGAGGGATAGAGGGAGGGGTCATTACATACAAATGATTGAGAATCAGAATAAGATTAGACTTCAGCAAGCAATATAGGAAGCTAGAAGACACTGGATTTATAAATCAGAATTTTATATCAAGCCAAATTAGCAAACATGAGGGTAGAAAGATGTTTTTGGACCTGCAAGTTCTTGACAATTTTAGGTCCCGAGGATCCTTCTCAAGAAGCTCCTGAAAACTGTGCTTCCCTAAAGTTATGACATCTTCCAAGAGAAGAAGTCAAGGTGTCTTGGAAACAGAGATTTTAACATGGAAACAAGATAAAGACAATTTCCAGGATAACGGAAAGAAAAGCCTAGGACAAATGTGGTGTGGCAGACCTCCAGAGCAACTGGTCCTGTTCAGAGCATGAGGAAAGAAGGCTCCAGCAGGGATGTTTGCAAGAAAAAAATGTAAAAAGCAAAACTGTTGGGTTTTCAGTTGTGCTGGAACTCAGCTTGGTCAGAGTTGGGGAGGGAGTGACAGTTGCGTAGTAAACCAAACAATTTGACTAAATGAGGAAATTATTAATTCTAGAGAGCAAGATGTTATAGAAGAAAGAAAATTAAGCTACAATACACTGTATTGATTTACTCTGCATTATTCCTACATATTGATAAAATCTGAACAGTAAACATTGATTAAACCAAAAAGGGTGATATGGTAATTTTAGAAGACTAGAAAAAGGTGAATTTACACATTTATTTGTGTGTAAGAAGGTGAGGGGCATGGTTGTGAGAGTTAGATTCTCATCTTACATATTACAAATTAATAGCTCTCAATTAAACTTTTAAAATCATAAAGGAAAAATATAAATAAACAATTTAGAAATATGGAAGTAAACACCAGAAGAAACAGACAGAAATATCGAAAGTGGCTGATTCTGGGGAGCTGGAATTGAGAAAGCGGCAGGTATTTGCTTTTTTGTGCATTATTTTAATAAAAACAAATTAAGAAAGCAAATGTACTCCTTTAAAATCTAACATCTTGACAAACATCTTGTTACATAATTCTCATGGAATTATAAATATTCTGACTTTTTTGCCAAACATCTAAATAATTAGATATCTAAAAATGATTCCAAAGTAGTAAAGTAGAAAAGCTACAAAGTTTCCTGTTCCCTTTCTACAAACTATTTGAGAAACCTTGCAGTTTATTTGAAAGTATTTCATATCTTAGTATGTTCAGAAGGACATTCAATAAATATTTTTGAATAAAAAAATGAGCATGAGTAGTAAATGTTCCAATTTTAAAATAGTGAGACTGTTTTTTTGACCATAAAAGTTACAGATTATATACTGACTGTATTTAAGTTCAATGTTACTTAACACAGGATCTGGCCATACATATGGGAGATGCTCGCTAAGTGTTTGGATGGAACTGAAATTTTTGAGTGCCCTGAAGACCTGATGGAGCCAAGAATTAAGGGAGGGGGTGCTCTCGGTTGACTTGCTACAGTTTGATTTGTCACTTTCCTGTTGGAATGAAAACGAAATTCACAAATTCCTAGAGGCTTTTACTAGGAGTGAAATTCCAAGCTTTTATGATTCTTGTCTGTAAAGGAACTTATTGGACTCCATGCTTCAGATTACTGACCTACATCTGGATTCTAAACGGATTCACGGTTTTCCTCATAGTCTATAAATCACACATCCAAAATAAAACCTCTTTTAATCTACTCCAGTCCCAGCCACTTGTCAGTATTTTGTTAGCAACTGAAGAACATATCTTAAAACAAAAGATATTTTAATATAGGGAACAGGTTTTTTTCCATTTCATTTTATTTTATATTTTGATTAATTTAGTCTTTCTACAATTAAAATTCATCTTTCATGTATTAGTAACACTGATGATAAAGTCTTCCCCTTTTAAGTAATCTGTCCCCTTTTATTTTTTTAAATTTAACAAATAAATATTTATTGTTTATTGGAAAACATGGTAGAAAATGCCATCTGAATATTATAACAGCTTATAGAATGCTCACCACGCACCAGGAATGATTCTAACTATTTTGCTCACAAAAACTCACTTAATTTTCTTATATTACTTTTCTGTTACTGCTCTGCTAAATTACCACAAATTTAGTGGATTGCAACAACACATTTTTATCATCTTACAATTCTGTAGTTCAGAAGCCCAACGTGGTCTCACTGGGCTAAAATCAAAGTGTCAGCATGACTACATTTTTTCTTTTCCTACTGGAGGCCCCAGGAAAGAATATTTCCTTACCTTGTTCACCTTCAAGAGGCCGCCCACGTTTCTTGGCTCATGTCTCCTCTCTCCATACCCAAAGCCAGACACTGCTTCTGTGATCACCTCTTTTTCTCTGACTCCCCCTTTCTCTCTCCTTTCACTTTTAAGGATCCTTTTGATTATATTGGGCCCTAATAACCTCAGATAATTTTCCTATTTTAAGGTTAGCGAATTAGCAACCTTAATTCCATCTGCAAACTTAAATCTCCTTTCCTATGTGAGGTAACATACAGGTTCCAGGGATTAGGATATGGACATTATGGGAATCTTACTCTGCCTTCCATACCTCTCAACAACGCTAAAGGTACTATGATTATTATCCTTGCTTTACAGATGAGGCACAGAAAGCCTATGCAAATTCCCCGAGGTTACAAAACTGAGATCTGAACCCAGACAATCTGGTTTAGGAATTAATACTCTTAAAAATCACATTACGCCAAGATAACTCATCACCAACATATTGTAGTTTTTATTTTACTGTCTTTTTTTCTGTGCTTCTAAACATAATTATTAGAGTATAGGCATATTTTGTGACCCTTTTTCTTACCCTGTTTTCACTTTCTATGTGAACTTGCCCCATATTTATACTGTCTCTTTGGTATCCCATTTCAGCCCCAGGGCCTTTGCACATGCTATTTCTCCTGCCTGTGATGCTTTTTCATATATCTGTGTGGCTTACTCAGTCTTACTTTACTATGCAAATATCTTTTCAGGAAGACCGTCTTTGACCAAGGTTTCTAAATACACACCCTATATATTTTTATCCTTGTACTCTCCTTCATTTTTTTCTTTATAGAATTCATCATTAATTGATTTCATGTACTATATTAATTCATTAATTCATTTATTATTTGTCTCGCTTACTATAAAATGATCACCACAAGGACAGGGACTTTTTGTTCATTGATGTAGGCTCTCCATAAGTATTTCCTGAATAATGAATGAACAGTGGGAATTTTATAATTAAGGAAAGCCATTCACAATGCCACTACCATAACAAATATCATCTGTCTTCATGTTCTATGCATTGTCTATTTGTAAATATAATTTTACATATTTAATTATAGCACAGAGACATTTACGTGTGTGTGTGTATGCGTGTGTACATATTCAACTAAATATTACATCTTAAGCATTGTTCATTCTGTTCTATGGTCTTCAGAACTATTAGTTTTAACGACTTTATGAAAAAATACTAAATTGGTGTATATAATTAACCAACCATTTATTAGATGTTGTTTAGATTATGCTTTGTTCCTTTATTAACCAACTGTTTAATCTTTGGTAACCTAACTACTTTGAACTTATTTGCTCATTGGGAAAAGTATATCTTGATTATTACTATTAAATACAATAACATAAGTAAAGTACCCATATTATACCTGAATAATAATTGTTTTCTTTATATTATTAGTTCCCTTTTCTGGTTTTATTTCTAATATATTGCTATTACAAAATAATGCTTCACTGAATATTTGTTGTTATTGACATTTTGTATTATTCCTTAGGAAAATATCCAAGAAAGGTATCACTGAGCTGAAGTGGTTTGAAATTTTTGCTAAAGGAATTAAATTGAGTCAACTTATGATGAATATTTATATGTTGGTTTTAGATATGTTTCCCAAAAGACAGAGATGTGATACTCCCCTTTATATTTTATTTAGAGCACAAGGTTTTTATTATTTCAGAAATATTTACCATTATTCCCATTAATACTTTAAGCCTTCCAAGGTATAAAACTTTCCTTTGCCTCATGTTTCAAAAATATTCAGAATTATATTTAGAACTGGGAAATGATTATCTCAGCCCTTTTTGGGCTGAGTGGATTGTTCATTCATTCTAGCTTTGAATCTCCTTTGAATTTCTTAGAATTGTGCCCAAATTATTTCCTTCTGAGCTTTTCTTTTTTGAAAATCTTTCTAATTTAACAGTTGCTTTTAAAAATAGATTCCTCATCAGTTTGCTGCTATAGTTGTCTATATCTTTTCTGATCTCAATTTAGTCACAGCATCTGTGCAAAATGGCATGAAAGTTATTTATTACTCCACCATCCAGAGGGAATGCTTGATTCCTGACATTTATATTCCCTTGAACATAAACGCCAGATAAAAGAAAATCAAACTTTATGCTTTGGGGACTGAACAGATTGCCTACCATGGTTAGTAGAGAGTGCCCTCCCCCGCCTCCTCTTCCTGAATTAGAAATACATTTTCATGGATGGTGTCCCTAAATGACCAGATATTTTGCTTTTTAATTACATTTGTTGGGACAGTTTGCACTGGGGAAAAAAGACCTACTGGGCTGCTAGAATAGCTGAATGGTTAAGAATAGGCTTTGGAAACCTGTAGACCTGGGTAGGTTGCCTTGAGCCCGTTGCCATTAGATTCCTGAGCTGTCAATGGGGATAACAGTCCTTAGCTCATAGATTTTTGTAAAGGTTAAATGAATTAATGTATGTAAAGTATATGCAAAATGTCAAATAAAGGAAGTGACAAAAATGTTAATTATTATATAATAGTTAAGGCAGAAATAAAATGACCTTTACATGCAAAAACATGTGCAACTTGACAGCCACTGCTACAAACCTTGAGAGATTTGCCATTGCTTGCCATTAAACCCACTAAGGGTTTAAATGCTTTGTCAAACTGACAGGCATCACTCTGTGGTGGTTTTAGATTTAGTGCTGAATTATATCTTTTAATAAGACTTGTTCTTCTCATTTTGGTATAATATAGAAGACTCTAGTAGAGTTACACGGGTGATTATACAGAAATAAAAGCAGAGTTTTCACATGGTGCAGATTGTTTAATCATGGTTACATTAGGATTCAAGTGAAGGGAAGACTCTTACCAGCTCACTTGCAATACTCAGGCATTAGAAGATGAAGTTATGCGTGGTGTAAGGAAGGGCTTCCCATTTGTGGCAGACATGAACCAATGCTTTGGGGACTGAGCAGACTGCTTACCATGGTTAATAGAGAATGCCCTATTGAAGCCACATAAGGTAATTTCTGACCACAAGTCATGAGATGGAAGAAACGTGAGTTTCTAGAACAGAAAAAAAAATTCTATTGTGAGTCTTCATATTACTGAAACTGTAGTGCTTAGTTTCAGTTGATTTGGGATGCCCTGTCTTTCTCCCCAGAATTGGGGGATGGGAGTGTCATGCTGTACCGAGGCTTGTCTTCTAGAAAGACCAACATTTGTCAGTAATCCTCATTCACGTTTCATTGCCTGTAATTAGTCTATTATGGTTGCTAATTATCACATGTTTCTAACTGAAAGCTATTTTTCAGGTTCCTAGAATCTCCTCATTTCTTCTACAACCCTTCGGGTGCCAATGAATTGAATCTGCAGCTCTCAGTCCATCAAGCCACCAGGCACTCTGTGGGAGCACCTAGGACCCTGACAATTTCCATGGCAATCTTGGCTGCCCAGGATTTCTCAGCTGCTCTCAGACTCCACCAGAGCAAGGGACACTCTGTGAGGCAGCTGTGGGCCAGTCTTTGCAGACACAGCACCCAGACTTTCACCTCCGAAGTCTGTGTCTCCCAGGGATCTGGGTTCCCCTCTTACACTCTTTAGTCCTGTTTGGGAGTTTAGCATTTCTTCACCAAGCTTCTTTTTGCAATGGACCCACAAGTTCTACAGGAATCTTGTTTCTCTCAGACCCTCTCTTCCTAGCCCAGCAGAGAATCTCAACTGGATCCCAGAATGGGAAGGCTTTTCTGACTCATCATGCATTCCTCCAAATCTATGGTTTACGCTTATGATAGAGGCAGGAGGCATCCAAGCGTCCCCGGCAAAACCTCGCCTTCAAGCCTAAAACAGCCTGAAGGCTGAAAAACCGGACAGCTGGGCCCAGATGAAGCCCGCCCTTTCCCGACTGATTCTGAATAACGCACTCCTGCGCGCCGGTAGGACGGGGTGGAAGTTGACGCCATTTGCAGCGGGGAGGAGCCTGTTCGTGTGTGGCGACCTGGGCTTCAATCTGTGAGGCGGGAAACCTGCTGGCAGGACTCTTGCTTTGGTGAGCGTTTTTTCTTTTTCCTTTTCCCCCAATACATTCCGTTTTCCTCACCCTTCTGTGTGTCTGCAAGCCTAACCTTTCCTGGTCATGTGACAAGAGCCGGTTTTAGCTGAACTGAGGGGAAAGTTCTGCAACGTTTGGACATCTCTTTTGAAACACAATAAACTTTAAGATAACAAAAAATGTTAAATAGCAATTTGCCAAACATCAGGAAAGACATAGAAGTAAAAAAATGAAAGCTTTTAAAGACAAAAGTCATATCAGATGCAATTAAAAATATTCAGAAAATTTGGAACCAAGTTCATATTCAGGAACGTGGCATACATTTTGTAAGGACTCACTCAAAGTAGAGAGAGAGAAAAAAAAAAAAAGAGATAAAAATGCTTACTAATAGTTCTTTCTCCCAAACTCAACTGCAGAAATGCCATAGAAGTAACAGGAAAGTGTATGGATTTGAGCATTTAACATTAAAAATTGGGATGGCTCTGAGGAGACAAAGTGCTTGTGTCCTCACATGGGAGAAAACAGTAGCTGTGGTAGGAGAGGCACCAGGATCTAAGGATAAAGGGGAGGAGTTAGAGAGCTAGGTTTTCTTCCCATTTCCAGTCTTCCATTATTCTTTCCATTATTCCTTCCATTATTTGAGGACCTATGCTTGTCCCTCCACCAGTGGATTTTTTTTTTTAGAAAGCCAAACAAAAGCAAACATTAAAACCAAAAATCCTGGCCGGGTCTGGGGGCTCACGCCTGTAATCCCAGCACTATGGGAGGCCGGGGTGGGCAGATCACCTGAGGTCAGGAGTTCAAGACCAGCCTGGCCAACGTGGCAAAACCCTATCTCTACTAAAAATACAAAAATTAGCTGGGCATGGTGGCGCATGCCTGTAATCCCAGCTACTTCAGAGGCTGAGGCAGGAGAATCTCTTGAACCCTGGAGGTGGAGGCTGCAGTGAGCTGAGATTGTGCCACTGTACTCCAGCCTGGGCAATAGAGCGAGACTCCGTCTCAAAAAATAAAAAATAAAAAACGAAAAGCAACAACAACAAAAAACCCCAAATCCCCATCAGTTCTATCCCAGTGCAGCCAGGATCCCACAGCAACCTCAGGGCCATGCTGGTGCTCACTGTGGTGAGGAACTGGTAGACAGCAAATTGGTGCTGGTATTGGGTATTTTATCACTCCACCCCACACCCCACTTCCCATTTGAGGGCTAGTAAATTAAAATCAACAGAGGAACCTCACGTTGCAGACAGGGAGTAGGAGGTGTGCACATAATGATGGGCAGAGTCAGGCTGTAGAGCCAGGGTCTTCCACTTTGGGGCATGTCCCCTTCTTGTTTAAGCATATTAAGAGAGGCATGATAACCAGGGATGAGAGTTTGACTCTGTCTCCCATTTCATATTACCAACCAGGGAAATATGAGCTCACAGGAAACACTACAAAAAAGGTATGGATAGACATACACCTTTTAAAATTATTGTCCAACCTTAAAAAAAAAAAAAATAAAGCTAATATTATTCATCCTTAAAAAAAAATCCTGAAATATGCCACATAGATGAACCTTGAAGATGTTATGCTAAATAAAGTAAGCCAGTCATAGAAGAACAAATACTGCATGATTCCACTTATGTGAGGTATCTAAAACAGTCAAACATGTAGAATCAGAGAGTGGAATAGTGATTGCTAGGTTGTGGTGCGAGTGGGAAATGGGAAGTTACTAACCAACAGGTATACAGTTTCAGTTTCAATTATGCAAAATGAGTAAGTTCTGGAGATCTGCTGATCAGCACTGTACCTAGGGTCAGCAGTACTATATTTACACACTTAAAGATTTGTTGAGAGAGTACAAGTGTTTTTACCATAATAATAATTTTAAGAAAGACTGCCAAGTGAATAAGCTATACCATATGCAATGAAATTCATGGCCTTAATAGGTCAAGCATTCATTACTAATTTATATTTTCAGAAAGATATAGAAGAATATTGTTGATTGAATTAGAAAAGCAGAATCAAGTGGAAAAATTGGGTGAGGAAAATATGGCTATTGAAATAAGAACTCCTTAAATGAATGTATTACAATATAGCTGAACAGTTAGTTTGCTATAAGATCAGGTTAAGAAACTCCTTCAAAAAGCATCAAAATGTAATACAAATATTAGAAATATAAAAGAGAAAACAAGTGATATGGAGGATGGAATGGAAGTGACACCATGCAAATCAAAGGTGCCCCTAGAAAGGAAAAAAATAAATAACTGGAAGAAAAGAAATATTTGTAAAAAGCATAAACAAAAATTTGATTGAATTTCAGGTTGAGAGAAATCATTGGGTGCTGAACAGGTTAGAAGATAAAACAAACAAAAGAACACCTGAAACATTATAGACATTAAGTACATAAAAAGCAAACAGAAAATTCTAGTTTCCACTGGGAAGTATCATATCACTTAAAAAAGAATAAGAATCAGAATGATGGTTTCCAGCTTCACCCATGTCCCTACGAAGGACATAAACTCATCCTTTTTTATGGCTGCATAGTATTCCACAGTGGATAGCATTAGGAGATAGACCTAATGTAAATGACGAGTTAATGGGTGCAGCACACCAACATGGCACATGTATACATGTGTAACAAACCTGCACGTAGTGCACATGTACCCTAGAACTTAAAGTATAATGATAATAATAAAAAGAATAAGAATCATGCTGACATTAGACTTCTTAATGACAACACTGGATGCAAGATAATGGAGTTGTCCAGCTAAAAAAGTTATATTTTTGATATATTTATGTAAACAATTATAAGTATTAGGATGTAATAAAGATATTCTCAGATGTACATGACCTCAGGCTTACTACATGTAAATCCTCTTTGAAGACTTGCTTGTAGGAAGTTCTCTGATTAGAGGAGAAATAAATACAGAAGAAAATGATAAAATATGTGAGATAAAAGGGTAAGTAACTTAGTAAAGTTCAATATTATTTCAAAAGAATGGACCAAAGAAAGTATTTTTATACTAATCTAGAACTAAGTTCTAGTTGATTAAAAACCATAGTTGGGGTGAGACGTAAATGTATTCATAACAATCTATTCAGAGCTGCTTGTCTTGGCAATCTGGGACCCCTGTATAATGAGATAGCCAAGAATAGGTAAGGAAACAGCCTGTTGCAGGAGAATGACCCTGGGGTGGGAATCAGGAGATCTGAGATTTACTTCTGTTCTGCCACTAATTTGTTGCATGCCCTTTGCAAAAAAACTTATCTCAATTATTCAGTTCTTTTTTCTTAAGTGTAGATGAGGCAGTTGGACTAGGGCTAAGTTCTTTTCAGTTTTCTTATTCTATGACATTCACACTTAATCTTTAATCAGAAGCAATGATATGGAGGTTTCTGTCTATATATGTTTTTTTAAAAATAGTATTATAATCATAAACAATAGTGGCCAGCAGTGATCCTTTTGGAATACTGAAGCTGAAACTCTTCTAAGTGCTTTTGTGAAAATATTATCTCAAAGTAAATGACATTTATCTCTCAATTAGGCAGTAAAGGACAGGAATGGAATTTACATTCTACTGTTTCGTGCTCATATTTTATTGACTTCATTAAACTTTGCATTTAAACACTGTATATGTCTGCAATTTATTAGAAAATTAAATGACAGTGACATTTGCTACACACAGATGAGATGGAAAGGTTACATTTGCATGAATCCCTGTTCCAGTTTTCAGTTTTAATTCTGAATTATAAGAGTCCTTTCTCTAGTCATTAACTCATTCTGGGCATGCATTTATTAGACCATAATCTGCTTGGAAATAGGAACTGTACCTGGTTTTCATGGCCCACAAGAAACATTCTGTAAACGGTTGAATGGAGGAAATCACTCAACCACATAGATGGATACTGCTTACTCCCATTCATGGTCTAATGTTAGTGCAGCCAGCCCTCTGTTGGTGTTGGTGGTCAGGTTCTGAAGTGCTTTTGGTCACCTCTTTCCTAGTTCCCTGTTCCAAACCTGTATCATGGTGGACACAAGCCACCTATACAACCCTTGTCACCTTCACTTTAAACAAATGACTCTTACATCTACTTCACTGAGAAAACTGAGGTCACACTCTTGGAATGATACTAACACTGGCTGACTTTGTGTTGAATACATTTTGGTGCTCTGTAGACATAGACAGTAAAACCCTCCTGCAATGCTAGTGAGGACAGCTGGTTGTCAATGAGTTCTAGCATCTGGGAACCCATGACCAGTCATGTTATACCTGAATGTAAGTTGTTGGGCGTCTTATTGTAGAGTATGTTCCTTAAGTGTTTACTCTATCTCACAGACCTGAACTCTTCCAACTGTATTTTTTCTTCCTTAGTGTGTCCACACACCTACTCATTCTTTCCTCCCTTTGGACAAGATCTTTCCATTCCACCAGTGCATTTCATCTCATCCCTCTTACCTTTCTCAGGACTTTGCTTTTTCTCTTGTGCCTTTAATTTCTCCTCTGCTGGTTCCTTTTCCTCAGTCCAATTCATTTATTTATTCATTCAATCAGATCAGATTAAATTATTCATCCTAATTCTTCACTCCTCTTTAATAGGGTTACGTGTCCCCCCTTTTACCATAAACTCTGTAATATTCTCTCACTCTCATTTTTCTGGGTCTGTTTTCTCATTTGAAAGATGAAGTGCTTGAGTAAGATCAAATTCTTATAGCTTTAATATTCTGTTACATACTTAATGGTTAATTAGCTGCAAAGATATGGACATTTTTATCTCTATATTGCATATGTTTTAAATTTAGTGTCAGAATCATAAATGATAGTAGTCAGAGTATATTTTCCTACCTCATTGATGTTTGGTTTGTTAGGTGACTGCTTTGACCAATGGAAAGTGCAAGGAAGTAATAGCCAGACCCAGTCAAGCCTCCAAGAAGCATGACATGCTTCTGTTTGCCTCTTTGCTTTCCAGTGGTCTCCTGTGAGAAGAACATGCCCCAGGTAGCCTCTTCTGTGAGAAGCACAGGGAAACACATGGTGGTGGAACTGAACACAACCCACAGCCTGGAGCTAAACCCAACCTAAGCCAGCCAAGCTCTTCCAAGATCACCCAAACTCAAGTTGACCCATAGATCCGTGGGCAAGGAAAAAAATGCCTGCTGTTTTAAGATCTCAAGTTTTAGGGTGATTTGTTATGCAGCATTATTGCAGTAAAAACGAACTAATACACTACCTAATCCCATTTTTCTATTCAACAATTATTTGTTGGGTAACTGATATATGCCACACGTTTATAATACAGGCTTCAGGGATACCACAGTTAATAAAATAAAGAAGACAAAAATAAAAGAACAAGATAATTTTGCATTATGACAAATTCTAGGAATAAGATAAGATCAGTGATGTGATAAACTGTGGGCTATGGAAGAGCGCACATTTCGTTTGGATGGTCAGAGAGAGCCTCCTCTGGGAAGGAAACATTTGAATGAGATGAATAACAAGGGAGAGGCTGCCAGAGGATGATCCAGTCACAGTGCATTCCTGCAGAAGAACCAGGGTGGAGGTCCTACGGTGGAAATGAGTTTGGCTTAGGAACAGATTTGAGTATATCTCAAATAACTGAAAACTATAAAATTAACATCAAAAATATTTGGAAGGCTGGAAGCTAGGCTGATATGTAGAAATAAAACCCAGCCTCAGGAAGCAGCTGAGCCAGACTCAAAAACAAGGGGGGCAGCAAAGAGTGATGGATTCTGGACTGGCCTTGCTGGCCACCAACTTGTCACAGGCCTCCAGGTTGGGGTGGGTCAGCTGGCTTAAATGTGCAGCTGGACAGGCAGCTGCTGTTTCACTGCATTGTCTCGCTGCATCTGTCTTCATTATCTGCATCCTATTTTGTGTTTCTTGGGCCAATGTTTTCCAATCTCAGAGATATTTTATATTGTTTTCACTGCATGCAAATCATTTCACAGTTTTCTGTGGAAAGCATTTGCTCCCTCCTTTCTTGTTTTTTTCCCATTATTTTAATAGAAGTCGTGTGCATACATGGTTTAAAGAGTCAAAGAACCCTGTAAGGTTTATTATAAAAAACAGCCACCCTCATGAGCAACACCCCCTGCTGACATTTCCCCATTCCAGAGGCACTTTCATCTTTTTTACATGATTGACATTTCACCTTCCTGTCCCTAAATAACATACTTAGTGCTACTTCTTGATTTACTACTTTCAGGTATTTTATATTGATTTCCCTCAATTGACTAGGAAGGCTTAGCTTTCTTCCTTCTTGCTTCTTTTATCAAACACCTTTCTATTCTATCCCATCACCATTTCCTCTTGGTATAATGTTATGACAATTTTGCTGAGCTTAATGTTTAGTTTGTGTTATTATGATCACAAAAATGCTTTTAATAGCCAAACCAGATGGTAAGATGTAATGACCTTTCCTTTCCGTAGTAGGCGGCTTCTAATATGGTCCCCAGTGATCTCTGATGCCTAGTATTCAAGGCCTTGTGTATTCCCCTCTCCTTGGGTGTGGACTGGGCTTATTGACTTGCTTCTGGCAATTAGAATACAGCAAAAACATTGGATGTCACTTTTGAGATGGGGCTGCATAAAGACCGGCTATCATTTTGGGCACTATCTTTGGTTTGCTCACTCTTAGTATGGTAGGTAGAGTTCTAAAGACATACCCCAAATTCTTACTCCCTGGTTATTCAATCAAACACTAATCTCAGTACTTCTATGAAGGGATTTTGCAGATGAAACTAAGGTTGCTCATCAGCTGACCTTGAAATGGAGAGATTATCTTGGATCATCCAGATAGGCCCAATGTAATCACATACACCCTTAAAAGCTGAAGAGCAAGGCAGGAGAATAAGTCAGAAGAAGAAGGCAGGAGCAGGAGACAAGAGGCAGAAAGAGAGATCAAAGAGATCAGAAATGTGAGGAAGCCTCAGCCTCTCATTCACTGGCTTTGCAGATGAAGGGGGTTACCAGCCAGGGAATGTGGGTGACCTCAGAAGCTGGACCCTGGTCAACGGTCAGCACTGACATGAGGACCTCAGTCCTACAGCCATGTGGAACTGAAATCTACCAACCACCTGAATGAGGCTGGAAGTGGATTCTCCCCCAGAGCCTCCAGATCAGAGCCCAGCCTGGCTGACATTGGTTTCAGCCTTTTGAGATCAGAGCAGAGCCTCTGAGCCTACCTGGACTTCTGACCTATGGAGCTGTGAGATCATAAGGGAGTGTTCTTTTAAGCTGCCAAAATTTGGGGAATCTGTTATAACATCAGTAGAAAGTAAATACATTATGGGAAGCCAGCTGTCAAGTTATAAGCATACAAAGGAAACTGGGGAAGTGATAATGTCAAGCATTCATTGTGATAAGGCTTATGTTATTGAATAAAATTTTCTGAAAGGATTACATGAACAAGGTCATTCACTTACCCAGCAAGCACTTACTGAGTGCACTCTGGGGACATGGCCCTAAATAAGACAACATTCCCGTTTTCATGGAACTTACATTGTAGTCAGAAAAGAGAGTGGGTGACTATGGTTTATTTTTGTGTTCTGTTCTTTCAACTCTACTTATAATCGGGGGAGAGATTTCATCACCTTTAGCCTCATACTTTTAGGAAAATTCCAAGATTATTTGACAAGCATTTAATAAACACCTACTAAAGCCTCAGATTGTGCCAGGTCCCTTGCACCAAATGTGTGGTCAACAATGATTCCTGTCCTCACGGATCTTACATGAGGAGAAGATGGCATATGTTGAAGTGCATAGCTACTATGCAATGGGATCTGTGCAGGAGACAGGCATGTTAGCCAAGGGGGATGGGTTTAGGTTTCTGGAGCATCGGTTGAGGTGCACGATAATGAGATGCTTTCTATTTAGCAAACACTGTCTTTTTTCTCTTTGTCTCTGAAAATAACAAAAAGGGCCATATTTTCTTCTCATTCTCTTATTTCTGATTACAGGGAGCAGATCTCAGAGAAAGGTAAGAGTGCATTATCCTTGAGCATTGCCTGCATTTTTTATTTCTGTTTGTAAAAGTCAGAGATCTATCAGGTATTTGACCTTGAGCTGGCCAGATGTGTTTGTTCAGTAGGAGAAGATTAAGATTTCCTAAAAGCCTTGGTTGCTTTTTTTTTTTTTGTTCCTGAGCACTATGATTTTCTGGCATGTGCTATTCCCAATGTAATCTCATTATCATTACTCATTTACTAATTTAGCGAGGGACCATTTAGCTCAGGGGAACCCTATGTGTATTTTAAAAATAGCTACACATTCAGGTTGCTTTGATCTTGTAAAGAGAATGGAAAAGGAAGCTCTTCGTTTTATATGTTGAAATAACTGATTTGAAATCAACCTGTTTTCCTTTATATACAAACATGTGTGTAGACATATGTAACCTGTATAGAAATGTGTTTTCTATGTTTGCATACAGACCTCACAGTGGGGTTTTTTCTTTTTTTGTAAAATACTGCTGTTTGGTTTTCTCATTAAGATTCAAAGAGCTTCACATTTGTAACTCTTTTTTTTATTGATTCAATCAACAATCAACTGCTATATACCTAACACTATGACAATTTTGAGGATATAAACATGAGCATGAAAGAGACCTCAAGTAACTCAGCTTGGTTGAGAAGCAAACACCTGGATTAATTTCTGGAGAAGGTGAATGGGTAAGAAATCCCTTTCCTTTGACAGAAGCTGAACCAGTGACATGATGATGTACCAACCTCTATCACAAATATAATTTCAGGTTGGGACATAGCTTTTCTCCTGCAGGAGTGCCTCCCTAGGAACAATAGAATTGAGGTAAATAGAATTCTATTAGAATGAATTAGGCAGGAACTGGGAGTGAAAATTGGATGGGAAATCCTGTTTAAATAAACTATATTAGGCCAAGCACAGTGGCTCATGCCTGTAATACCAGCACTTTGGGAGGCTGAGGCAGGAGGATTGGTTAAGTTCAGGAATTCAAGACCAGCCTGGGCAACATTGTGAGACCCTCATCTGTACTAAAAATAATAATAAAAAAAATTAGCCTGGCATGACTACGTGCACCTTTAGTCCCAGCTATTCTGGTGGCGGAGGTGGGATTACTTGAGCCCAGAAGATTGAGGCTTCAGTGAGCTGTGATTGTATCACTGCACTCTACTCTGAATGTCAGAGCTAGACCCTGTCTCTGAAAAAAAGAAAAAGAAAAAGAAATAGAACCTGTATTCATTAAGGTAATGCTATCTATTATTAAAAAATGTGTAATTACTCACATAGGATAAAAGTGTATTCCTCAATCATGTCCAAAGTAACTGTACCTCACTGATGGAGGTTTTCCTCCATGCAGTGACTCAGGAATCAAAGCTTCTTCCAGCTTGTAGCTTTACCCACTTCAGCACTGTTTTACTTTCTTTTTTTTTTTTATTATTATACTTTAAGTTCTAGGGTACATGTGCATAACGTGCAGGTTTGTTACATATGTATACTTGTGCCATGTTGGTGTGCTGCACCCATCAACTCGTCAGCACCC
>NW_016807677.1:7888992-7975874 GCF_001698545.2 Rhinopithecus bieti
CCTCCCGGCCAGGTGTGGGTATAATCTCCTGGTGTGCCCGTTTGCTTAAAGCGCAGTATTGGGGTGGGAATTACCCGATTTTCCAGGTGTTGTGTGTCTCAGTTCGCCTGGCTAGGAAAAGGGATTCCCTTCCCCCTTGCGCTTCCCAGGTGAGGCAATGCCTCGCCCTGCTTCAGCTCTCGCTGGTCGGGCTGCAGCACCTGACCAGCACCAATTGTCTGGCACTCCCCAGTGAGATGACCCCAGTACCTCAGTTGAAAATGCAGAAATCACCAGTCTTCTGTGTCGCTCACGCCGGGAGTTGGAGACTGGAGCTGTTCCTATTCGACCATCTTGCTCCGCCCATCTCAGCACTGTTTTTCAATGTCATTGTGTTCTTCACCAAGCTGGCAGATGCTGAAAAAGATATAAATGCATGTGTGAAGCTCATAAGGTCCATCCAGGTTTAGAAGTGGCAGACAGCACTTCTTGTCCCATTCCACTGGCTAGAACTCAGTCATATGACATCATCTGACTAGGGGGAAAGCAGGGAAAGATAGTCTAACTATGTGGCTGGGGGAAGAAAAAGCTAAACACTTAAACTCTGACACAGAAGCCTTGGGCTGAATCATAATATTTTAGGTTGAAAAGTATTAGAGGGTTTTGTACCCATTTATTTTCTTGTTTCCTAGGTAGAGCACACATCAACTCTTTCTTAAATGACATATGATCCAGGCTATTCTATATTCTTGCTTTTTGAGTCTGGACTGTAGTCTGTCAACATCCAACGTTAAATTGTGATTTCCAGAAAGGATCACATTACTCAGGATATAGTTAACCAGTAAAAGCACAGTGGGAAAACTTTTTTTTTCTCATCATGTCAACATCGCCCAAGACTATCAAATAGTTCTTACTTTTTATCATTGCATTTACTCACCGAATTTTGTAGATGTCATGGCTGGGAAAAGTGCAAACTGCATTTTGGAGAAGACAGCATAAAATTTTTGAGTAAATGTTCCTTTGTCTTGGTCATTATTGTGTTCTCAATGCCTAGCACACTGCCTGGCACATTGTAGGTATTCAATAAACATTTAATGGATGAAAAGGATTTTTAAATATCTTATAAGATGTATTAAACATACCAGAGACTTTCATATTTTCCATTCATTTATGTTGCTGGGCTGCATCCCAAGTAATGTCTGCATATCAGTTTTCCAGTTTAATACATTTTGAAAATTTCAGTGTTTAATACATTTTGAAAATTTCAGTGTCTATGCTTTTAATTTCTAGAATTTCTATTCGTTATTTTCTCCAGTTTATTTGCTTTTTGGATCCTAACTCTTCCTTTATGTCTCCGAATATTTTAAACATATTATATTTTTGTCTCTTTCAGAATGGTCTAAGTTCTGTAGATTGTGGCATTTGGAAGTTATCCCTTGTATCCTCCTCATTTCATGTGTGAGCTCATCTTCATCTGGTGTTTTTACCATGGGAATCTCAGGTGCACTAGGGGTGGGAAAGTCCCATGGGGTGTTTTTGAATTTTTCCTCTGCTGAAGTTTTTTACATAGAACCAGTTTTAGATCCATTTTTATGTTGCTATCTCATTTTAGGGTTGGGCTAGTAAAAATGTGGACCACACACTCACAAATGGCATGAGTTTGGGGTTCTTGTTTCTGGTGGATGACTAGGAATACAGTCTAAAGTCTTAATTTCCTTCTCAATGGACTTGAAACCATATTATTTTCAGGCATATGTCTGTTTCTTGTGCCTTGCCTGTCTGTTCTTTCTTTATTTTTGGCATCCTTACTTGCTTAACCATATATTAAAAACATCTTAAAAAATATATTCCCCCCAGCATTTCAATGGGTTTGGAGCAGACACTGGGGTTTCCCACTGTGGTGAACACTGTGATGCATGGCTCAGAAGCTCCTTCACTGATGGTTTTGTTGACCCAGCTGCTGGCAGTGCTCTCTGTAGATAGTATTCAGCTGTCAGCCCCTTCAGGGATTACCTCAGCTGCAGGGAGCCCCCTTGTCCAAGGTCATGCTCCTTTCTTTTCCTGAGCAGCCTGCATCTAGTGACTGATTAATGCAAGAGCATAAAGGCCAGGTCATGTTGGCCCAACTCAGGACAATTCTGAAGAATCATTCTAGTTCTCAAGCTCGCCATGAGCTTGATCATGGCAGTCTCTGAAACTGCATCACAGCTTGATTTCCCTCTTTGCCTGTTCCTGCTTCCTTCCCACCCTTTTGGGGAGGTTGATTGCCAGGGCTCCCCTGGGAAACAGCTTGTCTACTAACCTCCACATCACAGTCTGCTTCCTGGGGAACCAACCTAGGACACCCATATCAGGCCACTCTATATTGACCAGAAGTCTCATATTTTAAGACATTTAGAAAACTTTTTTTTTATAGTGTTGATGTGAACAGCTGCCGAGTCAGTCAAATCACCTCATGCTATACTTGTGTGATAGGTTTATGTAAGACCTCACTTACTATATTAAGTTTTTTTTTCAATTCTGCCTTATGTTTCAAGCTATTAGCATCACTTAAAATTTTGATATTTTTGGCCTTTTGATTTCTTCTCTTTTCCAGCTTTGTGACATTTTAAAGTTTGACGTGCAGGCCTTCATCCTGATAACTGATAAAAATATTTATAGAAAGAATTAAGAGCCTCTCCTGATAATTCCTCCTCAGAACACAGAGCCACTTTTATACTCTAATCTCAGATAGCCCCAATTCTATGCTACCATCTATATTTCAATATTTTACCTAGAAGGACATCATGAGAGACTTTACCAAATAAATGAATTTGTGAAATCCTGGTTCAATCTGTTTGCTGAATTCTTCTCATTTAATAACTTTATGAAAAAAAAAGAAAATTAGGTTGGTTCATTTGGTATGTGTTATTCTCAGAGAACCATATTTTGTCTCCTGGTGATTACCTCATTCTTTCCTAAATGTTTACAAGTGATTAAAATGTTAGCTGCTATTATCTTGAGTAGAGAATTCTTCAAAAAATCTCTCATTTCTCTTATCCTGAAAATTGAACATATATATAATTCTAGTGATTAATACTCGTGTTAGTTAATTGATTAGTTTTTTAATGGGGCTTTAAAAATCTGTAAGAGGTGACAATGTTTTATATCTCTATTATAGGCAAAACATAAGCATATAGACAAATTTATAATATAAAGTTTAAATTATACATAGACACTCAAAAGAGTTGGTATTTGAGGTGTTAAAATAGCTTTATGTGATGGCTTTTAAAAAAATAGTTAGATACCCATTCTTGATTTTTTTTTAATAAAACTAAGAATAACATTTTATTTCCTTAACACACAAAGGACATCTTTCTAAAGACAATAGCCAACATCATTCTCAATGTTGAAACACTAAAAAAATTCTAGTTTAAATCAAGTATGGGACCTACCTGATCTATATCACCACTGATAATTTTTTTATGATTTATAACAATACAGTAAAATACAATGCAGAAATGAAAGCTATAAAATGAGACACATGAACTATTATATCTATTATATACAGATGGTTTAACTACAGACCTAGGGCATATAAGATAATTAAATACAACATTTTTTTTTTTTTTGAGACAGAGTCTCGCTCTGTCGCCCGGGCTGGAGTGCAGTGGCCGCATCTCAGCTCACTGCAAGCTCCGCCTCCCGGGTTTACGCCATTCTCCTGCCTCAGCCTCCCGAGTAGCTGGGACTACAGGCGCCCTCGCCCGGCTAGTTTTTTTTTTTTTTATTTTTTAGTAGAGATGGGGTTTCACAGTGTTAGCCAGGATGGTCTTGATCTCCTGACCTCGTGATCCGCCTGTCTGGGCCTCCCAAAGTGCTGGGATTACAGGCTTGAGCCACCGCACCCGGCCTAACATTTTAAAATTAATAAAAGTAGTAAAGTGGTTAGTTAAAATATAAGTATACAGATTGCTATATTTAATTTAAAACTCAATAGCCAGTTTCAAGACCTGAAAGAAAAATATTCTATTTATAGTAGCAATGACAAAACTTTGATAAAACAAACTACAAAATTTAGAGGACGAAACCCAATAATAAATGTATAGGATGTAGTGAAGATGACTATTGTTAAACTTTACTGGGAAATCCAAAAATAATTGAATAAAAAGAGAGGTACCATATTCTAGAATGTATGTTCTAGAAAGAAAATTCTGTCCAAATTAAGTCCAGGCCTACTCCAATAAAAACCTAATTAGAATTTATTTTAGAAATTTAAAGTTCATCTATAAAAGAAACAGATTAGAATACCTAAGAAAAATATTTTTTAAAACAGAAATGTTTGATATCCTTCTACAAGATATTCGACTGAGTTCAACTTGGTAGAGTATGGGGATAAGATAACATTACTCTTTCTCACTGCTAACCCTTGATCGTATTTCTTTCTCATCCCTTGATGAAAATATGGAAAGGTTTTAAGATTTCCATTTAGATTTTTTAAAATGCATTTTGGTCACTTTAATGATATGAAAACACTCTAATGTTAGTGCTTGTAATATCCAGTGTACTTTAAAATTAAAACTCTAAGTTTCATTTAAAGTTGTATTTTCCTTCCTCCCTCAATGAGGACCAGAAAGCTACAGTAACAGTGATAGGTGCAGGAGGCAGATAAGGGGTGTCCCCAGAGAATGTCCCACCATTTCCTGACTGATTCTTTCTGAATAATGTCCACATGCACACCAGGGGAACGGGCTGAAGTCATGGGAACCTCTCGCCTTGTGCAGGGGGCAGGAGCCTGGCCTCTTCAGCTCCTGTATGGTGGTCTGGTAATCAATGCGTGAGGTGGGGGCTCATTGACGGGACTCCCTTTCACTTCGTTGAGTGTTTTCTTTTTTTTTCTTTTTTCCTTTCTACCCAATAAATTCTGCTTTCCTCACCCTTCAGTGTGTCCACTGTGCCTACACAAGAACCTGTTTTAGTTGAACTAAGGAACAAAAATTCTGCATCAATAAGGGCAAAGAATGCCCTAGTCTTCTTGGCTGTTAGGGAACAGCCTCTATTCAATTTACTGCATGCTCTGGCTCCTCAAAGAGAGGGGTGAAGGAGAGATGGGGGACAGGAAAGGTCTTGTCCACCAGCACATTGATGATTACCAGAGGGTGCCCTCTGGGTGTGCTGATGAGTCTTTGTATCCAATGCTGATTCTTTCTCTCAGAAGGGACTCTCCTGGGGTTTTGGAAGGACCACCATTTGGAGCTCTGAGAGGAGGGGGTTCCTTTTTTTTTTTTTTTAATTTCAGAGTTTTATTGTGCTGCACCCAGTAGGATGGTTATACAATTTTCTCTCTCATTCAGTTTTGAAAATCTGAAGTACTTGCAAATTCTTAAAACACCTTTACCACCAGATTAGAACAGTAAGGATAGTAACCCATTTCTTAATAAGTAATGTCTTACAAATAAAAAAACATTTAAAATAGATTCAAATGCATTATTCACAAGTAATTCAGCATATATTCTTAAGCATAAGTAAACATGATATAAAAATATAGATGGTGGGTTCTTAACATGTGCCACGGGATCTCTCTGCCAGCTACTTCTGATTCCTCCCTTAGCCCCTGGGCATCTGGAGGGCAGCTTTTCCAGGGGCTGCACATTGCCGTCCCAGCAGTCATCTTATGCAGGAGTCAGACCACATCCACGTGGCTCCCATTCCATCAGTGAGATACTCTGTCCTTCCCATGCAGGGGGGGTGTGGTTAAGCTGAGGGTGGCCCTCACTCTTCCGCTCTTCCATCTCCTCTGGCAGCTCCTAGGCTCAGCTCTTCATAACCTGTGCTCCCCAAACTCCAGAGGATGCACACCATGCTCTTGGAGTGGCGTTCCTGGAGCCCTCACTCTCCAGCCCTCACTCTCCGTTGACTGATGATGACGGGAAACCCTTTTGTCCCTCCAGAGGGGTGGTGGAATGGGAGACACAAAGCACCTAACAGCTCTCTGAAAACAAATCCTTCCTCTTGGCCTTTCAAACGTCAGTACTTTTATGCTCAAGAGTTAGTGAGCCTGAGAGTCCTAAACTGATGTTGAGAGAGCCGTGAAAGCCTGAAAGGTGGCTCCATGACCCCTGCCTCGTGGTGTTCATGCCTTTGTGTAGTCCTCCCCGGTAGAAAAAAGCAAACAGCAAAGGCCAGTAATTCACAGTTCACAAGAGAATAAATGGAAGTGGCCACGAAAGTGTGAAAAAAATATTTAATATCAAATCAAAATAACATGTATATACAACAATAAATTAATTTTTATGGAATAAAATGTCAGTGAAATTGACAGAGTTAAAAACATGACAATAAACTATGCTAATAAAGCTGCAGTGAGACAAGAATTCACATAATCTCTGCTGGGAATATAAATTATTACCAATATTTTTGAAAACACTTTGACAGTAACTATTGAGAAATTTAGCAGAATTCATACCTTTTAGTCAAATAATTCTATCTCTAGGAATCTGTCCCAAAGAAATCTGAAAATAAATTATGTAAATTTAAAACGATTATTTATGAAAACAAAATTAGGTTAAAAGACTTTATAACACCACTGTTTAAAATAGATAAAACTAGGGGAAAATGAAGTACCTAATAATAGTAGAATAGATAAAATAGATAAAAGATTGATAATACATATGTGCGATAAAATATTAATTGAGCATGAAAAATCTTTAATAATGTGAGAATACTCATATTGCAATATTCATTGAAAATTTTACGTAAAGTGGAATGTGCTCACCCACTCATTAAAATTATTTATTGAGTAAATATGCCTACTATTTTGTACACATTGTGTTAAATTCATGCAATGATCCCTATTTTGTTGTGTATGGTTATAGAAGGAAATATCACAAAAATTACCCTTGAGTGTTCTGAACCTTGAGATTTTTATAATTTTATGTATTGCCCTTTACTTCTCTGTATTTTCATTTCTCCCCATGTACATGTAAAGCAATAAATGAACCACTATGAAATCTCATTTCTTCCAGTACTTTCACTGGCGCTCTGCCCAAAGATTAGGCTGCCTCAAGGCCCTCAGTGAGGTAGGACATTTGGTTATCACAATCATCTCCCAGTTTTATTACTAGTTCATGGGGTGTGGGAGTGGCGGGTAGTTAAAAACAAACAACAAGAGCAGCTTACATTTTGGGATGTAGTGAAAATTGCAAGGTTTGCCTAGGGAGAGGTTTTTAAAGAGGACAGTGTGGCTTGTTGCTGAGATTTTGCAAAGCTGCGTGTGTGTTGAGCTCCCGAGAGCCTGGCTGCTTAGCAACTGCCACATAAAGTCATCTTTCTCTCCTTTAAAAAAAATTCCAGGCTATGCATGACTTAAATGAAGATGTTCTAGTTCACTGGAGCTTGGAGAGCAATTACTTGTAGCTGTCTTTGGCATTTGTGCCAGGCACATCAGAAAATAAAATGAAGATGCTGTGCACGCCCCGTGTCTTCATCTCCAGATCTCCAGCATGTGGCAAGGAGTGCGATGAAAGGAGCAGCTGTTCTCCCCAGGCCTTATGTCCTCTCCTCTTCATAGAGAGAAAGTGCAGAACAGCAGTTCTGGACTTGGTGGGCCTGGAGAAACCCTTCATTTTGACAGCCAGGAGTGGGGAAAAGGGGATAGAGTGGAAGGTAAAATAACACATTTGGGTTTACTAAGAGATCCTTCCACTTCCAGGTTGTTTTTCTGCTTGCCTCAAGGGCACCACCCTAGAGAAACTTTTTTATTTTTAATTTTTTTTTTTGAGACAGAGTTTTGCTCTTGTTGCCCAGACTGGAGGGCAATGAGTGGAATGGCACAGTCTTGGCTCACTGCAACCTCTGCCTCCGGGTTCAAGCGATTCTCCTGCCTCAGCCTCTGGAGTAGCTGGGATTACAGGCGCATGCCATCACACCTGGTTAATTTTTTGTATTTTTAGTAGAGACGGAGTTTTGCCATGTTGGCCAGGTCTCAAACCCCTAACCTCAGGTGATCCAGCTGCCTTAGCCTCCCAAAGTGCTGAAATTACAGGCATGAGCCACCACGCCCAGCCTAGAGAAACTTTCTAAAAGCCAAATTAAAAGAAGGCCTTCCTTTTCTGTAGTCCCTCTATCCCTATTGTATTTGCCTTACAGAAATTAAGAAGACTCTAAAGCCCTCTCCATTCTTCAGATTCTGCATAGCTGCTATGTGCATGCCCATCCATGCCATGTTTTGAAGCATCCGAAATAATCTTGATCAACTTTTCTTCGATGAACAATGCACTTCCTTCACCATCACTTAGATCTTCAAGACCCCTAGTAGTTACCTCTGGTAGCTCTACTCTTACTCCTGTCTTCTTCAGCAAGGCACACAGGTCATGATGCCATCTTTTCTAGCACATACCAAAGTAGTCATCTGCAATAGGGTACTCAGAAACAGCCATGGTGAGGTCAGAGGGATCAGGGGAGGAAATGGTCCATGTGACACAATGACCCTCTTCTTTCCCTGTGAACAGTGTGAAAAATATGACATTAATGATTTTGTATGCCTGCACCGCTTTTATATGCAGAATGATGGTTAATTTTAATAAGTGACTATTATCTGTAAGAGCACTAATCTATCAGGGTATATAAAAAGGAATATGACATCCTATTCTTCAAAATGCTTACCAGTTAATGGGAGAGACAGACATAGTAGTAAACAAATTATATAAAGCACAAAGAAAGAAGGGGTGAAGGCACAGTGTTTCATATAAGCGGTAGCCTGGGGAGAATAGCCTCAGAGTCTCAGGCAGGAGCACTGATGTCATGGTGCAGAGGGGTGCTGGGGAATGAATAAATAAAAAATTCCCCCTGGATCTGGAGACAGAAGGAAAGGGTCACCTAGAGGGCAGAGAATCTGAAAACAAGAAGGGACCAGATATGGATGGCACTAACATGATGATAGGAATTCTAATAGGTGAAGCTTGAGAAATCTACAGGAGGGCAAGAAATCCTGCAGTGTGGAGGGAATTTTAGGGATCAAAGAAGCAGATACCTTCCTTAACCAGAATGACCAAAAGGACCAGCCTGCGGAGTAGGAAGGAGAGGAAAGGACCACACTGGGAGGCTGATTAAGAAGTGGACTCTAGAAATAGCAGAGACCAAGGCCTAAGTGAGAACATTAATGTGTATTATGCTATTTCTGTGTACCAGCCCCTGTATTATTGTCAAGGACAGTGAGAAGTCTGCAATTTTACCCTGCTCACAAGCCTAACAAGTTAGCCTGTCAGTTTTGCAGATGTTGGTAGAAGGCATGAAACTTCTAAGTTAGAGATGAAGGACTTCACAGTCATGGCACAGCAAGTGGCGTGAACATGAGTATATGTGCATCAGTTCCTCTTGCTCACGTCTCATGGGGATAATGCCGATAGGACCTGATGAATATCTGCATGTGTAGTTGGTTTCATTTCAGGAGACGAACCTGGAGATAAGGAACCCCATATCTTTTATGATGAGCAGTAATCATATTTCCATTTTGTTTTGGAAAGAGACACTTGTCCAAGACTGTTTGCTGTACACATTCCCTTTGAAGGATAGTTCAGAACAAAGGATATTGATAGTTAATACCTCTATTTGCAAGATGTGCAGATAGGCAAGATTGCAGATAGGCAAGCTGTTGCCTCCCAGCAGCTATGTGCTTAATAGTTATAAGTGGATCTGAAGACTATCATTTAAAATGTTCTGAAAGAGCCATGGTCTGCAATGAACAATCCACTATTGCTCTATTTTGAGCATCCTTTCAAAATAGAAGTTGAGAACTTTTTAAAAAGAGTTTAACTTTCGAAAATTTCTGGAATGTTTTCAATTTCCCCACGTTTCTTAATTTTGCTGCATCTTGTCTGTTTTTCTAGGGAATGAGTAGGAATACTTAGATAAAGACATTTCAGCAAGCCAGGAGAGAAACAAAAAGACAGTTGGGGTCTTCCACCAGCATCTATGCAACAGACTGGGGTAATCTGTCCTCTAGCACGGCATTGGTTTTGCTGTCTCTCCAGTCTCTTTATTATGAACTCACCACCCTTGAATCTGCATGACTGGGCAGCCTCTCCGTCACTGTTCAGGGCCTGCCTCCCTCCAGCACTGGGAAAGAGGACAAGTACTTGTACCCAGAGATTCAGCCTCAGGCTACAGCCACATGTGGATACTGTCTAGGCAGGCAATGTCCTTGATCTTATACAACAATGTGTTTAAGAAAGAATTAATCTAGGCAGAACTTACAGTACTAATTTTGTGCTACTTTAGCATTAATTAAAATCTCTCTTACACTCAAGATTTCTAGAAAGATTCATTTGATCTGTAAGATTCAATCCGTAACCCATTCAGAAGAGCTGAGCTTGCTGTGGATTTCCAAAGCACTGGACTCCAATATTCAGTTCCTGTTTGTGGCAGTCGATGATCAATTCTTACAAACAAATTGTTCTGCTTTGCTAAGATTCCAGCTCCTTCCTTTTCTCAAATCTCTTTTTTAAACGTGCTGCTTTGGACATTTTGTTATCTACCAGGCTTGAGGCCAGGAATTGATTTCATTTAAAAAAGTGCCTGGCTATGAAGTTGTAGACTCCTGGATTGTTAATAGGTGGCTCTTGGAAAAGAAAAATTAATTAGAGAAAACTGAAAACTACTGATGTCACCTATGATTTGCCACTTTCTATTTCAAGATTAATTGATTCTTTATCTAAATTCTGAAACCTAACACTTCCAGAGAAATTTTAATCAGTGACGAAAACTGTACAGTAATAACTAAGTTTATAAACAACATTGTGTACTATATGTAGTACCTAATGCTGAGGGAAAAGTAAAAAACACTCCAGAAAGTTTTCTTAGACTTTCCTTAAATAACACCTGGAAGTTCATCTGGAACTTCTTATCTGGTACAGGATTAAGTAAGAATGTAATATTGAAACTCACCACACATTAAAATTTATGATGCCCTTAAGAGACACACAGCATTGATTCATTGTTTTTCTACAGAATATTGGTAAAAATTTATTGAATATCTTCCAGGCTTAATCCATAATGACTTTAGATGAGCAGACATCCTTAGTAATGGTTTGGCATTTTATTAGACAGTATACCTCTTAGGGTTAGACAACCTGGTGATCCCTATTGAAGAACTCGGTGTTTGAATTAATGTTATCATTGAAGTTTATAGGGCAGGATTACATTCATCCCCCAAAATGGGCATGGACCGTGGGTCGCAGTGCAGCTTAGGCAAAGAAGTTTAAATGGCTTGGCCCAAGGCTATAAATGCTATTAAATAATTAGACTGTTAGCATACACACACACACACACACACACACACACACACACGTTCATATGCATAGGACAGTGTATTTTGTAAATGTGTATTTTGCCCCATTACTGAGGTGGGTATGACATAATAAGTAACAGCTTAAACTTAAGAGAGAGAGTGTGTGTGTGAGAGAAATCTGAGTTCAAAACATGGCTATTTACTTGCTAACGAATAATTTAACTTATTTGTTCCTTAAGATTAAGAAGGAAAAAGTAAGAGAACATATCTTCTAGATCTCATGAGAAATAAAAGAAAATAATACATTGAAGATGGTTAGCATAGTGTCTGGCACTAAGTGTCTCGTACTGACATTCATTAAATGCTAGCTCTTATAATTATTGACATTGGAATTATACTCAGCAGTCTTAAAATGGATTGGTGGTGTTAACCATCAAGCACACTCAGCAGCAAAGTCTGAGAGTGGGAAACCCAGAATGAAGACTGGTCTTGTCTATAAATCTACCAGGAAATGCTAAGTGCTACATTTCAGAATGGTTGATTGAGTAGCTTAAAAAAATATTTTATGATAGATGTAAAATTAGATAAGGAGATTAAAAACAAGAACTTTAAAAAAAAAAAAACTCATTGATCAATTTATTCACATTTGTATTCAATAGTGTTTGAGGATCTAGTGCCCACCATGAAAAGTATGTGTGCTGAAGACATTAAGGAAATATCAGCTCTCATCTTTGTTCTCCCTTCAAGCCATCATTAAAGGAGAAGGCTATAATTAATATTTGTTTATTTAAAAGTAATAAAAATGTAAATATTGAATTACTTTCACTTTTTTTCCTAACTATGGTAAACACAGATTTTAGTAAATAGAAATAGTGTTTGAAATTTCAAATGTATGGCCGGGCACGGTGGCTCACACCTGTAATCCCAGCACTTTGGGAGGCTGAGGCGGGCAGATCACGAGGTCAGGAGATCGAGACCATCCTGGCTAACATGGTGAAACCCCATCTCTACTAAAAGAATACAAAAAATTAGCTGGGCATGGTGGCACACGCCTATAGTCCCAGATACGTGGGAGGCTGAGGCAGGAGAATGGCTTGAACCCGGGAGGCGGAGGTTACAGTGAGCCGAGATCTCGCCACTGCACTCCAGCCTGGTGATAGAGCTAGACTCTGTCTCAAAAAGAAAAAAAAAAAAAAATTCAAATGTATCTAGTTGATGAACTGCCCATGCAAAATGGTTATTACTGTCTATTTTAGTAGACTGTAATCTTAGGGAATACAATACATTACCTATAAACTAATACACTAACTTATTCTTAAGACTAATAAACTAAAATAACTTATTCATAAGATCATAATTTATAAATCTGATTAATCAAACTGAAATATCATACATTACCTATAAGCTAATAGGTAGACTGATTAATCAAACCAGAATATAATACAGTACCTATAATATAGGTAATAGTGTTAATCAAACCAAAATACAATACATTACCTATAAACTAATAAATGAATTTATTCTTAAGACTGAAAACTAAAATAATTTATTCATAAGATCCTAATTTATAAGTCATCTTCACTCAGAAATACAACCCTAAGATTTACACTTCTACCAAGCTTCAGTTTGAATAGATGCTGCACAATCATTTAAACAAAAACAGTTAAACTAAAAAGGGAAGCATTCAAAATGACCTAGAAAATAGAAACTTTTCCTCTTTCTAGATCCCTATAAGAAGGTTCACTTGAAGGTAAAATCAGCACCACTGTTTTTCACTCTTTCTTTCCAAAGCAGTGGTGGGGGTAAAATTCACCAGACAAGGATGACAAGGATACCTCCTTGAGGGGTAGATGCATTCCATTACAGTGCAACTGGAATAGAATGGTCCAAATATCCCCTGGGTAGGAAGTAATTTGAAGGGGCTTTATATTGGTTTATTGGAGCAGGAGGAGGAACGGAAGATTTCCCTCTTGGACTTGGCCCATAAATCCATTTCCAATATGGGACACCTGCCTGGATACTGAGACAAAAGAAAGAAGCCTGGGCTAGCTGCTCCACTTTCAGGTGGGAGAAAGGGACTGAGGACACAAGCTTCCAAGAGCATGTCAATATCCTTTCTAATGATCTTCACTTTTGAGAATGTTGGTGCTTATTCTCCATCAAAGGAAAGTGTATTAAAACTTGTGAGTTAGGCTGGTCTAGAGAAATAACTGGCATTGTGAGCAATAAGGTAAACTCTATCTTAGTCATCTAGAGGAAAAACTGGCTCAGGATTATGAAGCGATTATCATCCTGGGATCTGGATCCTATGGAGGGGATACCTGGTTCACATTGGGTGCTTTGGACTCTGGATTCCTAGGCCATTTAAGTTGAACATGGCTTCTGCCAGTGGTGATCTAATAATCCAAAGGATTCCCTGGTCTTCACAAGCTGCCCAAATGATGTAACTGGATTACCAAAACTTCAAATACCCTTCCTGAAAGCTCAGATGTAACATCTGCTTCAGTTAGTTTCGGTCCAGTGTGTGCACCTTCTTCTCCCAGGCTGTTGGAATTTGAAGTACTAACCACATATTTTGAGCTTTGTTATCAGTAGCAATAATCTGGTTTTTCAAAGAACACATGATGTGTCTTCATTCCTTCCCCTAGCACTGTCTTATTTTCTATAGGTATCCAGGAACTCAGGGGCATGGATCATGCTTTCGTCTGCAGGGACATTTCTCCTTTACCTTTAAATTATCTTTTCCTTCTACCTGTAAGGTTTTATTTTCATTTCTGTGTTAGGATTCAGTCATTATTTTAAATTTAAGCTTTCGAATCTTTCCATCTTTGCATAATTTGTTTCCAAAGATGCATTCTTCCTCTAGAGAGTTTTGATATAATCCTTAAGTTTTTTTTGGTCTTGTTCATCAAGTGTAATATATATTTGGTTACTTTCTTCTTCAAGGGTTTATAAGGAAAGATTTATCTTGGGAATACGAATCAGTTTCTTCAGAGCCCCTTTTTTAATGATCATTTTAATGATCTCCAATTGGACTCTCTCTTTCTGTTCAGCTCCCAATGACCATTATCTATGCTAGATCTACTTTCTTTAGTAGGTATCCAGTTAGGGACTTGATCAGACATTTTTTCTTAAGAATATTTTGCACACTTTCTCTAGAATGTTTAACTATTCTTTGTGCATTTCATTTATTCTTTTTTTCCTACTTCAGTTTCTTGTAAAAATAGTTTATGTTTTCCTAAATGTGAGAAATATCATCCATATCTTTCTTCTAGGCTATGTTGTTCTTCACTCTTGCGGTGTAACTTTAAAGCTGATTTTGGCCTCGGTCGTGTGAGATTGGATGGCTCCTGATCCATCCAATAGCTCCTGAACTATCACCTTATACTGTTTTGGACATGTAGAGTTTTCTTCCCTCAGTTCTTTTTCTTGCAAGTGTATTTTAAGCACAAAGACTAGGACCTATTCAGTTTTCTATTTGCTTCCAGGCTCAGCATTCTGGTAGCTTGGTCTCAGGGATGACCTCCATCAAAGATGAAGCTTCATGGCCATCAGCAAACCATGTGGCCCCAGTGGCTGTGACAGTGTGGCCTCAGGTTGCCAGCACTCTGCTGGCCATGACATACTACAGGTGACTTTCGGAGTGTTCTATCCACACCATAAGCCAGCACTAAGTAATCTGGCACAGCAGCCAAGGAGAGGCAGGAATGAAAAAACAAGGCTTCCCCACCCTGTTTCCATTGTGGCACATCTAGAACTAGGTTATATTTGAATGGTCACCAGAGGAAATAGCAAGGATGTAAAGTTGCTTCAGGTGAGTGTCTCTTCCTGGTATTCACAAGAGATAGGGTCCACATTTTCTTATACCTGTGATCATTCTAGGATTTCTGGCCACAAGCAGGCTCCTCTAAAGGACTCACCTGCTACATCCTGGGCCAAGGCTCCTTCTTCCCTGTATTGAATCACTTGTTCTGCACCCCTAGAGATGTAATTCTGCCTACAAAAGCACCAGAAATCTTCATACCCATGGCAGCATCCACCCCAGTTTATTTTTGGTTATTGTACTACTGTGTGTGTGTGTGTGTGTGTGTGTGTGTGTGTGTCTGAGAGAGAGAGAGAGAGAGAGAGAGACAGAGAAGAGGTGGGATTTGGATCTCAGTATTTCTGATTTCAAAACCTGTTCTGAAGACAGAGTTACGGAACATTACATGAGGCAGCAAGATCAATAGCCAGCGTAAGTTGAGCCAATAGCAATTCTTTCAGTGAAGAGGGGCATTAGCATGGATACAACCAATCAGAAGAGATCCATGGAGGAGCTTGGATTTGACCTAGGCCCAAAGCAATGACTACAATTTAGATTAAGTAGAAAAGCTCTAGGTTAGCTCTCAGTGTCTATGTCTGAGTTCTGTGTCTTCCACTTGACTAGTTATGTGGCTTTGGATAAATTTCTTCACTTCACTCAATTTTCTTACCTTGCAAATGAAGATGCTTGGTCCAGGATTTAATGTCACCTCAGTCCCTAGCATTTATATCTGATAGTGGTAAAAGTGTTTGGTAAGCAGATAAATGCTGTACCATTGTAATTTCAACCCAAAATAACCATTTTGTATTCTGTCCCAGTTAAGAGTTTATGGCACATGAAATATTTGTTAAAATGTGAATTTATTTGATGACAACATGTTTCATCACTTGTTCAATTTAATAAGCATTTATTGAGTACTTGCTGTATGCCAGGACATGTGTTAGGTATGGGCCTATAGACATGAATGAGACAGAGTTCATAAAGAAACTCACTATTTAGGAAGGACAACACCAATAAGAGCAATTATGCAATTATATTCAGAATATAGAGGAGGGAGACATTAATAATTGGGGAGAGGAGGACAGGGAAGCCTACCCGGAGGTCATGCTTCTGAGTAGAGTTTTGAGAAATGGTAAGGAGCTCCCCAAATAGACAAGAGGCAATGAAGAGGATGTGCACAAAGGCACCAGGACATGGACCTTCTTTGGAGTGTAGAAGTCTCCAAACAGCATGATGCTGTGAGTGAGTGTGCAAAGCATAACGTGTGAAAGTAGGGAAGGCTGCTCGTGGGGTAGCAAGTAGGGAAGGATTGTGAAAAATGAAGCAAGAGGGGGTTAGGTGTAAAATGTCAATGGCCTTTGCATAAGGACGTAATGAAAATGCTCATCTTGGAGGCATTATGAGTCTAAGACAGGAGAATGTAACAGAAGGAATGTATTTGTTTACCAGGGCTGCCATAATGAAATACCATGAAGTGAGTGGCTTAAACAACAGAAATGTATTTCCTCACAGTTCTAGAGGCCAGCAGTCCAAGATCGAGGTGTTGGCAGAGTTCGTCAGTTTGTTTAAGACCTAGGTGTGTAGATGGCCATCTTCTCTCTGCATGTCCATGGTCTTTCCTCTCTTTGTCCTAATATCCTCTTCTTATAAGGACACCAGTCATATTGGATTAGGGCCTACTCTAATCATCTCATTTTAACTTAATTGCCCCTCTAAAGGCTGTGTCTCCAAATACAGACACATTTTGAGATTTTGGGGTTAGGACTTCAACATATGAATTTTGTTGCCGGTGGGGATGCAATTCAGCCTGTAATTGGGAGTCATTCATTCAGACGTAGTAGAATCTACTACAGTCAGGACTAGCCCTTACAATCTGGAAGTGTGTCAATTACATTGTCTGGTAATAGGTGCTTCCCTTTTACCTTCTTTCAAAGATGCTTTTATTCATCCTTTATTGAAAAGTCTTCCTTAATTAAGCGAAAGCCAAATGATTATTTTCCCATAACTTTAATTTCCGGACCCAGACCACAAACATTATGGCAGGCATGGGATTTAAAGAATGGTCCAAATCACCCTGTCTTTCAAGGCCCAACTCAAACATAGCTTCCTTTGTATGCCTACCCAGAGTTTACCTGGCTGGAGGACAATTTTCCCTTCTCTGAACTATGACACTTCATTTCTGCTTTTCACAGAGTTTAACTTATTTTGGTTTCTGTGTTTCCATAGCTCTCAAAGAAGCTTAAAAGCATCTCTACCTTGTGTCTTTAACCTCTTTGAGGACAGATTTTTAAGTTTTGTTTCATATTACCTGAAATATAGCATACATTCAGTATATGATGGTAAAATAATTAATGTAGTATATGACTAAATTCTTTATAGAATTTTGAATTTTTGATGACCTGCGGTGCCCTTTCTAGCCTCATTGTTCTGTCTCTTCTTCTCTAAAGTCCAGACAACCTGGTCCTTCCTGTAGTATTAGCTCCTGGAGAAGAAATGATAGTACTCATACTAAGTATTGTGCATGGAGCTACACACCCTGAGAAAAGATTATCTAATGATGAAGTAAATGATGGAAGAGGCCTTCAAGGAACCTATCCTTTAAGGAGGTTGTGGCCAATTCAAGCAGAAGGAAGGAAAGCAGACAGAGCACAGTTTTACAGGGCTTTGGCCAAATCCCAGTAGTTTTCTACAGATATCATAGAGAATTTTGTTCTTTGGCAAAACAAGAACAAACTTAAAAGAAACACGAAACGCTGCACCCTTGCTGTTTCTTCTGAGTCATAGTGATTTTCAATCTGCAGGTAGAGGACTCCTGTCGGGGATGGAGTGTGGGAAAAAAGATTCCTGCAAAAGCTTCCATGATCAATATGCTTACCAAGTAACACTGTTTACACTTCAGACTAAGCAAAAAAGAGGCCTCACCTGTATGGGCACTGCCATTTTTCAATGGGCAAACAAATATACTATTATGATTAATATAATTAAAATTCCTCTAAAAACTCACTAAATTACTAATTCATTTTATTAGTTTTTTTTCAACTGCTTGATATTGACAGTATTCTGGAGAGTTTTAAAATATGTGAAGTTAAGGAGGTCCTCTTACATGAAAAGTTTTGAAGTCAAGTACTCTTGATATAAATGCTTATTCTACATGGAAATATTGAAATTTCTGCTCCAGGAAGTAAAATCAGCAGCTAATGAGACCTTTAAGGCTTTGTTTCCATCTTTTTTATTCAGTTTTGACTACACTTTGTTTTCAGTGTAATTCCCTAGGATGGCTCTAGGGTAGGGCTGGGAGCTGGTGGTTTGTTTATTTTTCAGCCAGCAGGGAGAAACTCCAGGATTCCTCTACAGGACACATGAGGACTAGAGCAGGGTGCAGACAAAACAGGATATTACTTTCTGATTCAGTTACATTAGAGAATTTCCCAAAGGGCTCTCATGTTGCTTCTTCTAAATAATCTGCATGGCAAAGTGGCCCCAGACCTGCCCCGTGACCCCTTTGCATATTAGCATGAATAGGCATTGCCAAAAGGAAGTGATTCACTAAGTAGAAGTATTTCACAAAAAATAAAGAAGATGCTGGAAGGAGCAGTGATGAAAGCATGTGTTTTTCAACGGTATCTTGAGCATGGCTTTGAGAGAAAATGTATGTTTGTAGACACTTACAAAGACCCAAACCTATCTTCTGATGTGGGAGGAATATTATCAACTCAAGATAGAGGGATATGAATCACACTTGGGTTTCAAATGTATTGTCAATATGTTTGGCATCATCTTTACCTTTCTCATTATGTGGACTCAGACTAATATCTATGCAAACTTTGAATTCTCTGAACATGTCTTATAGAAGATTTGAGTAAGGGTCGTAGGGACCAGTCTAGGCTAATTCACACCAGCCTCACTTTTCAGTAGTCTGAACAGGGCACTGACTAGCCTGGGCTCCCACCTCTGGAGTCCCACTGTCAGAGCATCTAAGTACTGTTGTCTATATCTGCCAGAGCATCGAAATACTGTTGCCATTGTTTGCATATCTTACTCCCTCACTAGCTTGTTTTATACATTTAGTGCCCAGGACAGTACCTGCACAAAATTTGTTAAATTATGTTCCTATTCAGATGCCTGGAAGTGTCATTGAGTAACACAGTAAGTCAAGAAGACAAGTTATAATAAAACAGGGAAAGATGGTTACTGGAGAATGGAGTTGCTACCATCCTCTAAAGAGGACTGCATCTACTCTAACCTGGTCAATTTCTATGATGCAGGAATATTTAGATTTAAAAAAGAAAAGAAGCTATAAACCTGAATTTTATGTGAACTCTCTGAATTTTAAATCTTGGCAACTAACTTGATTTTTTAAAACCACTGTGTGGGCCAAGCGAAACATGCCTAAGGTCTAGTAGTTGTCATCTTGTTTAGAGACTGGAGGTGGCAAATGAACATTGATTGGTCTCCTGAGGACACCCCACGTCTCCGGTAGTCAGGATGGCCCTGCAGGGCTTCCTGCTGACATCAGGAATGGGGTGCTTCTCTGTTCACTCTCCAGAGGACACTGCAATCTTCCATTTCCGGTGTCTCCATGGGTTTTCAAATTGCTGACAAGCTGCTTCTCCACAGAATCTCTTGCCTGTGGCAGGGATTGGCTGTCAATGCTGTTCAAAGTCAGGCTTGGCATCCCTTGAGCAGGCATGTCTGTTGCATTCTGGACAATACGATTTCTAAGTAGGAAGAAGGGACAGGCGTCCTCAGTTAGAAGGGACAGGAGCATCCCCTACCCCATCTCCAAATAGGGGTAGGTTGCTTGTTTGGTATTCAAGGGAATTGGATTTCGTTTCTGACAGTATTTTAAATTGTCTGAGTAACTGTAAGCCTTTTATTTGTGTTTTCTCAGTTACTTTTCACAACAACCCTGCACGGCAGGTATTTTTATACCTGTTCCTTCATTAAGGATATAGAGCTTGGAGGGAGAATATGCCTAATATCACACAAGTAGAACATGCAGATCTGGGAGGTGAGCATTGGTGGCCTGTGTCCTTTCCAAGACCTTGACTTTGTTCATTCCTCTACGACGTCCCCTGTGACAGAGGTGGGGTTTAACCTGGGAGGAGTGAAAGGTATTTGTCTCACTTTCTTCTCCTGTCTGGAAGGTTCAGGTAACTGTTCCAGGATAGGACAATTCTGCTCCAGTTTCCTAATTCCACAGTCCCAGTTCTAACAGGCAAGGAAGAGAGACCCCAGCTTCCTATGATAAGATCCTTATTCAACTCTGTTCAGCCCAGAATTTCCAACATGTGTTTGATTCCAGAGCCCTTTCTTGGAGCACTTACTTTATATCCCTGGTAACCTGTGTTCTATAGAATACTTTTTGAGAAATGTTCCATTGAACTGCAGCACAAGGCCATCTCTTTTGTGAGAATGAGGCTTAAGAATCTTCTGGGCCAAAGAGAACACTTATGAATAACAAGGCTGACTTCCAAATTCTGGTAAGAAGGCTAAATTAGAGAGACTTTAGACTGTAAGAAGACTCAGAGAGGCAACCAAATAACAGGATTGGCCTGTCTAAAGATTATAAATAATGCTGTAGAAAGAGTGCTAATTGGAGAATGTTTAAGAAAGCACCTTGCTTATGACAAGGCTTGCTAACTCCAGAAATGGCTTACCATGGGAAGACAGAAAGGGAGAAGCTGGGAAATACTTTACTTTGTAGGGTTTTGAACAGAATAGCATTCCTTTGGCAAGGCTCAGGTGTGGATGCTTCTAATTTAAATTATTCTCAAAATGATTAGAAATCACCTGTTTTAGCCATAATTTAAAATCCACATTTAAAAAATGAGGACCAGAGAAGTAAAGGAACCACACAAGTTTGCAAGAAAAATAATGATTGCAGAGCTCAGCCATGCACCCTCATCTCATGAGCTTGTTTTCTGCAAGCCACCCTCTCCTGTTGAATCTTTCAAACAGATACAAATGACCAGTGGTTGCACCAGGCTGCTTCTTGCTGCAGCCAAGCAAACACAGGACGTGAGATGACCACAAATGGTCAGCCCCTGCAGACAGCATGCCTGATGAGAGTACTCACCCAAAATAAGCAAACTACAGCTGAGTTGGGGATTCCTAAATGTCACAACAAGGCAAATTCCAACTTCTCTTGACTTTGTGAGATGCTATAATTAAAAATAAATATGCAAGCCTGGGCACTCACCCCTGAGTAAAGATTTCATGATCTGTTGTGCTGTGACAGGCCATTGGGGTAATTAGGCTCAACTTTCTGTCCCTTGCATTGGCTTCTCAAGTCAAGCGGGAGTAGGGTAATAGTTGGAAGTGGGGATGCTAAAACCTTAGTTCATGCTGGGAGGTGGGGGTAGGCATCCCCACCACTAATGAAAGAGGGTCCCTGGATTTAGGCTGTAGTCAGCAAGTCTCACTAGTTAGTACTGACAGGCAATGAGTCATCTCTCTAGCTTGAATGAGGCTCATTATTTAATATGAAGTGCCAGAGTGCCAGCTGGCATGGTTGGAAATAAATATATCCGAGTGTTGTCAGCAATGTCATCTCAACTCCTACTTTGAAACATTTCAGATGCTTCCCACCTCACTGTTGCTGGTAAGCACTATGCAAAGAAAATAGGAGGCTTGGTGCAGATCTTTGAGAAAATAAGTGGAGATAATAATGCCCATTCTCTAGGACGATAAAGTCTAGAGACATTGCATAAAGCCGAGTGGCCCACAACATACCTGGCCCAAAGTGAGCATTCAAAGAGTGGTCATGGTTACTCTGGAGGCAGCATGTTTGAGAATTTAGATGGGCTTAGATTTGAATTGCTGTGTTGCCACTTGCCCTGTGGATTTGGACACTTATTCTAACTTCATTTTCCTCATCTGCAAAATGAGCAGAGTAATAATGTCTTGCTATCTACCTTGAAAGATTATTAACAACATCAAAGATAATGCATATAAAGTGCCCAGTGGGGTGTCTGTACATCATAGGAGTCAAATACTCATTATTACTCGTCTAAATACTTGGATGTAACCTAAGTTCACTCTTACAGTCCAGATTAACACTATTCTGGCTGGTCCTTCCTCTGTCCCACCTTGAATATGTTTACTAGGGTGGAGGGTCTATCTTTGTACACCAATGTGTATGAAAAAGGAGAATAGTAATAGCTAACATTGACTAAGAGGTTACTATGTGCCACATGCTATTCTAATGCTTTATATGTGCGAACTCATTTGATCTTTACTACAACCCTGTGAGGTGTAAAGATGATAAAGCCAAGGTGCAGAGAAGGGCAACTGACCGCCCAGCCCATGTCACACATCCACTGAATGGCTGAGCCAAGATTCACACTCAGGCAGCCCTCACCAAAAACTGTGCTATTCCCTACTATGCCACTGACTCTTGCAAGACACAGATATAATCCCCTTTCTTTCCCTCAATTTGTTGAAGGGCATTTCATGGATAGAATATTGTATAGTCACAAACGTAAGCCTTTGAATAGGCTTTACAAAATAAGGGGTTGATTTCTCCACTTTCAGATTTGCATGGTACTCTGTTTTTCAGATGAGACAATTGAAGCCCAGAGACAGAGACTCCTAAGGTGTGGGGTGGCCCCAGTTTACCTGCCTAACCTTGGGGCTGTCCTTGTGACATTTTCCTGAGCCCTTCAAGAAATGGCTTCCAAATCATGTGTCCCAGGCCTGAGCCAACTCCCTGAATAATGGTGGGGTCAAACTACTCCGTATTTTATTTTACTTGTGTGCGTATGTGCATTTTTAAAAAGACTTCACTGTTTTAGAGCAGTTTCAGGTTCACAGCAAAATTGGAAAGAAGGCACAGAGATTTCCCATATATCTCCTGGTCCCACACATGCACAGCCTCTCTCATTATTAACATCCCCAACCAAAGCAGTACATTTATTGCAATTGATGAAGCTACATTGACGCTCATAATTACCCAAGTCTATAGTTTATATTAGGATTCACTCTTGGTGTTATACATTCTATGGGTTTGGACAGATGTTAAATAACATGTATGCACTATTATAGTATCATTTGGAGTATTTTCACTGCTCTAAAACTTTCCTGATGTCTGCCTATTCGTCCTGCTCTCTCCATTAACTGCTGGCAACTGCTCATGTTTTTAATACCTCTATAAAAGTAAAAGAAAAGTTTTACCATTTCTAGAACATCATATATTTGGAATTACACTCTATGTAGCCTTTTCAGGTTGGCTTCTTTTACTTATTAATATGCTTTTGAGAGTCCTCCATGTCTTTCATGGCTAGACACTAATTTCATTTTAGCCCTGAATAATATGCCATTGTCTGGATATACCATAGTTTATTTACTCATTTGACTATTGAAAGACATCTTGGTTACTTCCAGTTAGGGAAATTATAAATAAAGCTGCTATAAACATCTGTGTGCAGGTGTTTATATGGACATAAGTTCTTAACTCCTTTGGGTAAATAGCAAGGGGCGTGATTGCTGAATTGTATGGTAAGAGTATGTTTAGTTTTGTAAGAAACCACCAAGCTGTCTTCCACAGTGGCTGTACCGTCAATGGATGAGAGTTCCTGTTGCTCTACATCCTTGTCAGCATTTGGCATTGTCAGTGTTCTGGATTTTGGCCTTTCTAGTAGGTGTGTGTGAGATCTCTTTGTTGGTTTAATTTGTGTTACCCTGATGACATACAATGTTGAATATCTTCTCATATGCTTATTTGCCACCTGTATATCTTCTTTGGTGAGGTATTTGTTAAGATCTTTGGCTCAGTTTTTAATTGGGTTGTTTGTTTTCTTATCGTTGAGTTTTAAGAGTTTTTTTGTGTTTGGAATAAAAGTCCTTTATCAGGTATTTTTTTTGCGAATGTTTTCTCCTAGGCTGTGGCTTGTCTTCTCATTCTCTTGACATGGTCTTTTGCAGAGCAGAAGGTTTTAGTTTTAATAAAGTCTAGCTTATTATTTCTTTTACAGCTCATGCCATTTGTTATGTGTCTGAGAAGTCATCACCATACCCAAGGTTACCTAGGTGAACTTGGCTTTCTCCTGTGTGGGAGTTTTATAATTTTATGTTTTACATTTAGGGCTATGATCCATTTTGAGTTAATTTTTGTGGTAGGTGTAAGGTCTTAATTTATTTTGCTTGGAGGTGTTTTAAAATAATTCTACTTCTAGGCAGATAAAATTGAAAAAAAAGTGTTTACCCACATATATTTGTAGAGTTTCTTTTCCTTAATTTGAATTAAATTAGATGTACAAAATTGATTTGTCTGATAAAACACAAGCCACACAATTATGACAAAATATTATAGCTAAAGGTCTGTCATTTGGACAAAGGACTCCTGGCTGTCACTTGCTTGAGTTGGATTGGTAACAATCAATGAGACCCACGCCGAAAGGGTGAGTAGCAACAGTCCTGACCCCTGTCTTATACATTGTACTTATGGGTCCTCTGACCAAATTCATTTACTGGGGTTGCATATGGTAGCCAAGTGGTCTGATCACATGTTGTTGATATCATCTTGCATTCCTGTACTCACTCTTATGAGAAGCCACTTGTTTCTTCCAAACTGCTCCAACTGCCAAGAGAGACTGCCATAAGGAGTCCCAAGGCTTTGGGGCATGAAATGGAGGGAAAATATTTTAATTTGTTTTGAAAATTAAACATGTGATAAATCACAAACTAATCAAAACCTCTGTCCGCCCCAACTTGGAGCCACTCTCTATCTGGAGCCTCTTGCTTAGTGCTTCTTCCTTATTAGACCAATATTTTCAGAGACTTATCTCCAATCTCAGAAACAAGCTAGAACGCTAAACATGACAAATGCATTCCTAGAAAACCATATATCTAAGAGACTCTGCAATATACAATTCCAAATATATGCATGATTACCTTGTGGAACTTCTTTATTTGAACTCTGGGGCTGACTAGCAGGAGTGTTCACCCTGCTTTCTTAAAAAATATCGCCTTTTGAAAATCTACTCCAAAATAATTGGTTGATTTCTCCACTTTCAGATTTGCATGGTACTCTCGATTTTTCAGATGAGATCACTGAAGCCCAGAGACAGAGACTCCTAGGGTGTGGGGTGGCCCCAGTTTACCTGCCTAACCTCGGGGCTGTCCTTGTGACACTTTCCTGAGCCCTTCAAGAAATGGCTTCCAAATCATGTGTCCCAGGCCTGAACCAACTCCCTGAATAATGGTGGGGTCAAACTAGTTATTCCTTATTGTTTATTTATTTTAGTTGAGATGTGGCTGCCTAAAATAGACCACACTTTGCAGCCTCCCTTGAAACTCCATATGGCTACAAGGTACCATGAGATTTAGCATCCTGAAGGTCATGAGGACCTTAACAGCAGTAGTTTCGGTGGAATGGTGGAGGGGAACGCTGGATTTGCAGAAGATCCATAGAAAGTGAGAGATGAACAATTAGAACAGGAAGTAGAGACAACTTTTTTCAGGAGATTTTGGAAAATAACTTATTAAGATGAAATTTATATAAGATGCAGTTAACCATTTTAGAGTGAACAATTCAGTGGCACTTAGTACATTTACAATGTTGTGTAGACGTCTCCAGTTAGTCCCCAAACATTTCAGTCATTCCAGAATAAAACCTCATATACCATTAAGCCATTTTCCCCCAATCCCCACTCCCCTGGCCCCTTGGCAACCACCAATCTACTTCTGTCTCTATGGATTTAACTATTCTGGATATTTCATCTAAATGGAATTGAGGAATAGGTTTGGTTCTCTTAAAGGGAACAGAGCAATGAGGTCGTAGTAGAGAGGAACGTGGGGCACCACAACTAAAACTCAAGTCCTGTGCTCTTTTCATTGGAAGGCGAAATCTCTGCACTTCCCAGAGCAGGAACTGCTTAAATAGGATACTGGGGTCACTTCTAATTTAAGTAGTTCCTGCTCTTCCCTAGTTGTACTTCTGAGGTGGCAGACAGGGATGGACATGGGGGAAGAAATGTCTGCTCTTTCTGGTTTCCAGCAGCCTTCATCTAGGTGGTTATTGAAATTAAATTTGCAATGCTTTTGAAGACTCTTGTTCTGTCTTTCATAGCCCAAAAATGGATAGAAACAAACCAGTGTAGAGATGAAAGCTGCTATGCCTAGCTTACTCTTCTTGTCACAGTGACACTTGGGAGGCTCAGGGGTGACGTTGGGCATTCTCAGCTGGAGGAACTGAGATCTTTGAAGGCCATACTGGGATTTGGTTCTTGGCTGGAAAGCAATGCTCACATATTAATTATAGCCACTATATAGTAGGCACTTATTTTTGCTAGTACTACGGCTGAGTGCTCTCTATGCTAATTGTTATATAGCTTCACAATCCCTTTGTAAGATAGGTGCTATTAATACTCGCATTCTCATTTTTACAGACGAGGAAACTGAGGCTCCCAGCAGGTGAGTAACTAGCTCAAGATAATACAACTGGAATAGATGGAGCCACATGTCACTTTGATTTGAAAGCCTGGCCTGAGGCTTGAATGTGCAAAATTGCTTAAATTTTAGCTTAACTTTAAAAGCATCTGTGGAATGATGGAGAGACCATGACCACAGGAGAGCCTGGCAAGAGAACCCTGCAAATGTCCCTTGAGGGAGTCACTCATATTTTGTATTCTCCTATTCAAATCAACCTCAGTGACTCAATGTTTCCTTGCATTTTATGCATTTTGCTTTGCAGTTAGAATTGGCTGAATGTTACCCGTGACACTGAGCCAGTGCCTTTTTATTTTCTCACATTTGCATTCAGCCATTTGAGGGCTGCGTTTTGTCCCCGTTTGCTCCCAAGATCTGGTTTGTCTGCCATGGCCCATCCATTGCTGTTGACTTACTATTTCCTCACTTGACATTTCAGCAGCCTCATTTCTCACTTTCTACCTTCAGCATGAATGTTCAAGTGCAGTTTTTCACACCCCCATTCACACTTGCTCTCTCTCCCCCTACTTCTTAAAGCTTGCGAGCCCAGCTCAGATGTCAATTTTAGGCCCAGGGAGCCTTCTCCTGCATGGGCTCCTCAGCCTGAGGCTGTGCCATGCAGATTGTGGTGCACCTGACCACATGTGCCCCTCTGAAGGCCATTCCAAAGGAAGATGAGCATGTGGTTGCAAAATGTACCTTTTATGGGCATCAGAGACAAACTCAGGGATTTCAAGCAGTGTTCAGTTTATGGTACTGGTGGTGAAGGAGGTTTTGTCCTATTTTGGCAAATTTGGAGACAGGGACAAAACAGATGGGAGACTCTTAACCACAAAGAAATGTCTTACAAAAAAATGGGAGAAGAACTCTCAAAAGTGATTGAAAAACCTGTGTCTGTACGTATAAGGCACTGTGGATATACAAGGTATCATCATGGTAGGGAGTTAGGAGAAAGGTATAGGGGAAGACTCTTGTACTATTTCTGCAACTTCTTGTGAGCCAACCACTTCAATATAGAAAGTTATAGTAGTCATAATAACTTAAAATATTTAAAAAACCTGTGTCTACTTTTGTACCTGTATCCATATCTATGTCTCAACCAATTTCACTGCAGATTTACAATTGGAAATTGAGAAGAGCCAACTTTGTTATGCCTCTACCCTGTGGCTTTGAATTTCTCACATGCCACAGTCCCTCTTTAAAAAATATGGGTTATAACAGCTTTTTGAGACAGAATTCACATACCATATAATTCACCCAGTTAAAATGTACAGAGTTGGTCAACCATCAGTCTGAAGTCTCACACCCACTAGCAGTCACTCCTTATTCCTCTCATACACCTCCCTCAAGTCCTAGGTGACTATGAATCTGCCTTCTGTCAATATGGATTTGCCTATTCTAGAAATTTTATGTAAGTGGATCATACAACATGCGGTCTTTAGTGACTGGCTTGTTCACTTAGCAAACTTTCTTCACAGTTCGTCCATGTTGTAGCATGGATCAGCACTTCAGTCCTCTTTATTGCTGAATAATATTTCATTATATAAATATATAGAAATTTTGGCCAAGCACGGTGGCTCACACCTGTAATCCCAGCACTTTGGGAGGCTGAGGCAGGTGGATCAGGAGATCAGGAGATAGAGACCATCCTGGCTAATGTGGTGAAATCCCGTCTCTACTAAAAATACAAAAAATTAACCGGGTGTGGTGGCGGGCACCTGTAGTCCCAGCTACTCGGGAGGCTGAGGCAGGACAATCGCTTGAATTTGGGAGGTGGAGGTTGCAGTGAGCCGAGATCATGCCACTGCACTCCAGCCTGGGCAACAGAGTGAGACTCCATCTCAAAAGTAAATAAATAAATAAATAAATAGCATTTATTTAGCCATTCATGCGTTGATAGACATTTGGGTTGTTTCTACTTTGTGACTAATGTGAATAATGCTTCTATGAACACTCATGAGCAAGTTTTGTGTGTTCATATGTTCCCAACTCTCTTGGGTACGTATCTGGATCATATGGTAACTCTATGTTTAACATTTCAAGGAAATGCAAAACTGTTTTCAAAAGCAGCTGCACCATTTGACATTTCTACCAGTAGGGTTTGAGGGCACCAGTTTCTCCACATCCTCAACAACACTTGTTATTATCTCTCCTTTTGATTATAGCTTTCCTTGTGGGTGTAAAGTAGTATCTTACTGTGATTCCAATTTGCATTTCCCTGATAATTAATGACATTGAACATCTTTTCATGTGTTTTTTGGCCATTTGCACATGTTCTTTGGAGAAATGTAGAACTTTTGTCCATTTTTAACTTGGATAATTTATCTTTTTATCATTGAGTTGTAAGAGTTCTTTATATATTCTAGATACACATCACTTATCAGACATATAATTTGCAAATATTTTCTCCAATTTTGTAGATTGTCTTTTCACTCTCGATGGCATCATTTGTAGACACATCTCCTCTTGAAGTCTCAAAATCTTTATGAATATATAGTCATGCACTGCAAAATGATGTTTCAGTTGATGACAGACTGCATAGATGACAGTGGTCTCATAAGTTTACGGTACCATATATTTTACTGTACCTTTTCCATGTTTAGATATGTTTAGATACACAAACACTTACCATTGTGTTACAATTATCTACAGTATTCAGCAGTGACACTCTATAGGTTTGCGGTCTAGGAGCAACAGGCTATACCACAGAGCCTAGAGTGTGTAGCAGGCTATGCCACCTAGGTTTGGGTAAGTACATTCTATGTGGTTCACACAATGAAAAAAATTGCCTCTGGATGCATTTGTCAGAATGTGGTCTCAACCTTACATGATGCATGACCATGTATCACGATACACTGAATAAAAGTCAACCCCACAATTTTTTTAAGGTACTATGGGTAGAAGCTAAAACATTAAAGTTAAAAGTTGCAGGGCGGGCGTGGTGGCTCACATCTGTAATCCCAGCACTTTGGGAGGCCGAGGCAGGCAGATCACGAGGTCAGGAGATTAAGATCATCCTGGTTAACACGGTGAAACCCCATCTCTACTAAAAATACAAAAAATCAGCCAGGCGTGGTGGCAGGTGCCTATAGTCCCAGCTACTTGGGAGGCTGAGTCAGGAGAACGACATGAACCTGGGAGGCAGATGTTGCAGTGAGCCGAGATCATGCTGCTGTGCTCCAGCCTGGGCGACAGAGTGAGACTCTGTCTCAAAAAAAAAAAAAAAAAAAAAAAAAAAATTGCCAGAAGTTGTCTGTCTTGCTAAAAGTGAGACTCAGTACTTCTTGGGGACACCCTTGCTCTTACAGAATCAACTGAATAGGCCCTTTAGATGCACAAATATAAGCCAAGTCCCAACTTACTGCACTGATCACAGTTTTCTTCATGATGAGGCTTTAAACAGAGAAGGTGCGTTCTTTTGGTTAGTGTAAACTCCTGGGAATGTTTTAGTCAAAGCAACAATTTTGCAGATTTGCTTTTGTTTATTTAGTGGTGGGATGGGTGGGGAAAAAGTGTTTCTTGGCGGTCTGTGCACCGTGCCTACCCTGCGGCTCATTCTGACAGAGATGGATGGTGTTTGTGTGTTTATCTTACAGTTATGTAGGAGAGATGAGCACAGAGAAAAGAAGCCATAGGGACTGCTTTCCACAGAGGCCTTCTGCTATTCCGGGCTTACCCAGTGTGACTTTGGGGCCTGGGTTGCAAAGTGCAGCACTGAATCAGAGGGTGATTCTCCCCTCTTTGCAGACTGAAAGTGGTGTGTTGAGGGCACTGGGGTGGTACCCTTGGAATAGATATAGACGTTTCTGCAAAGGCATCATTGGTATTCGATATAATGAGGCTCTTCCCACAGCTTTAAGATTAGCAGCCCAAGAGGAGATAGAGCAGGAGAGGATGGGAAAGAGCAGAAAAGAACCACATGGTGTCTGAATCACAAAGTTATGATGCATCCAGGAACAACTGAGGTTCATCTGGACAGGGGAAGTTTGAAGTTTAACCATCAAGCTGATACATTGTAACGTGGGGTCCTGTAACTGCAGTAGTACCCACAGGTTGCCTTTATAATGAAGTGGGGCTGGATCAGAAGTCACACGCTGGCAGCCTGGTGGCCAAATGTGGTTGCTCTGTGGACATATTTGATTTGATCAACACAACTGTCAATTAGATTTGAATTTAGATATCTACGGTGCACATGTGTTCCTTCTTTAGTTTACCACAGACCCTACCACTCCCTATTGTCTGATACCATCCTCATTTGCACATTCATGCTACCCACCAGTCTTCTGTGGCTATTTAAGTTACTGATTCCTTGATTAGTCTCTAAAATGTCCTTTCGTTTTTGACATACTGTGGTTCAGCCTGGCTTTGGTAAGAGGGTTTTGAATATCCCAGCCCAGTCTGTGGACCTACAGACTCGACCAGCAGTCCCCAATATAGGGGTGGGGATACCCATTGTGGTCAATCATCAACTGTGATTCTGGGAGGTGATTGCTATTTTACCATCTTTTAATGCCATTTTGAAATGAACTGATGAACCAAGAGTGAGAAACTGTCTGGAGGAAGCCAAACTTCACACGCTTTATGAGACAGGAATACCAAGCAAGCATTGCCTGACTCTGTAACATCCAAACCTGCTCCTAGGATGGGTTCTAGAACCAGTTCTTAATTTTTACCATACATTTGAATAAATCTATGTCAGCGTGTTTTTCCTTCATGAGTTTTTAGTCACTAACCATTAAATGTATCCTTGGTGATTGATTGTAGTTTAAATATCAGTGAGCAGGTGGCAATGGCATCTTTTGGGTCAAGGATGTTTTCCAAATCTCTTGGAATTTCACCACACAGAAACTGTCTATTCTGTTGGATATAGTTTGGATGTTTGTCCCCTCCAAACCTCATGTTGCAAAGTGATCCCAGTGTTGGAGGCAGGGCCTGGTGGGCAGTGTTCGGGTCATGGGTATGGACCCCGCATGAATGGCTTGGTGTCATCCTTGTGGTAATGAGGGATTCTCACTCTATGAGTTCATGTGAGAGCTAGTTGTTTAAAGGGAGCTGGCACCTCATCCTTTCTCTCGGTCCCCTTCTCACCGTGTGACACACTTGCTCCCACTTCACCTTCTGCCTTGAGGAAAAGTTTCCTGAGTCCCTCACCAGAAGCCAAGCAGATGCTGGTGCCATGTTTGTTTAGCCTACAGAACTGTGAGCCAAATAAACCTCTTTTCTTTATAAAGTGCCCAGTCTCAGGTATTCCTTTATAGCAACACAAAACAGATTAACACACTGCTAATCAGAAGGCCAATCCTGAGAGTTAAGGGAGCTCATTTCGTAAGAAAATGACTTCTTTCTCTAGACATGTTAGTTCTATTCTTCTAGTGACAATATTATCAAATTACAGGTGAGTAATACCTTATATATTTTAAAATCAACTCATGGGATTATCTCACGTGATCCTGACTTCTAGGAGATGACAGGGCAGACAGGATTGTTCTGACTTTATGCAGAAGGGAGTTGAAACACAGAGAAATTAAGAGCCTGCTCAAAGACATACAAGTAGATAAGTGTTTGAAACATAAAACTCCATGAGTTCTGTTACATAATACATTCAAATACTTTTATATAAAGAAAATCACATTTACTCTACATGCTTCTTTGTAAACAATTTTACACAAGACTCCTAATTCCTCGTTGTGTGCTTTTTCTCCCTTCCTCTTTGTTCTCCTGATCTGGAAGCCCGCAGACTAGAGCAACAATTGTGATCAAGACAAAGCTGACTGAAGATACCCAAGCTCAGGTCAGTGTGCAATTTTATGATAAATTACTGAAAGGATGTTCTTAGAGAAAAGGTTAAGTGTGGTGGTGTTGAGAACCACTGGCATGTAAAAAGCATAACAAAATCAGTGTAGCATAGAAAGAAAAGACAGTCTACCATGAACTTGATCTAATAGAATCAAATCAAATAATGCCCATGGTCACACAAGCAGGATATAAGAACAGCAATCTCTGATCAAGACATTCCTGTGCAGATAAAACCTGCCCAAGGGGCTGACCATGGTTTACATTAGCAAGGCTACACTCCCCGGGAAAGAAGTGATTTCAGGAAGTGCATCAGCTACAAGCGTGTGAAGTTCAGAGCCAAGAGTAAGAAAACAATTAGAAACAGACATCTTCTGCTTTACCACAGCTTGACCAGAGAAAAGTGGAGATGGTTTATATAAGCAACAGGGATCCTCAAAAGAAAGAAATCTAGCTTATGAGAAAATGTTTAGGGAAAATTTAATTTTCCTAGGAAAAAGAGACTGTAGTATTTGAATGAGTCCTGTGGGTAGGCACCTTGGAAGAATCATAGCACTCTTAACAGTCTGCACAATTACACTGGGGTTTGTCCCTCCTGCAAATGTCTACTTGAGGGAATGTGCATGAGGCAGTAGTTTGTAGACTTGAGCTTGTGTTACTGTTGAGAAACCCAGTCACTAACTCTAAATAAGGCCCTAAGAAACATTGAGAACTTGATTCTGTGGAAATATAGCTGTTTACAGTCATGAGAGAATTGAATTCTAAGAGATTGTGCAATAAATAAACTGTCCGTTACTGACAGTCACTAAGAGCTATAATTAAGAGAAAAAGCTCTCATTCAGAAGAAACAAATGGCTGGACAAATAAACAGGATTCTCTTTAGTAAATTTTCTAATTTATTTTCTTTAGGGCAGCTCATCGATTGAGAACCACCACTGTGTGAGGCCATATATATCTAAAGGGTATTGTCAAGAGGTTTCTTTTCTGGGCAGATGTCCCCATTTTGGTCACTCGTTTTGCCTAGGTTTTCTCCTGTACTCTTTAGTGGATTTTTTGGCATAATGGGAGAACTGGCAGGGTAAGCCTGCCAGAGGTCTGTTTACATGAGAAGAGAACTCATTCTTAGGAAGGGAGAGCTGAGAAGCAAGGGCTTAACTCAAGGACATTCTGGGTGAGTACAGAAGGGGAAGAGTGATGCTAAATGCAGCTCAGGGGTTTATCACTCAGCTGTCCAATGATTCAGCAACTCTGGATTCATATCTGAGTCCTGGGTTCAGGTAGCTCTGGTAAAAAATAGAGAAAAACCAATAAAAGATTGGTTTGCTAAAATCTCCATGGGCTACCGAGAGCTGAAGATGTCAGCAGAATTGGTGCCAGTGGAAATAGGAGAGAGTGCCCTTGTCGCTGACAGCAGTGTCTCTGTAGTGGTGTGCGTGTGGTGTGGCACAGAGACTGACAGCAGATGCAGTGGGGACATTGATGGAATCAGCTCTTTCTGCTGGCATCAGCAGTGTCTTCCATGGTCAAGGGCAGAGCATGAGGAATCCAGATGAGCCTTGCTCAGTTGGCAGCCTTGGCAGAGGCACTGGCAGGGCTGGCGGGAACCATAGCACAGCTGCTCCTTTGTCATCTGCAGCAACGGAAGTCATTATTACAGTGATCCAGGGCAGAAGAGAAAAGTCGGGGGGACGTGGGGACAGGCATGTGCCAGCCAAAGCATGAGCTTGTGCCTTCCCAGAATTATTTGGGAAGAATTTCAAGGGCCTGAGCTTTCTTGAAGACTGTGAGTGAGTAGATTCTAAGAAATTCCGTTTTGTGGCTGCATTCCCATTTTAGCCACAGGGAGGTGTGTGCTGGGGGACCACAGATGATACAATGAAAAGGAGAGCCTGTGTTCTCTGAGTTACAAGCCTAATTTAGGGGTAGGATGGACCAATCGGTTCTGCAAAGGGAAGGGACGAGTGGATTTCTTAGGTTCAGGTGGTGAGCAATTTCTCCCTTCTGCTGACTGTAGGAAGGAAACAAGAGAAAAGAAGTCTAGTATAATCATTACACCAAAAAGATACATGAGTTCAAACGTTTACTACAATAGCAGAGATATGAAATCAACCTAAGTGCCCATCAATGGATGATTAGATAAAGAAAATGTGGTGTATATATACAGTGAAATAATCTTAAGCCATAAATAAGAAATGAAATCCTGTCTTTGCAGCAACATGGATGAAACTGGAGGCCACTATTTTAAGTGAAACAACTCAGAAACAGAAAAATACACCTTATTACTTATGAGTGAGAGTTAAATAACATATACACATGGACATAGATACACAATAATAGACGAAGGAGACTCAGAAGGGTGGGGGCGTAGGAGGGGGCATGATAAGACATTACTTAAAGGGTGTATTAGTTATTCGGATGATGGATACACTAAAAGCCTGGACTTCACCACTATGTAGTCTATCCATGTAGCAAAATTACACTTGTAACCCTTACATTTATACAAATAAAAACTTTTTTAAAAGAAAAAAAGTCTGTAAGATGTGGAATATGCAGTAATTTCAAAGCTGGGTAGGAAAAAAAAAGGAAAGATTTGGAGTTGGGAATGGAAATAGAAATCCAAGTCACCTAGGAGCCCATTAGCTTTAGGTTCATGAAGTCAGCAAAAGGGACATGAGAAGGAGGAAGTCTGATGGGGAAGGGCAGTGAATTAGAAGACAGTCATGAAGAGAGGAAAGTCAGGCAAAGGACCTGGAGAAGGAAGTTAGGTGAAGGACTGGAAGAAGGTCTGGAGAGTAAGTAGAATGCCACAGGTAATATACTAGGCACAAGAACACATGACCTTTGTAAATTTGAATCAAGTGTGAAGAGCTCCTCAACCTGGCATACAAACTAACTGCAATTACCCAAATAAGAAGTGATTGGCCAGGCGTGGTGGCTCAAGCCTGTAATCCTAGCACTTTCGGAGGCCAAGGTGCTAGATCACTTGAGCCAGGAGTTTGAGACCAGCCTGGCCAACATGGTAAAACCCTGTTTCTCCAAAAAAATTTAAAAATAAATAAATAAATAAATAAATAAATAAATAAATAAATAGCCAGGCATGGTGGCATATGCCTGTAATCCCAGCTACTTGGGAGGCTGAGGCACAAGAATTACTGAAACCCAGGAGGCAGAGGTTGCAGTGAACCAAGATCACAGATCACACCACTGCACTCCAGCTTGGGTGACAGAGTGAGACTGTGTCTCAAAAAATACAAATAATACATAAAAGAAATGGTCAAGGCTTAAATGGGAACATAACAGAATATGGGAGGAGGAAGAGATGAATTTGGGGAATAGGGGAAGAAGTGGCTATTGGCTTTAATGAGAACTAGGAGTCAGGAGAACTGTGTGTAATCATTGCAGGAGCTCGTTGAGGGCAGAGGTCCCATCTCAGTGATCTTTCTCATCTTAGGACTTAGCACAGAGCACATAGTAGGTACTAAATAAATATTGTTCAACTGAAAGCTTTTTATAAGGTTATATGCTTGAAATAGTATCACCAAAGGGTGTTTGCATGTTACTTGTTTATCCTTCCTCTCTCTCTCTCTCTCTCTCTCTCTCTCTCTCTCTCTGTCTCTCTTTCTCTTTCTTTTCTTGCCAGACTCTCACTCTGTTGCCAGGCTAGAGTGCAGTGCTGTGATCTCAGCTCACTGCAACCTCTGCCTCGGGGGTTCAAGCAATTCCCCTGCCTCAGCCTCCCGAGTAGTTGGGACTACAGGCGTGTGCCACCACGCCTGGCTAATTTTTTTGTTTGTTTGTATTTTAGCAGAGACAGGGTTTCACCACATTGGCCAGGATGTTCTCGATCTCCTGACCTCATGGTCCACCTGCCTGGGTCTCCCAAAGAGCTGGGATTATAGGCATGAGCCACCACACCAAGTCTTTTCCTCCTTTTTCTAAATACATTTTTTAGAAACGTATTTTTTAGTTCCAAGGTGTATGTTTCTTATTGTGTCATGAACAGATAAACATTTTGATTCTTCACACTTCTCTAGTTTTTAAAAAATACATGCTGAGGCACTTCAGCTTCCTGGTTAAACAGGCATTCCAAAATATCTGGACCTCATTGCAGAGACTGCGCTATTGGCCGAGTATCTTCCTTTTTGATATATTGTTTAGAGTTGGGGTTGGTGTGTCAATGGAATCGGCTGATGGGGCAGAAGAAATGAGTTTTGTTAATAACCTAAGATCCTTATCAATGGCCCTTCTGACCGTGGTACTGACTTCAAACTTAAATCACTTCATTACTATAGATGGAAAGCTGAGCTGGGTTAAGCACAATGAGAGATTTTTATAGATAGGATCATAACAAACGTTATTTTCCTGAGTTCTACATGTCCTGACCTGGGGCCTGCATGGGCAAATGCATAAGGAGAGCTTTTGGAAAACTGTCTATACCTAAAATACCTGGATGGGATAGTGGACATTGTGAAGAGAGTAGCGCTATCATGAGGAAACCTCTGGAGTGGAACTTGAGTTCTAGTTCCAACAATGCCAGTTGACCTTGAGAAAGTCACCTAACTTCCCTAGGTATCAGTTTCCTCCTCCGTCAGTGCAGTTGAAATAGATGAATGCAGAGATTCTGTTCCACTCTAAGCAGCTATTATATTTCTTGTTGCTCTCCAAATTTAGAAGACATAGTGCATTTTTATTGTTGGCTACTTACTGTTGCATTTAGCTTTATTCTAAAATGTGGGTTGACTCTAGTGAGTACTCTCGGTCAGAGGTTAGGAAGCATCAGGAAGGGGCTAGAGATGAAGAGAGAGGCTCTCTATTAAGAAGAACCCTTTCCGCAATTAATATCCCATACTGTGTAGTATAGGAATGGGAAAAAAGATAAATGCTTTCATATGTATTTTTTTACTTATCTACATATTAAAGGATTTAAGCTAATTTAATAAAAAAGCATACACGCATGTAGTTTCATTTTATTTTATTTTTAATGGAAAATAATGCTATTTATGGGGTATAAGGTGATGTTTTGATATATGTATACATTGTGGAATGATCAAATCAGGTGAATTCGCAGATCCATATAATAATTTATTATTTATTTGTGGTGAGAATGTTTAACATTCTCTCTTTTAGCTATTTTGAAATATACAATGTATTATTATTAACTATATAGTCACCTTGCTGTGCAACAGATCACAGAACTTATTCTTCTTGTCCTACTGAAACTTTGTAACCATTGACCAACATCTTTTCTTTCCTGGTCCTCTCCCCTTCCCCAGTGTCTGGTAACCACCAGTCTACTCTCGACTTCTATGAGTACAACTTTTTAAGATTCCACGTATAAGTGAGATCATATAGTATTTGTCTATGTCTGGCTCGTTTCACTTAACATAATGACCTCTAGGTTCATCTGTGTTATGGCAGATGACAGAATTATCTGATTTTTAAAGGTTGAATAGTATTGCATTCTGTATATATAACCCATTTTAAAAACCCATTTGCTTGTTGATAGACAGGTTGTTTCCAACAGAAGCAAATAATGCTGCAATTAACATGGGCATACAGACATCTCTTCTATTTCAATTTGGGGTGGGGTATACACCCAGTAGTGGCATTGCTTTATCATATACAATAATTCAATTTTTAGTTTTCTGAGAAAGCTCCATACTGTTTTCCCAAATGGCTGTACTAATTAATAATACCACTAACAGTATACACATACAGGTTTATATGTGTGTTCATATATAAATATATATATGAGATACATATATATTCCACATATATATGAGATATATACGCCATATATATATATATATATATTTACTAGGTGGATTATATTTAGATAAAAGAAAGAATCACTTATTCATTAAAAAATATATCCTGAGCATCAACCACATAGCAGATGCTGTGCCAGGTCTTGGGTTATAAAGTTCAAAGAGTTTCTAAAATACAAAAGAGAAAAAGTCTTCATTCTGTATTTATAGTATAATAATTATACTGCAGTTGTTACTAGTTGCTAGTAACCCTTATAAATAGAAGAATTAAAAAAAATATGACTTTCATTTGGTTAGTGAGTTATCCTGCAAGTCTTCTGCTGAATATAAAGAAGAGAGAATGAGAAGGAGGCTTGAAGAGGGTAGAGAAAGTTGTAAACAGCCATTTATAGAAGAGGAGAGAAAACAGAGGATGTGAAACAATTTAATAAAAAGAATTAATCATACATGTTTATATGTATGTGTGTATATGAGATATATACATTCCGTGTGTGTGTGTTATAAAGAGTGATTGTGAGGTGGTGTTGAGGACAGCAATTAATTTAGAAGACTATGAATTTAGAGCAGGATTTTTATTTAATCGTATTAGAAGTGGAGAAGTTAAATGGTAAGACAGGTAGAGGAGAATTAATTAGGACTCTGGTTGCAAGTAAAAGAAAAGCCAACCCAATTTAGCTTAAATAGGGGATACATTAGCTAAAGAACTGAAACATCCAAGAGTCCAGATATCTAAAATAAAATTTGGTACAGGTGTTCAAATGATGTCATTAGGACTGATTTTGCTCATCTGCCTTTTCTGAATTAGTTCCATTCTGAAACAGGCAATAATAAGACGCCTTACTCTTCCTGGTCACTCAAGCAAAAGTCCTGGCATTTGCTCTGACTGGGCCTGATGGCTTGAGTTATTCCTGTACCTATCTCTGTGGCAACATATTGATAGTCTTGAGCGCCATCACATGTTCTACCTGTGGCATCATGGACTAGGTGGTAGAAAGAGTGGCTCCAAGGGGAATTTGAAGAACTGTCATTACGGGAAAGGTAAATAGGCACTACGCAGCAAAAACCACAGAGCCTTTCTCTGAGATTTTTCAATGTGACGGTGCTTTAAGGAAAGACCCAGGGGTTAGGGTTTCCAAGAAAAGGATAATTCGATGATTAATGTGGCGGGTTATGGGTCTGTCTCGGATGGGAAACAAAGCGAGAGAAGGTGAGGTGATGTTGAGACGTGAAACCAGCTGACCTTCTGGGTCGGGAGGGGACTTTGAGAACTTTTCTGTCTAGCTAAAGGATTATAAATGCACCAATCAGCGCTCTGTGTCTAACTAAAGGATTGTAAATGCACCAATCAGCACTCTGTGTCTAGCTAATCTGGTGGAGACTTGGAGAACTTTTCTGTCTAGCTAAAGGATTGTAAATGTACCAATCAGCACTCTGTCTAGCTGAAGGTTTGTAAATGCACTAATCAGCACTCTGTCAAAATGGACCAATCAGCACTCTGTAAAACGGACTAATCAGCACTCTGTAAAATGGACCAATCAGCAGGATGTGGGTGGGGCCAAATAAGGGAATAAAAGCAGGCCACCCCAGCAAGCAGCGGCAAGTGGGTTGCATCCCTTTCCTTGCTATGGAAGGTTTGTTCTTTTGCTCTTTACAATAAATCTTGCTGCTGCTGCTCACTCTTTGGGTCTGCACTACCTTTATGAGCTGAAACACCAGTGAAGGACTGCAGCTTCACTCCTGAAGCCAGCCAGACCACGAACCCACCCGGGAGGAATGAACAACTCTGGACGCGCCACTTTCCACCACCTTTAAGAGCTGTAACACTTACTGCGCGAAGGTCTGTAGCTTCATTCCTAAAGTCAGCGAGACCACGAACCCACTGGGAGGAATGAACAACTCTGGACGCGCCACCTTTAAGAACTGTAACACTCACTGCAAAGGTCTGCAGCTTCACTCCTGAAGTCAGCGAGACCACGAACATCTGAAGGAAAAAACTCCGAACACACCATCTTTAAGAACTGTAACACTCACCACGAGGGTCCACGGCTTCATTCTTGAAGTTAGCGAGACCAAGAACCCACTGGAAGGTACCAGTTCTGGACACAATGTCAAGATGGGAGGTCCTTGTGATGCTGAAGAATGTTCATATTGGAATTAAGAGAGTAAGGATGGTGTGGCTATTGGACGTAAAATTATAAAGGAGAGGCAATTCTTCAAGAATGTGATTGTGGGAGTAGTCTAACCCGTGCTGGTCCTAGAAATCAGTGCCTGAAACAAGGACTTGTGTTTAGATGGTTTATTTGGGGATGTGATCCTAGGGAATTGGAGTGAGAGGCTGGGGAGAGTTAACAGGAGAGGCGGGAAATCAATGCAAGAGTATTTTAGTAAATTACTACCGTGGTGCTTGAACCTTCTGAGATCTTCTAAGGAGTGTGTACCGTGTGTCTCAAAATAGGTCCAGCTGAAGAACAAAAGGGAGAAGAATTAATCCAAAAGGTACAACTCCTATTTGTCAAGTGGTTGCCTCTTGGGAGTGTTAACTCCTCTTCATTTCTGGATTGTGCATGAATGGAGCCAGTAGTATTTCCTGAGGTATCCTTCAAAGAAGCCTGTGGTGAGTATTTGAGGGAAGGCATTGTCAATGAAAAGTGAGTCAAAGCCTATCTGGAACTGATTGTTATACCTGTGCCTCGAATCAAAGGTAAGAACAAGAGCAGGTTAAGACCATGAACAAAATGCAATTGAGAACAGTCTACACCCTTACACTATTCACCATACAGATTTCTTAGCCTTCCACTAAGCCCAATTCATTGGTGGCCAGTTCACAGTCTCTACAAATAATTTAATGTAGGTGAATCAGTGGAACCAGCTTAATTCCAACAAGTTCCAAGGCTGTATTACAGGGTCTCCTCCAATGTCAATCTTCAGCCTCAGCCATTGGTTCAGCTGGTGGAGTTTGCTTGCCAGATGGGACAACCCAGACCTCCATTTCCAAGATGTCTGAGTCCTTAGGTTGCTTTGGCACTTTGGGGCTTTGGATGCTGTAATTGTCTGTTTATTACTATTGCTGGGTATGGAATACTGGGCATGGATTCACCATAAAAAGTCTCTTGAGTTCTCTGTCTCCGTTGTGTTGTAGAATCCTAGCTTCTCAAGGTAACCGGAGTTGACGATCTTCACCTCAATATTCTTTACTTTGCATATTGGTCCACCAGTATGAGGAGCCCAAAGAGAACAGGTGGGGGTCATAACTTGGGATCTTTAAACATCTGTTAGTGGAAAGGTCCCTTCCCATCTCACCCCCCGACCCCATCAACCAGAACATCTAGTCTAGCAGAATCCAAGTGTGTGGATATAGGAAGCAAAAATCCCCTAAGTGGGTCTATGGCAGTGATGATAGAACGGGTTAATCTTACATTCGTCTCTTGATTTTGTCACATGTGCATTCCAGCTGTTGGGTACTCAGCACCATACACAAACTAGTATGGATATACGTCATCTTGGAGAAGAGCACTCAAACACTGCCAGTAACCATCCTAGAGCCAATGTCTTCGCTAGGCCTATAATAGGCTATTTCACTATTCTAGGCTAGCTGTGGACTAGTTGTGAACTAGTTGCATTTCTAGTTTCAGGTATTTCTTTATAGCAATGCAGGAATGGCATAACACAGGATCCGTATTTCTATGTCACCTATCTCTGTTCACTTCACACCTGTGTCCTTACAGGGGGTTCTCTATGACCATCTCCTCCAAAAATATTGGGGCTTATTATGTAGGTGCTAGCCCAAGTGAACTGCTACTGCAGTTTAGCTGGACTCAGAGGTGACCCACATAGGCAGTACCAGAGGGAAATCCTGTCAAGGGGCATAGTTGCAAGCAGTGAATTTGATCGCTTACTTTGTGTTGAGGGTCAAGTGACTTGAGGTTGGGATGAACACAGAAAATGACTTTTTTTGGGTGATTAGAGTCTGGAAGAAGCAAGATTAAAATATAAAAGGCATGGAATTCTGGGGATGAGACGTGGATGGGCAATGGGAGGGAGAACAAAGCAGGCATGTCTCTGTTGCCTTACATTAATGGCCACCAGAGAAGAGGCACTCAACAACAAGGTGAAGAGGGCAACTTGTCATGTGGATATCAGGCAGACTCTCTCCTCAGCCACCCCAGTGCTTGAAAAATGAGCCATTTATGGATGGAGGCTATGCCCAACAGCACAGACTCCCTCTTACCAAGGCTGGTCTAGCCACTGCCACAGCTGAGTGCCCCAACTGTCAGCATGAGAGACTCTACTAAACTCTTAATGGGGCATCATCACATGAGGAAACAAGTCAGCCACTGGGAGTAGGTTGATTACATCATAGCCCTTTTACCCCACAAAGGGGTAGTAATTACTCCTTGTGGAACTGATAACACCTACTCTGGATATGGGTTCACACTGCCTGCCCTCCATAGCTCTCCCAGCACTACACCTAAGGACTTGCAGGATGCGTAACTTACCAGCATGGGATCTTGCATTACATTGCCTCAGACCAATGGACCAAATTTTTGGCAAAGAACGTGTAACAGTGGGTATGTGATCATGGGATACTGTTTTACCATGAACCGCATCACCATCAAAACAGAATGGTGTGGGCGTAAGGACAGATATATAAACCAATGGAACAGATGTGTGAGCCCAGAAATAAAATCATCAATATTCAGTAAATGGATTTTCAACATGGGTTTCAAGAATACACAACGAGGAAAGAACAGTCTCTCCAACAAATGATCTGAGGGACACTGTATAGATACATGCAAAAGAATAAAACTGTAGCCTTATCTTACACTATATACAAATGTCAACTCAAAATTGATTGAAGACTTAAAGGTAAGACTTGAAACTGAATTGGTGATTACCAGGGGTAATTTATATAGAAAAGAGGTTTAATTAGCTCATGACTCTGCAGGCTGTACAGGAAACATGGCACCAGCATCTGCTCAGTTTCTGGGGTGGCTTCAGGGAACTTTTACTCACGGAGGAAGGGGAAGCAAGAGTACGCGTGGCACATGGTGAGAGAGGGAGCAAGGAGGTTGGTGTCAGGGGATGCCATACACTTTCAAACCACCAGATCTCATGAGAGCTCACTCGCTATTGCAAGGATAGCACCAAACCGGGAGGAATCTGCCCCATGACCCAACACCTCCCACCAGGCCCCACCTCCAACACTGGGGATTACATTTCAACCTGAGATTTGGGGAGGGACAAATATCTAAACTGTATCAGGTCTACTCGCTTGAAATTCTTAATTTGTGCTTCTTGGACTGCTGCCATGGTTTGGCTGTGTCACCACCCAAATCTCATCTTGAATTGTAGTTCTTATAATCCCCATGTGTTGTGGGAGGGACCCAGTGGAGGGGTAATTGAATAATGGGGGCAGTTATCTCCATGTTGTTTTCAGGATAGTGAGTTCTCATGAGATCTGATGGTTTTATAAGGAGCTTTCCCCACCTTTTGCTCTGTACTTCTCTCACGTGCTGCCAGGTGAAGAAGGACATGTTTGTTTCCCATTCCACCATGACTGTGAGTTTCCTGAGGCCTCGCCAGCTGAACTGTGAGTCAATTAAATCTCTTTCCTTTATAAATTACCCAGTCTCGGATGTTTTTATTAGCAGCATGAGAACAGACTAATACAACTGCGCAGGCCCCATCCTGAGTTGATCATTTCCATTGGGTATGATATATCACTACTGTCCACACTCAGCCTTCTGACATGGTGGATCTGATAATGCCCGCATAATGATGTGTAACTCCAAATACACTAGGGCCCTGTAGCCTGGCAGACTCTGCTACTTCTCTGATAGAGAAGGATGGCCTGGTTCCAGACACTGAGGGTTCTGGGATTCTTCTTCTAGTTGTGACAGAGGCTAAAACCAGCATCATATGCACCACAGTATCTTTAGCATTGTCAGATCTGCTGGCTCATGGTCCCAAATCATAAGTTTATAACTCCATGAATTTTCACAAGCAAACACAGCCATGAAACAAGCACCAATATCAAGAAATAAAATGTCATCAGCTGGCAGTACACTTTAAGATTTATCAGACAGTGTCTTATATGAGGAAACTAGGCAACAATGTTCTCAGTGGAAGTGTTAGAAAAATCATAGAAAATCTCTTTATATGGCTCTTTTTACATTGAATAAACACCAAGAATGTAGTACTCCATTATGAAGCTATGTTATGGTGAGCAAACAGATATAGCATAGTCCCTGCCTTTACAGCGCTTTTATCTAATGGAGGAGAAAAAGATTAATCAAGTTATTATGCAAATGACCATAAAATTGCTTCTTCTCCCTCAGTTTCCTGGCCTTCTGCCATTTGGATCTCATCTTCTTAGCCCAATCATTTAGGACCAATATTCCAGACTTGTTTCCTATCTCTGATTCCTCTGGTCTTGGCCTCCAGTGTTGATCTTCATGGTGTATGGTAATTGGACTCCTGCATTCATGTACAGGCTCTGACTAGACCTATCCATGACCCCAGAATCTTTTAAAGTCTTGGGAAGGAACTGCCTGATTCATCCTAGGTCGTGGTAGAGCTCTGTTCCTACCTTAAGCCACTGAGCTCCTGGTGGTGGAATGGAAGCATGGGGCAACAATGCTCCAGTGGCTATCCTGACGCAGAAGGAACCTCTCTGTCAGGCTGAGTCAAGCTATGAACTAGTTGTGCTCCTATCAAGCTGGTCCTGCCACAGGGAAGTCCTCCTGGAAGCTTGGTCTCAAAGCTGTTTCTCAAGCCTCCTTTTAAAGTCTGTGCATTACTGAAGATTTTTCATTAATTCCTTTTTTTAAAAAAGTATTTTTTTATAGTGAGAACATTTAATATGAGATCGATCCTCTTAACAAATTTTTAAGTGTACAATACAGTATTAATTACTATAGGTACAAGGTACAGGTACAGATCTATATAGGTACAGATCTCTAGAACTTATTCATCTTATTTAACTGAAACTTTATGCCCATTTCCCCATTTCCCTTCCCCTAGCCCCTGGGAATCACCATTCCAGTTTCAGGTCTTACCTTTAAGTCTGATCGATTTTGAGTTTATTTTTCTCTATAGTATAAGATAAGGCTACAATTTTATCTTTTGCATGTGCATATACAGTGTCCCCTAGACCATTTGTTGAAGAGACTGTTCTTTTTCCATTGTGTATTCTTGAAACCCATGTTGAAAATCAGTTTGCTGAATATTGATGATTTTGTTTCTGGGATCACAAGTCTGTTCCATTCGTTTATACAGCTGTCTTTATGCCAATACCATTCTGTTTCGATTACTGTAGTTTTATAATATATTTTGAAATCGGGAAGTGCCTTAATTGGAATGTAATCTTATACATTAGATAGACTAACTGCTCTTCACCCTGCTAGCTTTCCTGATCCATTTTAGCTCTTCCCATTCATTTTCTGCAGCATGGACAGAGAGATTTCTTAAAACTTTAAATCAGATCACATAACTTGTAAATACTGTTTAAAATCCTAGAATAAAATCAAAAGTCTTTAACATGACTACAAAACCTCGTATAATCTAGCCTTGCTGACGTCTTTACCTGTGTTCCCTACCACTGTCACTTCTCTCCTGCCATGGCAGTCTTCCTTCCTGATACGTGGACATGCCAAACACAGTCCTGCCTCAGTCTTTGACTTTTCTATTCTTTGTAACTGAAATGCTCTTCCCAAAGTCCTTGCATGGCTAATATCTCATTCAAATATCAGCTCTTCAGAATGGCCTTCCCTGACCATCTTTTCTTAAGTAATACCCTCATTATTCACTAGCTTGTTACTATTTTATATTCTTTATTGCCCTGCCATTTCTTCTTAAAAATATTTTTCATTTCAATAACTTTAGGGGTACAAGTGGCTTTTGGTTACATGAATGAATTGTATAGTGGTGAAGTCTAGGATTATAGTGTACCCATCACCTGAGTTGTATATACTGTACCCAATAGGCAGCTTTTTAATCCCTTATTCCTCTCCCACCTTCCCCATTTTGCATCTCCAAAGTCCATTATACCATGCTCTATGTCTCTGTGTACCCATAGCTTAGCTCTCACTTGTAAGTGAGAACATGCAGGATCTGGTTTTTGATTCCTGAGTTACTTTACTTAGAATAATGGCCTCCAGTTCCATCAAAGTTACCGGAAAATACATTATTTTATTCTTTTTATGGCCGAGTAATAGTCCATGGTATATGTTTATGTATGTGAGTGTGTGTGTGTATATATATATATAGTCACATTTTCTTTATCCACTTATTGGTTGATGGGCACTTAGTTTGATTCTGTGTCTTTGTAATTGTGAATTGTGTTGTGACAAACATATGTGTACAGGTGTCTTTTTTAATAAAGTGACTTCTTTTCCTTTGTGTAGGTCCTCAATAGTGGGGTTGCTAAATTGAATGGTAGATCTACTTTTAATTCTTTGAGAAATCTCCATACTGTTTTCCATAAAGGTTGTACTAATTTACTTTCCCATCAGCAGTGTATAAGTGTTCCCTTTGTATTGCATTCATGGCAATATCTATTGTTGTTTGACTTTTTAATAATGGCCATTTGGTCTGGGGTAAGGTGGTAACTCATTGTGGTTTTGATTTTCATTTCTCTGATGATTAGTGATGTTGAACATTTTTTCATATGTTTGTTGGCCACTTGTATATCTTCTTTTGAGAAATGTTTATCCATGTCCTTTACCCACTTTTTAATGGGATTATTTGTTTTTTTCTTGCTAATTTGTTTGCATTTCTTGTAGATTCTGAATATTAGTCCTTTGTCAGAAAAATAATTTGCAAATATTTTCTCTCATTCTGTAGGTTTTTTATTCTATTATTTCTTTTGAGGTGCAGAAACTTCTTAGTTTAGCTGGGTCCAATTTATTTATTTTTGTTGTTGCGTTTGCTTTCCAGGTCTTAGCTATAAATTCTTCACCTAGGCCAATATCCACAAGAATTTTACTAAGTTTTCTTCTATAATTTTTATGATTTAGCTCTTAGATTTAGGTCTTTAACCTACCTGAAGTTGATTTTTGCATATGGCGAGAGATACAAATGCAGTTTCATTCTTCCACATGTAGCTATCCAAGTTTCCCATCACAATTTATTGAAGAGAGTGTCCTCTCTCCAAATTACGTTTTTGTATGCCTTGTCAAAGATCAATTGCTTGCAAATATTTGGGTTTATTTCTGGATTCTGGATTCTGTTCCATTTGGTCTATGCATCTACTTTTATACCAGTACCATGCTCTTCTGGTTAATGTAGCCTTGTAGTATAATTTGAAGTTGGGTAATGTGATGCCTCCAAATTTATTCTTTTTGCTTAGGATTGCTTTGCTACTTGGTCTTTTTGGGTTCCATATGAATTTTAGAATTGTTTTTTCTAATTATGTGAAAAATTATATTGGTATTTTGATAGAAGTAGCTTTCAATTTGTAGGTTACTTTGAAAAGTATGGCCATTTTTATAATATCAATTCTTGAAATCCATGAGCATGGAATATATTTCCATTTGTTTCTGTCATCCATGATTTCTTTCATCTGTGTTTTGTAGTTCTCCTTTTAGAGATCTTTCATCTCTTTGGCTAAGTATATTCCTGGATTTTTTTTTTGTAGCTATTGTAAAAGGGATTCAGTTCTTGATTTGATTCTCAACTTGGTCACTGATGATATATAGCAGTGCTACTGATTTGTGTATATTGATTTTGTAACCTGATACTTTACTGAATTCATTCATCAGATCTAGGCGTCTTTTGGAAGAGTCTTCAGGGTTTTCTAGGTACAAGATCATATTATCAGCAAATAGAAATAGTTTGACTTCCTCTTTTCCAATTTGGGTGTTCTTTATTTCTTTCTCTTACCTGATTGCTCTGGTTAGGACTTCCAGTACTATGTTGAATAGAAGTGGTGAAAGTGTGCATCCTTGTCTGGTTTCAGTTCTTAGAGGGAATGCTTTTGACTTTTCACTGTTCAATATGATATTAGCTGTGGGTTTGTGATATATGAATTTTATTATTATTATTATTATTATTATTTAACTTTTAAATTCAGGGGTTCATGTACAGGTTTTTCATTGTATTTTCACGCTGCTCTAAAGAAACACCTGAGACTCGGTAATTTATGAAGGGAAGAGGTTTAATTGACTCGCAGTTCCACATGGCTGGTGAAGCCCCAGGTAACTTACAATCATGGTGGAAGGGGAAGAGGCATGTGTTACATGGCAGTAGGCGAGAGAGAGAAGCGTGAGGAATGATGGAGGAGGAGCCCCTTATAAAACCATCAGATCTCATGAGAGCTCCCCCACTATCATGAAAACAGCATGGGGGAAATGCTCCCATGATCCAATCACCTCCCACCAGGTCTCTCCCTAGACACATAGGGATTATAGGGATTATAATTCAAGATAAAATTTGGGTTGGAATATAGCCAAACCATATCAGTTATATAGGTAAACTCATGTCATGGGGATTTGTTGTACAGATTATTTCATCACTCAGGTAGGTATTAAACATAACACCAAGTAGTTATTTTTCCTGATCCCCTCCCTTCTTCTACCCTTTGTGCTCCAGTAGGCCTCCAGGTCTATTGTTCTCTGCTTTGTGTCCATGTGTTCTCATCATTGAGCTCCCACTTGTAAGTGAGAACATGCAGTATTTGGTTTTCTGTTTGTGTGTTAGTTTGCTAAGGAAAATAGCCTCCAGCTGCATTATGTTCCTGCAAAGGACATTATCTTGTTATTTTTAATGGCTCCATAGTATTTCATGGTGTGTATGTACCACACTTTCTTTATCCAGTCTACCATTGATGGGCATTTAGGTTGATTCCATGTCTTTGCTATTGTGAATAGAGCTGCAATGAACATATGTGTGCATGTGTCATTATAATAGAATGATTTATATTCCCTTGGATATGTAGCTAGTAATGGGAATTCTGGGTTGAATGGTGTTTATGTTTTTAGGTCTCTGATGAATCACCACACTGTCTTTCACTGGTTTTGAACTAATTTACACTCCCATCAACAGTGTATAAGTGGTCCTTTTTCTCCACAACCTTACCAGTATCTGTTATTTTTGACTTTTTAATAAAGTGTATTCCTTCTATGCTATGCCTAGGTTGTTGAGGGTTTTAGTCATTAAGGATGCTGAATTTTAGTGAATGCTTGTCCTGCATTTATTGAGATGGTGATATGGTTTTTGTTTTTAATTATGTTTGTGTGATGAATCACGTTTATTGACTTGTGTATGTTGAACCATCCATGCATTCCTAGAATGAAACCCACTTGATCATGGTGATTTTTTTTTATGTGCTATTGGATTGGGTTTGCTAGTACTTTGTTGAGGATTTTTGCATCTATATTCATACAGGATATTGGTGCATAGTTTTCTTTTTTTATTATGTCCTTTCCTGGCTTAGGTATCAGGGTGATTCTGGCTTCATAGGATGAGTTTGGTAGGAGTCCCTCCTTCTCAATCTTTTGAAATAGTTTCAGTGAAATTGGTAGCAATTCTTCTTTGAATGTCTGGTAGAATTTGTCTGTGAAGTAGTCCAGCACTAGGCTTTTCTTTTTTTTTTTTTTTGAGTTTCTTAAGGAATTACTTATTCAACCTCACTGCTTGCTATTGGTCTGTTCAAGATTTCTATTTCTTCCTGATTCAAACTAGGGGTGTTATATGTTTCCAGGAATTTATCCATTTCCTCCATATTTTCTAGTTTTTGTGCAGAGTGGTGTTTGTAGTAGTCTTAAATGATATTTTGTATTTCTGTGGTTTCAGTCATAATGTCTCCATTTTCATTTCAGTTTTTTTGGATCTTCTTTCTTCTTTCTTGGTTAATCTAGCTAGTGGTCTGTCAAATTTATTTATGTTTTCAATGAACCAGCATTTTGCTTCATTGATCTTTAGATTCAATTTCATTTACTTCTGCTCTGATCTTTTTAAATTTTGTTTTATTTTATTTTATTTTTTTGCCAGCTTTGGTTTTGGTGTGTTCTTATTTCCCTAGTTCCTTGAAGTGTGATGTTAGGTTGTCAATTTGTGATCTTTCATACTTTTTGATGTAGGCATTTAGCACTATAAACTTTCCTTTTAGCATTGCTTTTGCTATATCCCAGAGGTTTTGATAACTTGTGTCATTGTTATCATTCATTCAAAATAATGTTTAATTTTAATCTTGATTTCATTGTTAACCCAAAAATCATTCAGGAGTAGATTGTTTAATTCCTACGTATTTGTGTAGTTTTGAGAGCTCCTTTTGGAACTAATTTCTAGTTTTATTCTGCTGTGGTCTGAGAAGGTACTTGACATGATTTTAATTTTAAAAAATGTATTGAGACTTATTTTGTGGCCTATCATGTGGTCTATCTTGGAGAATGTTACATGTGTTCATAAGAAGAGTGTATATTCTGCAACTCTTGGGTAGATTGTTTTGTAAATATCTGTTAGGTCCATTTGTTCTAGAGTGCAGTTTAAGTTCAATATTTCTTTGTTGACTTTGTCTTGATAGTCTGTCCAGTGCTGTCGGTGGAATGTTGAAGTCCTCCACTATTATAGTATTGCTGTCTATCTCTTTTCTTATTCTAGTAGTAATTGCTTTATGAATCCGGGAGCTATGGTTTTAGTTGCATATATATTTAGGATTATTATATCTTCTTTTTGAATTGATCCTTTTATCATTGTATAATGACCTTCTTTGTCTTTCTTTTGCTGTTTTGCTTTAAAGTCTATCATATCTGATATAAGAATAGCTACTCCTGCTTGCTTTTGGTTTCCATTTGCATGAAATATGTTTTCTCCCTCTTTACCTTGAGTTTATAAGAATCCTTACATGTTAGGTGTGATCTCCTAAAGACAGCAACTATTTGGTTTGTGATTTTTTTATCCATTCTGCCAATCTGTATTTTTAAATACACCCTTTAGAACACTTACATTCAACATTAATATTGTTCCAGTCATTATGAGATTTTTACCTACTGACTTTGTTTTCTTCGTTGTGTTATTGTTTTATAGGCCTCGTGAATATTATGCTTTCAGAAGCTTCTATTCTGGTGCATATTGACCTTTTCTTTCAAGATTTATAACTCATTTTAGCATTTCTTATAGAACTGATCTCGTATTGACAAATTCCCTCAGCATTTGCTTGTCTGAGAAAGACTTTATCTCTCCTTCATTTATGAAACAGTTTTGCTGGATACAAAATTCTTGGCTGACAGTTTCTCTGTTTAAAGAGATTAAAGATAGGACTCCAATCTCTTCTGGCTTGTAAGGTTTCTGCTGAGAAGTCAACTGTTAGTTTAATAGGTTTTCCTTAATAAGTTAGCTCATATTTTTGTCTGACTGCTCTCAGAATTCTTTTCTTTACATTGACTTAAATAGCTTGATGACTGTTTGCCTTGGCGATGTCCATTTTGCAATGAGTCTTCTAGAAGTTCTTTGAGCTTCTTAAATTTGGATGTCTAAATCTCTAGCAAAGTCCAGAGAGTCAGGAAGTTTTCCTCAATTATTCCCTCAAATACGTTTTCCAAAATTTTTGCTTTTTCTTCTCCCTTAGGAACACCTGTAATTCTTAGGTTTGGTCATTTCACACAATCCCATATTTCCTGGAGACTTAATTTCTTTTAGTTCTTTTTTCTTTATTTTGTTTGATTAGGTTAACTTAAAAGCCTTGCCTTCGGGTTCTGAAGTTAGTTCTTCTACTTGGTCTAGTCTATTGTTAAAACTTTCCACTGCATTTTGTAATTCCCTAAATGAGTCTGTTCTTTCCAGAAGTTCTGATTGGCATTTAAAAAAAAAATCTCTTCAGAAAATTTTCATTCGCATCTTAAATTGTTTTTTAATTTTTTTAAAATTTCTTTATGTTGGTTTTCTTTCTTTTGTATCTCCTTCAGTAAATTGATAATAAACTTTACTAATTCTTTGAGATTTCAAAGATTTCATCTTGGTTTGGATCCACTGCTGGAAAGCTGGTGTGATATTTGGTGGTATTATGGAACCCTGTTTTTTCCATATTGCCAGAATTAGTTTTCTGGTTCCTTTTCCTATGAGTACACTACTTCTTCTAATTATTTTTGAGTTAATGTTGATTCAACTGGGTTTAATTTTTTTCCCCCTTTGAGTATGTGAGTTTAATGTTTCTAGCTTATTGTCTCCTTGCTTCAGCTCTGGATCCTTTCAGTGGCAAAGACTCTGTATGAGTTCCTGGGTTATAGACAATCTTTGTGGGATAGGTTTCTCAGATACTGGTGATAGTAGCAATGTGCTGGGTGTGTGAGCAGGTTCACTGTCTCCTGTGGAACTGGAAGGGCAGAGGTGTCATGGAACTTATCTCATTCCCTAGTGATGTGCACTTTAAAACTTTGTTTCACCGATATTTTATTCACTGGATTGGACAGTTGCAGCTTCAGACTAGTAGGAGGTACCCATGAGTAAAAAGCAGCTGTGGCTAAAGCCATGGGTAAATGCAATACCCCAGTGGTGGGCAGAGGTCCCAGCCCCAAAAGGGTGGCTGGGGAAACTCTCAGTGAAATTCACTGAGGTCTTTTGAGGAGGAAGCGAGGGAGCCATCACAGCTCTCCTTACAGGCCAGCAGGCAAGTGATCTGACTCCCAGTCAAACTCCTAATCCAGTGTTCTGGCTATTCAGATCGGACAGGCACCTCTCTTCCTCTGCAGAAATGCTGATGTTCCATGTACAGAGAGGTTGGGATCTATTTCTTGTGCAAACCTGAACTAAGAGGGCACTCCTGTGGGGATGCAGTCACCCTGAAGTGTTCCAGAAAGCTGGGTTTCTCTCATGCAAGTTCAGTGTGAGTACACCTGTAGAGCAAGAGAGGGAGAAGAAATCTGCTCCTCCAAGACCCTTCATGAGCACCAGAGCTGACTGACTGTTAAGGTAGAATCCTTACGATTTCTATTATATAACAATTTGTTTATCTGTGTATCATCTTTCTATGAGAAAGCAACCTTGCCCATCTTTGCCCATTGTTCCCTGCTGTGTATTCCTGGTGTATAGATGAGAGTCTGGCAGATAAGTGCTCAAATAATATTTGGGCAGTATATGAATAAGTCATCAGGGAAATAGTCATGGAGAGCCTGAGGTGTGATTTGGGCTTCAAAAGGTGGCAAATTATATGGAAGGAAGTGAGAAGTAGAAGCACTCAAGTGAAAGACGTAACACACAGCACTCCTGTCATGCATGCTCAGAGGTGCCAGATTTAAAGAGCACAGACACACTGCAGATAGCATCATTTGTAGGTTATTACGATAATTTTCTGGAAGATGATAATAAAATGTTTTGTTCTAACAAAATTAGTATATTCTGAACAATCTTCTTGATTGTTGATGAAAACAAATTCAGGAAGAAACACTTGTTTCTAATTTGTACAAAGGTACCATATGGACTAGCAGTGACCCTGACATGAAAGGAAATACAGAAGGCTGGGAGGAGCTTGTGTTAAAGAAAACCAGAGCCTGACAGAAGTTAAAATGGTGTTTGCAAATTTTATTCAGGAACTATTGCAATAGGGGGAAAGACACCTCAGCATAGAACTGAACTCCATTCCAAATACAAGGACAAATGGAGACTTAAAGCCAAGAAACAGGGTGGGAGGTCACTGGATAGAAAATTGTTAAGGGAAGATAACAAAGATAGGAGGAAGGTTCAGGCTAAACAGACTTTTGATAGGATTCTTGCAGAAGGTAGGGCAAGATGATAAGATATTGAGCATGGGGGATGAGGAATTTGATCAGATATTAAGGGTGGGTGATGTTCATGAAACTGATTCAGCAGGATTTTTGCTAAAACTGGACTAAATGGGCCAAGGAGAGAACACGAGTTTGGAGTCTTGAGGGCCTAGGGGAGCCCGACTAGAATTAGGTCAAGGAGAGAGTCTGTCACTTGGCACATTTGTGGGGCAAGGGAGGATGGTACTACTGAATGATAAATGTCTTGAAAGTTAGGCAAAAATATCTTAATTTTATGTGTTAGTAAATTAGAAGCCATTGTATATCCTGCTCCCAGTGCACTCAATGGTTCTTCCTCCACAGGTGCTGGGAAGAAGTTCAGAATGTTCTAAATGAGCAAAGGGCCACTGGGAAACATAACTCTCTGCCACAAACTTCTGCTGTCTTCCATGGTACTGTTGTGCAGGAGGGGAGGGGAAATAATGCACAGTGCCAGATACATGGTAAACAATTAAGAAATAATTGCAAAATGAATGTGTGAAGCAAAAACCTGCATAAGCCATAACATGGTTGCTAGCTGGCTGTAGACTACGTCAGCATAGTCTTGGGGAAGATTGGCAGGAGTCATAGAGAAGATGTGCTTGTCCATGGAAGAATGATGACCCCCACCATCTCCTTGGTAAATTTATGCCCCAGAGGATACAGTACAACTCACAGACCCCATAAAGCATAGTAAGAGTCTTTTCAAAAGAAAATCTCTGTGTTATCCACATGAAAGCTCCTGAGGTGGGCATAGCTCATGGAGAGAAAGCAAGCCAAGAATTCCTATTGAAAACGCCTCTGGTTAGAGTCAACTCCCAGTCTTCATTTTCCCTGTTTCTTGGCAGTTTTCTGAACACAAACCAAGTATTTTTATAACTGTTCTTCATTAAAGTCATCAAGGGTTGAAAGCAGGAGAGCAGGCTGCTGAGGGATCTCACTTCTTTGCCTTGCCAGAAGGTCCAGGAACAGAGACAGGACCAGGCTTTAATCCTTGGTCAGGATTAAAGATGTAGGTCCTTCTCCTGACTCTGTCCCTCTCTCCTTCTTTCTTCTTTTCTTTCTTCCCTCCTTCCTTCCATCTTTCCCACTTTTTTCTTCATCTACTTTAAGTTCTAAGTATGTTACAGGTATCACATTGATGCTGAAAAGAAAGAAATTAATGAGAGATCCCATCTTTGAGCAGTCTACATCTTAGCCTTTCCTTCCATTCTTTGAAGATTTGGATCAAACTCAGGTGTAGGAGTAAAACTTGGTTTGGCTTTCAAGGCTGCTGAAGCTTAAATATTGCTGGGCTCCTATTTGGAGTACTAAGAGGTGAGCAGTAAAGTGAGTCATGGGAGCTTGAGAGGGACCTGTTCTCCATCTGTCTTGGTATTGGCTAGGTTGGGCAGACAAATAGGACTGAAGGAGTCAGTGCCATGGTGTAGGTTTTAGGAAGAATAATTGGCTGTTCATCGAAGACCTTAAGTATCTGTGAAAAGAAAGCACAGCTTATATCACAGAAATGTTATTTTTACCCCTTTTGCTTCATTCAAAGGAAGAGGGTGATGGAACAAGTATGTAGGTATTCTTAGGTTTTCAAACACAAGTTATCAGAAGAGTCTTCTCTAATTTTTGAAGCTATTCTTTATGTTATATCCAATATACTAATAAAGACTGCTAAAATTGCTAGAATAATTTCTTTGTAGAAAATATCTCAGAATGTAAATGTCTTTGTTGATAAAGAGGATAAAAAAGTAGTTGATAGTTAAATTCAAAAGTTGAAGCCAGCAGATCAAAGTTCTAGCAGTAATGGTTTAGCCACTAATAAGTTGAGTGACCTTGGGTGATTGATTAGTCAACAAATTTGTCTGAGTCTTGGCCTTCTTACTATCAAATAGGTTTCATAACATTACCTACCCCACTCACATCACAAGGATGTTGTGGGCATTCATTGAAACAAGGATATAAAAGTCCTTTGAACAATGGAAATTAGTGCTAAATTAGATTTGAGCATAATGAACTGAGTGTCTCAGAATACGTGAGAATACACATGAATACACTCAGAATACACGTGAGATACCAGTGACTATCATGTGGTAGACTAAGATTTGTTTTGCTTTTCTTTGCATGTGCTGACTATGTTAACCTTTCTTCCTCTCTCACCTCTTTCACTTAAGGTTGGCCCTTGAAATGAGAGTTCCTGATGTTTCTTTCCATAGTAATCTGATCTGTATTAAACAAGGAAGCAGGAGTTCTCTGACTTTTAGCCCATATTCCCCTTTGCTGCTGCTGCTTTTTTTTCTTTTCTTTTCTTTTTTCTTTTTTTGCAGATGCTTGCTCTGTTGCCCAGGCTGGAGTGCTGTGGCACAATATCAACTCACTGCAACCTCTGCCTCCCAAGTTCAAGCGATTCTCCTGCCTCAGCCTCCCAACTATCTGGGATTACAGATCCCCACCACCATGCCTGGCTAATTTTTGAGTTTTTAGTAGTGACAGGGTTTCACCATGTTGGCCAGGCTGGTCTTGAAATCCTGACCTCAAGTGATCCACCCACTTCAGCCTCCCAAAGTGCTGGGATTACAGGCGTGAGCCACCGCGCCCAGCCTCCCCTTTGCTTCTCAGAAGCTTAATTCAAGTTCTTCTTGGCCACACCTAAGCTTGTCCTCCCATGGCTTTCACAGCTCCCCCTCGCTGTGGTCTTCCTATCTCCAAGTTATCCTTCCCCTCAGAAGGACAGTGTCTCTTCCTTCAAAAGTGACCTCCTCTTTTCAATGGCTTTCTAGGCGTTATTTTCCCAACGTCTGATGTTTAGGATTTGATGATGTCTTTCTAGTCAATTCAGAAACCTCGTGAGAAGGATCATCAGTCTCATATTTCAAATAGTGATCTGGTAAAAGACCAAAGCCCACATTTCCCAGTTTAATCATTCATCTTAGTCAACAACGTTATTTTTCTGTTTCCAAAAATTAAACCCCTCATCCCAAATGTGAATCTGCCATCATTTTAAGGATGGGAAAATGATATCATAGATATTACTGGCAATTCCTGAGAAGGAGCCATTCAAGATTTTTGGAATATTTATCATTGAATTGTATGTTTAGGCTCTGGAGGTTTAAGTCATCATTTGAATTCAAGCATTCTAGTATGTTTGACTTTTTAAAAAAGTAACTGTTTTTAAATTAGGGCTGTGTCCATCCAACAGCTAGTAGCCCATTTACAGACCCTGGATTTGTAGTTTATCTGCTTTCAGAAGGTTATTAAATTGATTCCAACAAACGTTGCTGTAATAGAGGTTCTAAAATAGGAAATTGAAAACCATGAAAAAATTGGGGGAATAAAATATTCATGAAACAGAGTTATTGTTAATGAATGTTAAGTTGAACTGCCCAAGAGGCAAAAGGAAAAAAAAAAAAAAAAGCATGAGAGGCCAACACTCAGTCTTTCTGTCATTCAAAAGGGAAGATTTCAGGTATTTAAGAGAAGCAGGAAAATGTAGCTGATGATCCTTTGGCGTCCATTCAGTAACTCCTAAGAGCTTTCACCTACATCACCTTTGCCCCTCCCTCCCCAATTAGCTGGTAGATTCCAGGTAATTTACCTAATGCAATGCAGGTGATCCCTTATCGGTACACTTGGAAAGCAGATGGGGTGGGGATAATAATCCCTGGCTCATAAGTTCGCTGTAAGAATTTAGTGAGGTGCTTATAAAGCTCTAGCAGGGTGCATTGCACATTGTAAACATCCAGTGAATTCTGCAATTCCTGTGATACCCTTCCAGGAAGATGTTACTATCTCCATTAAGAAACACGATTCCTCCATTTGTCAGAGTGTCTCTAGTTTATGGAAAGCCAGGAATCCAATCCAGGTCCCTAGTCACAAAACCTATGGCCTTTCTACTGTATCTGTTAACTCTAAAAGGCATTTGCCAGATGAGAGTTGTTTTACTTTTTTAAAAGAATATTAAATGACGTAATGATCAGTGTAGGAAGCAGACTTTCTGGGGTTTTTCTTAGGCTCTTAGTAAGAGCCTTGAGATTAACATTGGACCATAATTCAGGAAAATTGGTTCCGTAAGGGGCCAGGCTATGAAGTACAGCTTTGCAAGGAGGTAACTTAATGTAGATAGAGGATGAGCCCCTCCACCTATTCACGTGCACCTAACCCTGGCTGGTCATATGAGGTGCTTTGTAATATTCATGATAGCTTAATGGGCCTGATTATGATGGCATGAGAGGTGCTTTTCTAACAGAAACAGCCCTCAGCAACCTCCTCTGCTTGATCTGCTTCTGGATGAGCTGAAAAAAAGCATTTTCTTGACTCCATAGCGGCCCATCCCCTGGCTGTCTCTTTGTTTTGGTTCTAATTTTCACCCCCTTCGCAACAGGCTCCTGCCTGTTGTGGACCCTCAGCCTACCAGGATTCCAGGACATGTTTCTGGAAGGTACCATGAGAGGCATGGTGTCCCCTGGCCTGCCTCTTTGACTAGTTGACTCTGTCTACATTCTCAGCTGGAGCTGGCACATGGTCAGCTGTGAATCAGAGGTTCCACCCCTGCCCTGGCTCCTTAGGCCTTAGGTTCTGGGGCTGATGGAATGGAGAACGCGAATGAACCAAGGTGCCAGTCTAACTTCTGCTCACTTCTGACTTTCACCAACTTCTGCTTTAGTCTGTTGCTGATCGCAATGGCTCTTGATCAGACAGCTGGGTCTGTTAATATTTGCCCTAACCAAGGTTTCTCATTTCCTACTGAATTATCATGACTTTGATTAAAACAAATATAATTGATTGAGTGTGTAGGTTTAAGCCGCTATTGATAACATAGGCTATTTTGTTTGAGTCTCACAATAAAACTTATGGAGTATGAAAATCAAAACTCAGACAGTAGAAATAAGTTGCCAAGGGTCATACGGCTTGTCAACAGGAAGGCAGGGTTTAAACCTGGCCTGACTGCAAAGCCAGTGCTCTCTTTTACTATAATATACTCCTCTTTCTGATTATGTCTGTGGGTGTCCGGGAAGAAACAGTGCTTAGAAAATTTATCTGTAGCTATTACCTTTGTTTCCCTGGTCCTTAAATTTAGAGAAGGCTATTTCCCAAGAAACAAGTGATAGTCAGCTCCTGGTCCCTGGATATCTTACCACAGCGATCAGTATTATCCTCTGCCTGTGCATGAGCAAAAATCTCTTTCTTCTCCGATAATAATGAATGATGAAAATGGGCTCTGATGCCTGATAGATGTGCAGTCTCCTGTCTCATTGCCAGATGTGCCAATTCAATTGGCCATTTTCAGCATGGATGCACAGGGACTTTTGACTCTGTGTATTGAATTGTGATGCTGGAATCTTTTTTTTTTTTTTTTTTTTAAATCAAGGCAATTGCAGGGAGGTGAATTTTGGACTTAAGGGAATGAAAAGATAAAATGCAATTTCCGGCTTGAAATTATTTTTTAAACTTCTCAGCCGGATGGATTTTCACTCTTGGCAGGTTTCGTCTTATCAAACATGTAGGGCTGGCATCACTACTTAGAGCCTATCCTAAGGCAATGCTGTGGAGAAGCTGCCTTCCCATTTTTATTTTTTATTTCCTCTTCTACTCCCAGCTCTCTCTCCTCTCCTCCTCCAGAAACCCTGCACTCTCATGCCCGGCAGCACAGCGTGGGTCAAAGAGCAATGACTCTGGACCGTCAGGATCTGGTTATTGGTCCTAGCCCTGCCAACCTCTAGCTGTGTGACTTTAGAGAGGTCTCTTATCCCACTAGGCTTTCATTACCTCATTATAAGATGGGCAGGCTAAGCACACAACTTCCAGCAATGTCCAGTGACTCAAAGGAGATGATGTAATCGAAGTGCTTTGCTAACTATAAGACTTTCACAAACGTTGGTTACATTTTTATAAACTTGCGATTCTCTCAAGTTCCCCACCCATCTATTGAGGCCTAATGCCATATAACACTCAATTTTTTTTCTCTCCATCTTTAGCAAAGTTTACAATTCCTCAGGCCACTTGAACTGGAGAGAGGCTGGAGGAAGAAAAGATCTTCAGCCAATGCCCCTTCCATCTCCCCACAGGAGACATCTCCTCAGGGCAGAGGAGAGGGCAGCAAGTATCATTGATGTCTATTCAGGGAAGCCACACAGTGCATGGTCACCCTGTGACATGCAATTCTTCATTACAATTGTAGGGAGCACCAGACTCACCAGGAAAAGAGGATATTGACTTTCGATCTTGTCTCTGAGAGGTGCAGGCTTTCTGTCTATGCTGTCTGTATTTTGCCTGTGGATCACTCACAGCAGAAAGCTAGCAGGACCCTACAACATGGCCAAGCTCCAGTGAAACTTCCCCTTGTGAATGCCCTTCACCATTCAAAAACCAAGGATGCTTGTGAGTCCTCTGTCTCCAAAAAGAGAGTTTTGTAGCCAGCAGGGCAAAGACAATGAGGAAGGAAAGGCCTCAGTGCCAGTGTTTAGGTGGGAAACCCTCCGAAGAGATTCACATTCACCATAAATTTATTAAATGCTCTGGGTGGTATTATAAAGAAGAGAGCTATTCAATTTCATCTAATGTAACCCTTCCCAAATATGTCTGACAATGTGACCCTCTTTAATTTTCTCCCCATAAAGACTAGTAACATTCCACAAACACTCTGGGAAACCACAGTACAGTGAAATTGCAAATCAAGAATCTAAATCTTGGCTGGGTGCAGTGGCTCACACCTGTAATCCCAGCACTTTGGGAGGCGAGGCAGGCGAATCACTTGAAGCCAGGAATTCAAGACCAACCTGGCCAACATGGTGAAATCCCATCTCTACTAAAAATATAAAATTAGCTGACTGTGGTGGCACATGCCTATAATCCCAGCTACTCAGGGGGCTGAGGCGGGAGAATCGCTGGAACCTGGGAGGTAGAGGTTGCAATGAGCCAAGATTGTGCCACTGCACTCCGGTCTGAGCAGCAGAGTGGGTGAGACTCTGTCTCAAAAAACACAACAAAACAAAACAAAAAGAATCTAAACCTCTAGGTTCAGAGTAAGACCTCACAATTTCATAATACTTCCTATGTACCAGGAGCTGTGTTCCAAGTACTTCTCATCTATTAACTCATTTAGTCCTCACAATAACCCCATAAAGTATGATCATCTCATTTTTATATGTACAGAAACTTAGGCACAGAGAAGTTAAGCAACTTGCTCAAGGTTACACAGTCATTAAGTGGCAAAACTGGGAATGGAACCTAGGCATTTTGGCTCGTCTTGCTCCTAACCAACACTATTAGCAAAAATCCTCATCTATGAAAGAAAATAACAACTGCTTTACACAGTTTTACATGGTCTAAATGAAATAAGGTAGGTTCCTTAATCCTTTACTTGGAATTATCTATCAGTTGGAGAATACTATTAATACCTAGTTTATAGGCATTGTGTCTGTCAAATAAGATATCATTTCTGAGAGTGTTCTGTGAACTTAAACTCTTATTATTCAGGCGGAAATGGAATCTCTTGGCCTGTCAATCAGTGATAGATTTTTCAAAGAATAACATATCAGCTCCTAAGTCCTCTTTGGTAAGTAACCTTGATTCCTACATGTTGGGTGCAGGGTACCTTGATCTGAGAGTGCAGGAAGAATCTAATCCTAAAATTTTTCGTGAAGGGTATAGAGGAAATTCCCCTTCTGAAAAAAGAAAAAGAAAAAAAGCTATGCAATGTTTTCTTTTCTTTTTTGTTTTTATTTGTTTTTTTCATGAAATACACTGTGTTTGGAAAGAAATTCTATGGAGAGGGATCATGGGTTATGTTAGTAGAATAAAGGCTGGGCCTCTCTCTCCCTTTATTTCAGCTTCTGATGAGAAGCATTGGTGGGTGAGAGAGAATAGTTCATCCCAGTCCCATATGGTGAGCTAAGGAGCTCTGATTCTACTTTGTATAACATTTCTCGCTTTGAGAAGTTCTCCTGTAAGTGTCAGCTATAGTAACACTTACCGAATCATTTTTAAATTGTTTCTTGTCTTTTCCTACCAGCCTTAGAATTGCTTGTGGAGAGAGAATGTGTTTTATTGTTCTCATAGCCCCAGAACCTAGCACAATTTGGCTGAGGATAGAAGTACATTCAGATTGGTCTTGGGATTTTTTAATGGCGACCTTGAGTATTCAATCCTAATGCGAGATATAAATTGATTTCCCTAAGTAATTTTTGAGTAAAAAAAATCAAGCTGCTAATTTTTATAGCTTCGTAAACTGTAAAGTGCCTTCCTCACTCCTGCCGTCTGTCTGTGGGCCCCTCTCCCAAACTTCTTCAGTTTGTGTCCAGCAGAATTCTTGTTGCTGTCAAATGAGCCAAGTGAGATGAAAATGTGTGGTGTCAATGGCCCTCTAGGGAATAGAAAGGGTGATAGAGTGCTGTACTAGCTGGAATGTATATAAAAACATTGTTCTCTTCCATAAAATTAATTTTTTACTCCATCTTTTAATTATGGAAGTTATTTAATTATAAAATTGACACACACGGCACTTTTCTTTTTGTGCAAAGTGTGGGTCTTCTTGCTCTCCCATTTCCTCAGCCCACTTACCAAAGGTGAACATTAGAAATGGTTTCATGTATAATTCTCCAGAAACTTCTATGCATATGCAAGCATATAAATAAAAGATATAGTATATATTCTTTATCATTGTACTCAAATGAGTTCATTTTATTCATGCTGTTCTGCAACTCCTTTTTTAAAACTAACCATCAATCTAAGAGATATTTACACATCAGCACTTCATTTTTTTAACTGCCATATGAAACTCTTGTCTGAGTTTATCGTAATGTAACCATTCTTCTTTTATTGCACATTTAGGTTGCCTGCAAAATGTTGCTGTTAAAAAGAGTGGTGAACACAGCATTTGTATGTTTGTAATTTTATCCTGTTAATATTGCCAAATTCCTCTGTCACGTTCCCCGCTAGCATACAGTGGTGTGGCACCCATTTACAACCTTGCTAATGGTGGGTATTATCTGATGCTTTAATCTTTCCCAATCTGATAGGTAAAAATGATATCTCATCATAATGAAAATTTCATTCAACTATGAGCAATATAATCATCCTTTCATGTTTTAAAGGGGTGTTCTTTTGCTTTTTCTGTATGAATTGCCTGTTCATATCCTTCCTCATTTTTCTATTGAGCTGTCTTGCTCACATGTAAATTAATATGTTAATATGTAAAACTCTAGATATTAAGGAAATTCACCTTTTGCCAGTGATCTGTGTCTTCTGAGTCTGTTTGTAGTGGATTTTGCCATATGAAAGTTTAAATTTTGCATTAAGTGAAATTCATAGATTTGGGTTTTCATGTCATACTCAGAATGTCACTGCTGCCAGATTATATTTTAAATATTTCATCTTCTCCTCTAGTTACTTCATAGTTTCATTTTCGAAATTTAAATCTTTGACCAATCAGTAATTTATTTTCGGTGAAAGAAATGAGGTAGGAAGAGGAATTCAGCGTTACATTTTCTACATAGCCGGTCAGTCATCTCAACTCCATTAATGGGCTTCCTTCACAAGTGGGTTTGTGTCTGCTTCTAGACTCTTTATTCCATTCCACTGATCTGCTTATCTACACCTGTGACAGCATCAAATTTTACAAATTACTGGAGACATTTTAGTAATTTAGAACCGTTTCCCCCATTTTTTGTGCTTCTTTTTTTAAAATAAATTTTCTGGCTATATCCCCATGTTAAGTTTTTCTTTTGAATGTTAAGATCAGCTTGCAAGTTCTAAAAAAATGCCTGTTAGTATTTTGATTGTGATAAAATTGTAGTTATACACTAATTTAGGAAGCATTATGATCCTTGAAACAGGGAGTGTATCTTATAAAATATATCTTTTCTTTATTTGAAGTTTTATTGATTTTCAGCAAAGATTTTTTCCTGTAAGTTTTTTTCACGTCTTGCACATTTTCTTTTTAAGTTTATTTCTAGATATATTTCTTAATATAAATTAAAAATGAAATCTTTCCTGTATTTTTCTGCTCATTTTATGTATTGATTATTTTATATCAGTTTTGAACTACCATTTAGTTATACCTGGTTTATACAGAAGGACACATAGATGTTTTGTTCCTGATCTCTTGCATACTCGAAAAATTCTATATGTTGTCTTTACACTTGAAAGAAAATCTGAGTCACTCATTATTTTCTATTACTGAATATGGAGGAAGCATCAGTTTTCCCCCTAGGTGAATTTTTGTATGTGGGAGATGAGAAATGTTGAATTTCATTGAATTCTTTTATTATACTTGAAGTCTGAGAACCTCATTGGGCTATATCTTAGAGCTGTTTTTTCTGTATCACTTTTTTCTGAGCTGTAATATGCTATTTTAATCTGTATAAATTCTAGATTTCTGTTATTTATTTCATAGTAATTTTATTTTCAGGTATTTTTGAATTTTTTTGTTCTAATTGTTCTGTTCTGACTTTTTCCTAACTCTAATTCAAAATTTGATCTCTTTAGTCTGTCTTCTACTGGCACACCAGTACTTTACTATCTAATTACTTTTATCTCATAATTTGATAATATTTGTATTCGTATGTTTTTGTTTCAAGCCAGTCCTCCATGTCTTTATGTTTTTCAATTAGTGTCTATTCTAATATTTTGCTATTTTGAACGTTTGATGGCTTTAGTTCTTTCTTTTCTCCTGAACTTTTCTTGCTCACTATCCACTATCTTGCCCTACTTTCTCTTCCTTATTCTTTCTTTTTAAATTTATTTTTTCAAATCTTTCTTCAAAAGCGTATATTTCTTTCTACTTAGTTGATGATGCTCAATGAAAAGTGAAATTTGCTTGTTTGGTGAGATAGTCATTTTTGGAAAGTTGTTCTTTATATTTCTGTTCGATCAGTTTCTTTTCTCCTTTTCTGTAGTTACGTAAGTCGAGGTCCATGCTGGTTTGTTTCTGATAATCAGTCACCCTTCAATGGGTGCCAGTCCACATGGGAGGGCTATTTACTGGAGAATAACTTTAGGAAGGGTGGGAGGCAGGGAGATGGGCTGGTTGGCAGCTTCAATTCAGGTGCTTGTCCTCACAATGTCTTCGCACTCAATACGCTGCCTCCTTTGACTGGGAATACCTCTATGTGGCTTTTGGTGTGGTCCCTTTAGGGTAAAAATAAGAAAAGCATGATGTACAGCGAAGTCCTTTACATTAAAAATGCTCTATGTAGTGATTTATCTTGTTTGAATGGGCTTTGATCAAGAGCTGCAAACCTGTTGTCACTTGTTTGCTCTCCTCTTCCTGCCATACTTCCAGTTACCCATGCAGTGCCTCCTTCTCTGTTCCTTCTGCCATCCTGCAATGTGGAAAGGACTGAACATTATTTCAGAATGGCCAGACTGGAAGGGCAGAGGATGAAGAATCTGGGCCTCCCCTAGGTTGGAGCAGGCAGAGGGGGATGGTTAGAACTGCAGATGCTCAGGGAAGACTCAGCAAAAGCACAGTGTCCAAGAAGTGACACAAAATTAGGATGCAGTTTAAGCAAGAGCAGCAATCGGGGTCAAAATATGGTTTATATGTGTGTGTGTGTGTTTGTGTGTGCACATTTGTATGCATCGAGTAGGTAGGGAGTGAGTGGGCAATGTCACTCCGTTTGGGCAGATCCCCACAGCCATAAATGGGGGTCAAAAACAGGCAGGAAGGCAGTTGCCATCAGAGCAGAGTAGAGCAGAGCAGAGCAGAGCAGAGCAGAGTCTCACTCCAACAGCCTGTGATTTGAGGATGGGGCTCGCTTTTCCAAATGTTTGCTGACCAGGAGACGCAGGACAGCACAAGCTTAGGTGTTAGACACACATCTGGGTTTCAGTTTCAGCTTCAGAAATTATTATATGACTTTGGAGAAATTCCCTAACTGCTCAACATTTTGGTTTTCTTAACTGTAAATTGGGGATAATTGTGTCTGCCTCATAGAGTTGTTGTGGGGTCAGAGATGAAACATGAAAACGGTCTAAGTGCCTGTCTGGCAGGTTACAGGAGCTCAATAAAAGATAGTAGTTTTTAGTATTAATGGCTCAATTGAATGATGATGATAAATCTCCTGGTCTCCCACCTTTCCCCACTCCAAGCCAGCCTCTACCTTCTGCCAGTGTTCCCACTACACACAGACCTGGCCGTGTCAGTTGCTACCGCACAACCTGTCCCCCATTTCGAGATGTCCCTGCCTCCCTTTCCAGCCTCACCACCTACCACCCACCTTTTTTTCTCTTTCACATGAAACTTCCCTTTATTTCTAGAGTCTGTAAAATACCTTCAACTCACCTGGCTCTTCTATATGATGTGCCTTCTGCCTAAATGCCCTTTGCTTTTTCCCATGGGATCCACCTCTGCTCCCCAATCTGTAGAGTTAGACACACACCTGGGTTTGTATTCTAGCTTCAGAAATGATCACTCCCTACCCAATATCTCTCTCTCTCTCTCTCTCTCTCTCTCACACACACACACACGTACATCCACACGCACGCTCACTGGCCACCTCCTGCCCAACGCCTTTCCTGTGCCCTGAGACAGACTTAGAGGTACTCTCTTGTGTCTGTAGTACTTTGCACATACCCTTATCGCAGCAATATTTTGGAACATTGAGAAGCAATGCTAATTTCTTTATTAATGGTTCATTCAGAGGATCTATGACGTATTGAGAACTCCCAATATGGTCAGAACTCTGCTTAGGTACTTTCACAGATGTCTTATTTATTTCCACAATAATTCTCTCAGCTGCACAGTTCTCTCTAGTTTACAACTCATGACACAGAGGCTCAGAGGGATTAAGTACCTTGATCAAGATTACCTGATCAATAAGTGGTGAATCCAGATTCTGTCTTATTCCAAAGCCCATGCTTCAGCCAGCATCTGAGAAGAATGACATGAACAATGTTGCCAAAGAGAGATGTTCAGATTTCAGGCAGAAGGAAAGAAAAATCAATATTCATGAGTCTGCCCTGGTTCAGGTCCATATATGATTTTCATTATGCTTTTTGAAAATGAATCCCAGACAAATAGAATCATGCTGTTGGTTTGCAACTACTGGAGAGAGAAATGAGAATGCACTTACTCATGCCTGAGCCTGTCCAGATCCATTTCTTAGAAAGTGTTAAAGCCAAATGTGTCTAATGTCCCAGCTATCCTGGTGCTGTCCTGTACGGTCCTGTCTCTGCCTGTGCTGTAGAAAATGCAGATTGTCCACATCCATATGGAATCATTTCTGCTATACTTTCCTACTGGTGTATTATTAAAACATCTGCTGTGGTGGAACTTACTCAGTGAATGGGACCGTCCATTCCTTCAGTCCTCCATTCACTCCGTGATTTTATTTTATTTTATTATTTTATTTTATTTTTTGAGATGGAGTCTTATTCACTCTATCGCCCAGGCCAGAGTGCAGTGGCGCAATCTCAGCTCACCGCAACCTCTGCCTCCCGGGTGCAAGCAATCCTCCTGCCTTAGCCTCCTGAGTAGATGAGATTATAGGTGCCCACCACACCCGGCTAATTTTTATATTTTTAGTGGAGACAGAGTTTTGCTATGTTGGCCAGGCTGGTCTTGAACTCCTGACCTCAAGTGATCCACCCACCTCGGCCTCCCAAAGTGCTGGGATTACTGGTGTGAGCCGCCATGCCTGGCCCTCAATCTATGATATTTATTGAGCACCTACTATGTGCTGAGCATTACAGGCTGCTCAGAACCTCTGCCAAGGGGACGCAGGAATGTGCTCCTGGTAACTTTGGTCTGTAAAGCACACAAACAGACTCTCAAGTAAATGTCTACCTCCTGTGATCACGGCTGACTTGTCTGAGTGTCTTGTGCTATTATCTCCTTCACCTGCGGGCACTGATGACATTATTACCTAGATGATTGCAACGTTTGCCAAATTATCTGTCTCCTAGAACCTTTCCCTGTGGAGACACCACATTTATATTCAGGACAATGTATAATAAACTCATATAAAGGATTTCTTTTTTTTTTTTTAACAGCAGAATGGACCCACCATTTGTCCGGCTTTATACGTTAAAACTGGACCTTTTTTTTCTCCATGAGAATAGAAATAAGCTATTACTAGTAACAGGTGCAGTTGCAGTCAGAGGAAGATGGGGTTTTGTTCAGTGAAGCTCCTTTCATTCTGATGTGCATGTGAATGGGCTTCGATCTACAAAAATGGACCTGGAGGTTGTGAGTTGGAGCTGGAGAGAACTGAATTGCTCTTCACAGTAGAGGGAGAAAAAAATTTGAGTTCCTAAGGGGGGTAAAATGGGAGGTGGAAGAGAAAGAAATCGTAGAGAATGAGGGAAGGGAGAGAGAAGACAGAAGTATGAAAAGAAGGCAGAGTTGTTCATGGGATTAAATTGGTTCATAAAATCTCCCCAGAGGTGAGTGGCCAAAAGCACTTACAAACAGGGATGTCTGATGTTCAGTGTATGAGTTCATTATACATTGTCCTGAATATAAAAATTGTTTGCCCTGTTGTGTTGCAAACCATGATGACATCCATCTTCCCCGAAACTTGAGTGAACTTTCTTATACAGAAAAATGCCTTGTGTGACTGGCTTAATGAGCTGAAAAAAGAGAAAGGGACAGTTTCAGTCTGTGAGTCATTGTGATGTGTTTTAGGGTCCCCATATGCATGACAGTGAGATAAACTAGAAACCGAGCCAGTTTGGCAGGCTGCCATTTTAGAATTGGATTTGCCATTCTAAGTCACTTAAAAGTAAGGTGACAACTGGACAGACACTCAAAGACAGTAGGTGAGTCAGATGGGTATCTGAGGGAAGAGAGTTCAAGCAAACAGAATTGCAGGTACAAAGGTCCTGAGGGGTGGGGCTCAGAGGGCAGAAGAGGGAGTACAAACCATATTGTGGAGAACAGAGGGGTCTCTATTTCCAGAGAAGCAGCCTGGAAGGGAGGGTGCAGCCTGGTGCCTGGCTCGTATCTCAGGCGGCAGGAAGGGCCATGTGTTGGATGGATTTCATTCCCCAGTCAGAGAAGCCACATTATCTGAGTGTCAGTAGCAAATCCTGAAGACCTGAAAATCACTTTATTCTTCCCGAAAATGCTGTTGAATTTTCCCCAGTGCACTATTACCACTTAAGTGTATGCAGTGTTATTACTCTGCAGGTCATTAACCATGGAAGCTGCCTCCTTAGCAGAGACACTAAACAATTGTTGACAAAAGGCATGCTCATCAACTCATACTTGGGCAGTTATCCTCATCCTCAACCAACAGACAAAGGGTTAGTTTCGATACCTATACTACCATCCATCTCCTCAAAATCCACAGCCTACTTCTGCTTAAGTTTCTTTCGTGAAGGTCAAATTGCACAGATCATGAAATTAGACATCACTTCACTCTTGTGAGGGGAGATAACCATACATGACATATGACCACCTGTCCAAGGAGAAGTTCAGAGAACCCCACCCAGCCTCCCTCTCATGGCCCTGGGTGCCATGGCTTATATGCAGGGTGGGCTGAGTGTTACAGAATCAGGACCTGCCTGCAGGTGCTGGCTTCCCGCTGATGAGTGTGGATCTCAGGCTCATCCCTAAAAATACCTTGATTCTGGCTCTATTCAGAGCCAAAGCATATCCAGATAACTTGAATCGATCCCCTCCAGACTTGAATCTGAAATTGCCTCAAGGAGAACTTGCTAGAAGGAGATGGTTCTCTGTCCCGGGAATTAATGATGATTCCACCTGTGTCATAAACTAAACAACAAATGTCTTTCTCCAGATGAAATGTCCCACCTCTCTTTTTCTAGGAGTGTATGATGTTGCACAGCCTTCTCCCCCCATCGCTCAATCCACCCTGGGCTAGAGGGATAATGCCCAGTTACCTCACCCCCCCTGCCACTCCCCATATTCCACCTCTCCCTCGTCCCTACCTGGACATACCCTTCTCACAACTCAGTTATTTTATTTCTCTCTCTCTCTCTCTCGACATTATTTCGAGTTTTGCTGTTGTTGACTCCCTTTCTTCCATGTGTTCCTTAAATATTGGTTTCCTGGAGTTTGTTGCTGGTCCCATTTCCTCACTGGTGGTCTTGCCTATACTCATGATTTCAATGAATAGGTAATAAGCTGAGGCTTTCAAATATGTCTTCCACACAGACCTACTTCTGGAGCTTTTGTACATCTAACTCCCTGTTGGAAATCTCCACTTCAGCTTCTGAACAGCATCTCAAACTGAATGTGACCAATGTGGAATCCATAATGTCTCCCACCCCAAGCTAATCCCTCCTCCTGGTTGCCATGAGTCTGTCCAGTTGACCAGGCCACACGCCTGCCTCCCTGCATTTAGTCAGCTGGCCACTGAGCCCCGCCTCCACCTGCGGTGTCCAGTGTCATGTTGTTTCCCATCTCCTCCTCTTGTGTCTAACTCTGGGCACTATTCCAACAGTCTTCTCACTGGTTTCTGTGCTTCCAGCCTGGCTCTCTCAAATGTCCTCAACACCATGGGCAGATCTGTTTCTATTAGTTCTTTACTTCAAATGTTGATGGTTCTGCTTTGTCTTAGAGCACAATCCTCTCTCCACACTCACTTTCGGTGATCCCTCTCCCTGTACATCAATTGGGCTCCTGCTACACGAACACTCAGGTCTTGGCCCCAGCCTCAGGCTCCCGTGTTGGCAAATTCCTGTCCATCTTTCAAGACCTGAGGCCTCTTCTGGGAATCTTCTCTAATTTTTCCCAGCCCACCTTAACCAAGGCGGGTTAGTTACCCTTGGATCCGTTCCCAAGCCAGGGTCTCCTCCCTCTCTTGTGAGTCTTTCCGGCCCTCTGAAGTCACACAGTCCCAGAATTTTTGTTGTTGTTGAGTTGTCTAAACCAATCAGCTCATTCTGTAAATATTGAGAGTAAAACCAGACATGAAGTGACTTGATGAGGTCACACAGCTAGAATTGGCAGAACTGGGACTTGAACCAGGCAGGTCTCCTGGCTCCTGACGTGGTAAGTGTTCATGGCTGGGAACTGTGATTCTATTATAACTGTAGAGACCAGCAATAGGACATTGTCCAGTCAGATCACACTGGCAGTTTCCCTTAGACACATCATGGGAGAAATCAGAAAGGCAGAAATCAGTCTGGAGTGCTCCTTCCCATGTATCTAAAATCCAGAGTTTCACCCTGCAGACTGGTTTAAATCCTTCTATGTGCTCTATCACAACTAAATTTTTCTTCTGTAATAATTCCCATACTTGCATAATTATTTGCTTACTATCTGTTTTCTCTACTAAATGAAAAACTACATGAGGATGGGAGGCCACGTTAATCTCATTGCTGGCTAGATACTTGTATAGTGTCAAACATGGTTCACACATCAATGTTTGGCAAATGAATGACGGATGGACATTCTTTAAAAATACCAAGTCACTCCACTCTTGCTGTGTGCCTATTAACTTGTGTGTATCTTCAGTCTCGGTCCATTTGCATATGATCCTTAGGGACTAGGAGAAGGAAAAAAAGGTCCTATACTGACTAGAGAGAGAACTTTTCTCTGTGGATTTAACTTTTATTACATAAGTAATGCACACTTGTAGAAAATTTTAAAATATAAATAAGTAAAAGAAGAAAATGAAAATCACTTGTAATCCCACAACTATTATTTGGTCACAAAGTCTCTCAAACTTTTATCTTAAAACTTATAAAAATGTAAATCATTCTCTGCATAATGTTTTGCAACTTGATTGTTTCGCTTAACAATGTATTGTGAACATACTTAACATCATGTAATATAATCTCCAGCATATTTTTAATGACTTCATTGAATACCATTAAACAGAAAAAATGATGCATTTAACCAATTCCTTATTGGTGAACATTTATATTTTCTAGTTTTTTTTAAACCATAGTATGGGCCATGTTGTAGCAAACTGTCTTATAACTAAACCTCTGTGCATATCCATAATTATTTCCTTAGGATAAATTCCTAGAAATTGAATGACTAGATCAAAGAACATGCTCGTTCCAAACTTTTTAAAAACACATTGTCAAATTGGCCCCAAAAGTTTTAGGAATGCATATTCCCTCCAGCAGGGTATGACGGGAGTCTTGGAGAGAAATGTTTAATCTAGAGTCCTTCCCCTGGCTCACCTACTTGCCAATGAGATTGACTGGACCGTTCTGTCCTTTTACTGTCTTCAACCAAATAGGTGCAGTGCTCAGTTCTCAGTCATCTATCCTTGCATGCCTGTCTCTCTCTCTCTTCCCCAACAGATTTTTTTTTTTTTTTTTTTTTGAGACAGAGTCTCGCTCTGTCACCCAGGCTGGAGTGCAGTGGTACCATCTCGGCTCACTGCAAGCTCCGCCTCCCGGGTTCATGCCATTCTCCTGCCTCAGCCTCCCGAGTAGCTGGGACTACAGGCGCCCGCCACCATGCCCAGCTAATTTTTTGTATTTTTAGTAGAGACAGGGTTTCACCATGTTAGCCAGGATGGTCTTGATCTCCTGACCTCATGATCCACCCGCCTCGGCCTCCCAAAGTACTGGGATTACAGGCGTGAGACACCGCGCCCGGCCCTAACAAATTTCAATTATTTTCAAATGGTTGCACATATATTGGAGGACCTATTTAATAAACAAACTCAATGTGCTGATGGCTCTTCAACCCAGATGCCTCGCCCTTCCCCTCACTGGAAGGAAGCCCCACAATTTCATCAGCAAACAACATACATTCACATCTTTCAAAGTATCAAAGTTTAATATCCAGTTTAGGAAAATGACAGTTCTCATCTTTAGAGGAATGAGAGGAAATCTTTTCATAAGGGCAAGGGGTGATTACTTACATTTCACTGAAGGTTCAGCATTGAAGGAAGCTGCAGAGTTTTTGCAGGTAAATATCTCCTCTCAAAATGTAGCAAACTTCCTTTCCTTAATATATAATTTAGCACCTACTCTGCAAAATTCTTTGCCTATAGTACATCAGTCCCCACAACAAATATCAAAAGTAGATATTATTATCTCATTTTACATATGAAGAAAATGAGGTTTAGAGTGACTCATTCATCATTCAAGGATATCTACCGAGTGCATATCATTGCATTTAGAAACATAGAAGTTATTGGTGGTCTTAATAAGAATGCTTTCATTGGAGCAAAACCCTGATTTGAATATGTTCAAGAAAGAGTTGGGAGAAACTAGGGATAGTGACTATTGTATAGAGTGCTCTTTCAAAGAGTTTTGCTATAAAGGGAAAGGGAGAAAGGGGGCTATAGCTACAGAGAAAGGTGGAGTCAAGGAAAGATTTTTAGTAAAACGGAATAACAGCATGCTAGTATGGGAAGGGTTTGAATACAGAAAAAAATCCTATGATGCAGGAGAGAAAGAAGTGGCAAGGTTTGCTCAGCTGAGAGCAGAGTATGTTCATCCACATTAACAGAAATGAGATCTAGGGAGATGGGTAGAGGCAGAAGTGGGATTTGTGGAAATTCTCTCTTCTGATTCCTTCATTTTTCTCAGGAAAGCAGGAAGCAGAGCCAGTAATTAAGAGGGAGTGTTGGTGGCGGGGGGTGGTTAAGAGAACAGAGAATGTATGAGATCCTCAGCTAGGAAAATGAGACGGTGAACTGGCTAGGGAGGCAGAGTGGTTGCCAGGCAGCAGAAGGCACAGTTGAAGATGGTAGTCATAAACTTAATGAGACTAGTCAGTAAGATTACGTGTTTTTCTCCAAACATATCTAACTGTACAGGCTCAGGTGAGGAAGAGGCAAAGAGGTGGACGTAACGAGGTTTGTCATTTAGCCAAGCCAATATGCCAAAGGAGAGGGACAAGGAAATTAAAAATATACTCAAGAGAGGAATTACTGAATGGTCATGGAATTTTTAAATAGATAACGAGTAAAAAGAGGCCATGCAAGAGTTAAGGGATGGTGAACCACTTATATAGATCAATAGAACAAGATCTTGATAGGAGTCAAAGTGTTGTTGAACTACTGGTGGTGGCAGGGAATTGGCAGGTAAAAGGCAGTGGTGAGAGAATGGGATAGGTGAAATTGGGAAATGGAAGTCAACTACATTTCTCAAGGACATACCTTGTTATGTTGCAGAACTGGGAGTCAAACTAAGGTCTCTCTGATCAAAGAGCCCACCCCAGTATTTAAGCAGTGCACTCAGGACAAGGTGAGAAATGCCTGAGTTCACAGAGGCACAGTTGGCTTTTGTGGTATCATTCATGCAAATGAGACCTCATGGCTTTCTGTGGCAAATATTTATAGCACCGCATGAGAATGGTAATGTAAAATTTATTCTCCCTTTCTCCTCCCCCTCCTACTTCTTACAGAAATAGTAACTGGTTCAGATGGGCTGGGCTGGTTCCATGGAGAGCATATGTTTGCTGATGAGGAGAAACAGACAAAGCCAGCTAATGTGAAAACGCGGGGTCCCTTATGATTTCGGGGTTTAAATATCAGTTTCTGGTGTTTGTGCCTGTGTGGTTTTCTCCATGAAACTGATCATTATCTTTCTAGCTTGAGATCTCCCGTGGGGGTGCTTGGTAAGGGCACCCACCCTCTTTAGATATTAACCATTCTTTAACAGCAAAACCACGGACAGGTCTTGTGGTGTTATATGTGGGGCAGGGTTAAATACAAAACAGACACTGAGGCACATTGAAATCGTGAAGCTGACAACAGCCCAGGAATGCTGAGATTGAGGCCCAGTCTCCTATGTGACTGCTGACTGTAAGAATGTTAACTCTAAATTTCCTGCATGTTGTCAGATCACAGCAGGGAGTCATGCATCCTCCCTGTAACATTCTCTCTCTCTTTCTGTCTCCGTCTCTCTCTCTGTTCTCTCTCTCTCTCAAATACACACACACACACCCACACACACACCCACATCATAAAGCCTTGAGGAATGTGTTCAGGATTTATGCAAGTGGTGTGCCTGGAGACCACATACTCTGTGAGGAAAATAAACTCTCTAGTCCTGAGAGATGATAATGATCATTTAGATTAGAATCATAAAAAGGAGAGCCATAAGATTTACTCTTACCATGAATCTTGGATATTTCTGAATTGCCACCTTTCAAATGATGACATAATTTGGTCAGTTCTACTTCATTCCCCCTGGTTTTCTTGAGTGACTTAAGCAAAGGGCCAACTGTGTGTTTCCAGCATAGAGCCTGGCACATGGAAACTGCTTAAACAAATGCTATTGGATAAACTTAATGATGGCTTAAGGTCATTACTCAGGGGTGGTTGGTGATCTTAGACTCCCCTATAAGTTCCACCAACCCTCCTCTTCAAGTCACTCAACCAAGTGAGTTTTTTAAAATATGAGTTTGCAATGTAAGCATAGCTCCCAAGTGAATTTTCTGGAAAAAAAACCAAAAAACAAAAAAACAAACCACCTCCACCTTGCCCCAACCAGATTGTCATCCTTAAAACCCCCATATGCAGAATGCTAAAGTTGGCCCCATCTCTCATATGACCATTTCTTCCTCCCTACTAGGTAATGATGGCTTGCCTGAGATAATCCACACCAGTGTACAGGAGTGATGACTCTTATATCTAATAGCTCTATGACATCTTACGGGCAAGTTTCTTAACCTTACTGGTGCCTCAGTTTCTTTATTTGCAGAAAGGAATAAGAATATCAACATCCTATAGTAGTTTTCACAAATTATTATAATGGATGCATACTACTCAATTAATGAGCAGTTATAAGCAATATCCCTCATACGAAATATAGGTCCAGTGGTAATTCTGGGTGAATGTTGCCTCTTTCAAGGAAAATATCTTCATTGTATCAGGGACCTAGTGATTATAACAGACTCATAGTGATTTCCAGGAGGGAAATCTCTGCTTTAATTGAGAGTGCCAGCAACACAGTGATAGTGGGAGAGAAAGTTTTAACGATAGTTTTTAGGTGAAGCTCTTCTTTCACACTATCTTGGGACTGATCACTTCTGGTGGGGTTTCAGTGAGTGGAACTTTCTGTGAGCCTCAGAGCCATAACCAGTGGGATCTGCACAATGAGGGGCTTGACCTTCATCGAGGCTACTGGCTCCGTGCCTTCCTGAGCAATACATGATACCCGCATTGGGAAGGCTGTCCTGATAAGTCCAGAGCACCTCTTGCCAACAGGAGGTCCCTCCACCCAGGGATAAGCAGAGAGAAGAACCTATGCTTTCTTTACATGTGCACAGCATTCTTATTCCAGAGGTTGTTGCTCAGTGACATATCAGACCAGAACTCCCTGAATCAGGCACCAGGCTATAAGCAGACTCGTAGTTTGAAGAAGTTATCCAGGTGATTCTGGCATGTTTTATCACTATAGTTCCCCTGCCCAGAACTTTACTGACACTCCACTTGAGAATCAATGTTCTATAGCTGACCCGTGAACTACATGGACTGAATGCACAGGTCTACTAATATGTGAATTTTCCTCCATCTCTGTCACCCCTGAGACAGCAAGACCAGCTCCTTCTCTTCCTCCTCTTCCTCAGCCTACTCAATGTGAAGGTGACGAGAATGAAGACCTTTATGATCCACTTCCACTTAATGAATAGTAAATGTATTTTCTCCTCTTTGTGATTTTCTTAGTAACATTTTATTTTCTCTAGCTTATTTTATTGTAAGAATACAGTATATAATACATATGACATACTACCTACTAAATATGGGTTAACCTACTGTTTATGTTGTCAACAAGGCTCTTGGTCGAAAGAAGGCTAGTAGTGTTTAAGTAGTAGTTAAATTAGTAGTAGTTAAGTCAAAAGTTATATGCAGATTTTCAACTGTGTGATTGGCCAGTGTCCATAACCCCTATGTTGTTCAAGGGTCAACTGTTTTATTTGGCTCTATTCTGAATGTGCACGCTCTTCTTGAACAATTGTACAAAATAATAATCAACAGTGTCATCAATGTGGATTGATTTTGTATAGTTTCTCTTGAGTAACTGAATCTGAATATAATTGCTATGTATTTAATAATTTTCTGTGCTATTATAGTTTAACCCTAATAAAATCACATTAAGAAGGTCTCCCCAAAGAGAAAATCAATTTCACAAAAAAAAATTCCATAAGCCAAGGGTCAATATCGAATATTATGGCTACCTAGGGCTTGAAGTGGCATTATGTCTAGCCCAGCTTGTTGCCATTTAGAGTCTTTCCCTGGTCAGGAAAACATACTGGACCTAAAAAAGAAAATACCTTCTTAGACACCTAATATTCAAGGAATTAGTGGTTTCCCACCCCATTTAACTTGTTTCTACATATCATCATCTAGACTGTTCTTTTATGAACCCCCGATTCCACCTCTAATGATAAACTGAGTCAAAGAGGGAGGAGAGAAAGGCAGGAAGAGAAATGTGGAGCAAATATACAATTGTTAAGCACTTATGATGTGCCAAGCAGCAAAGAATGAGTAGTGGGACTCATCAAGCACCTACTGTCTATAGGCAGATTCTAAGTGCTGGCAATATTGCCCTTGTTCTTTAGGAGATTATAGTCAGTTTCCATCGGGTAACTGAGTGCCGCCAGTTGTCATAGCAGCAGGATTGGATCAATTTGTAATTGAAACTCAATGTAAATAATTACATAACATAATTTTCTGCTATTCTAGTAAAAAAAATTACTATAAACATGTATCTCTATGCTTGGACATTAGGAGGGATTCTCACCAAAGGAAACATTGGCATGACTGAAGCATTCACATGCACTGGGCTCTTGTTTGAGTCACATCCAATCCTCATATGACTCACCAGTGTTAGCAATCAAAAAATGAAGGCAGCCTACTCACATCTGGATTCTGATCATGGGCTCACTATGGAAAGTGCTTAAATGTCCTTGCTTTGGAATAAAGAAATACAAGCCAAGAATAAGGGGACGAAGGCCCATTGTCAACTTCAAAAGACACTGTTAGTATCCTTAGAATTCTTTTGCTTTGGACAGTTTGGATGATACATCCTTTCACTCAGGAACTAGACATGAGCAGCAGGAAGTGAAGGCCCATTTGGGGGACTTTAGGATTTGCTTCAGAGGATGAGCAGTTATCATGAGGGAGAGAAAGTTTGTGTTGCTGGTTGGCAAATACCAAGTGCTTCCTCTCTACTTTGTGGGACAAAATCATCATTGTACCCTTCCTTGGAAGCATGCTGTGGCTGGTACTGCTGGTACCCTTCACATATCCCCCTGGGTCTTACATTTCAGTGCTTATAGCACTAATTTACAATTTGGGGCACGTTTGCCTGAGAGCTTTCTCTGACTTCTAGGGACAATCTGTGCACAGACATGGGAAACTAGAAATGCTAATTTGCTGCTTCTGAGAGCCATCAACCAACACCTGATGGAAATGGCAAACAAATTGTCCTGCTTTCTTGCCCCTTGGTGGGGTGACTCTGAGGCTCCTACTTTACACTATCTCCTATAATCCTCCAGGAGGATGAAGCTTCAGGTGACCACAGCAGTTACTTGCTTGACATTACATTCTTTATGGTTGCCTTCTCTTCTCCAGCTCCACTCCATTTCCCTACCAGTGTTTCCTAGGTTCACTTCCCAAATAAACTACTTGCACTTGAATCCTTCTCTCAAGGTCTACTTTTGAGGAAACCCAGACTGAGACTTATCATACTCTTCTTTTCTCATCATGCTTTTTCTTACTCGGTCTAACTGGAAGCTTAGGTAATTAAGTTCTCTTGATCCTTCATCTCTTAATCTTGATAAACCAGTGTTGAAAATCCAAACACTCACAGAGATGCGGCAAGTTACATAAATGGGAGAAGTGAGCTGGATAGATATTATGCTAACCAGATGGTACATACTCTGTCTCAAAGAGCCAGCTGCAACTCGGCCCCAGCCAATTGTTGCCACATGGAAAAGTGGGCCCAATGTGGTCACATTGAGTTTCTCATGAGAAGACAGAAATCTAGATTTTTGTGTAGAATCTCTTAATATGTAAATATTGGCCACAAATTCAGATGCTTTTACAACACTGAGCTGGCCAAATAAAACACATCTGCGAGCCATATTTGGCCCAGGGGCCACCAGTTTGCAATCACTGTCACAGAAATGCAACCCTTAGCAGGAAATTCACAGATAACATTTAAAGTAACAAGGGTTGCAGCACTTAAATGGATTTTCACAGCCATTATCACATCTCTTTTAACAGAACCCATCCTCAGCCCACCCACAAATGGCTGTATCCAGCACTGCATATCTGCTCAAAAAACAAAAGAGACCCAAGTGGAAAGAGAAAGCTAATCATGGACTTGGCATCTGATTGTGGTCTGGCTTAATACAATATTCTTAGAGCCAACTGGAAAGGAAACCACCGCCCAAATCCGTCACGACGTGTGCTATCACAGTGAGTTTAAATTGGGTGGAAATGTTGTGAGTTTAATAAAATAGAATTGCTGAGATGTACATATATATCTGGGTTTAGCTGATAGCTTTTCCAAGGGCATTGTGATGTCAGGTATGTTTGGCAGGTTCAATTCTCTTAGCACCCACATTTGCACTGTTTGTAAGATGGGGGTGATTGGAAGCACATGTGCTAATAGTAACTATGCATAATGTGTGAAATTAAGGAAGTGTGGAAGTTTCACTCATGGTCCTAAGCTAACCCTCTCCAGTTGTGTTGGGGGAGAGGAGCAGAGAGTGACATCATTTTTCTTCTTTTAGGAAATAACTTGAAGCTTTTAGCCTACCTTTCCTTTTGCATGTAGAAACCAAAATGCACAAATAATAATGAAGAACCTGGAATCCCATCTCTGCCATAGGAAAGGTCAGCATCAAGTGATGCTTTTAGGTCGCCCACAGTGGCTCACGCCTTTAATCCCAGCACTTTGGGAGGCCAAGATGGGCGGATCACTTGATGCCAGGAATTTGAGACTGGCCTGGCCAGCATGGTGAAAGCCCTCTGTACTAAAAATGCAAAAATTAGCTGAGTGTGGTGGTGCATGCCTGTAGTCCCAGCTACTCAGGAGGCTGAGGTGGGAGAATTGCTTGAACTCAGGGGGTGGAGGTTGCATGGAGAGGAGATCGCAACACTGCACACAGCCTGGATGACAGAGTGAGACTCTGTCTCAAAAAAAAAAAAAAAAAAAAAGAAGTGGTGCTTTTAGTTCTATGTGTCTACCAGCCACACCCATATGTAGGAAGGAATAAGTTCTAGAGACCTAATGTACAGCATGGGGAGCATAGTAATGAATACTGTCTTATATACTTGAAATTTGTGGAGAGAATAGATTTAAATGTTCTCACATGCACAAATGGTAACCAGGTGAGGTGATGAATATATAAAATTTCAATTTGTCAATTATATTTTAATAAAGCTGTTGGAAAAAAACAAAATGGAACCCAATGATATGCTGTTGATTTAAAAAAATAACTATTTTGAGAGAAAAGGGCTATTATCAAAATAACTGAGCAGTACTCTTCAAAAGTGTCAAGGTCATAAAGAACAAGAAAAGACTAATAAACTGTCATGGACTGGAGAACACTAAGGAGACACGATAAGTAACTGCAGTATGAGATCCTGAATTGGATCATGGAATTGTAAATGGACCTTAGTGGAAAAATATGGTGACATCTTAATAAAGTATATAGTTTAGACATTAGTATTGTACTAATTTTACTAATGTTACTTAGTACAATACTAGTTGGGTTACTTAGTACAATACTAGTTGGCTTACTTAGTTCTGATAATTGTCCTATGCTTACATAAGACGTTACCATAAGAAGCTGAGTAAAAGATATATTGGAACTCTCTGTACCATTTTTATACCTCTTCTGTAAATCCAAAACTATCTCAAAATTCAAAAGTTTTTTTTTTTTTAAGATTGTTATAAACAAGATTTTGGTGCTTGGAAGGGCTAACAAGGTAATCATAACTTCTTACAAAATTTTGCCTTAGTAGGCTTTTGAAGGAAGAGGATCTCAGTATGCTACATATAATAAGTAGAATTGTATTTTAGCTCTATTTTATAGGTAGATAAATTGAGGTTCAGATACCTCTACTTGTCGAAGGTTACCCAGCTAGTGAGTTCATGGATAGGAAGACAGGTGACTGGTAATTCTCACTGGGAACATTTTCTTGGCCCTAAATGTCTTATGGTAGTGATTCTTACACACAGGGATAAATAAAAATGTAAAACAGACAGATATAAAAGACCAAATATGCACAGTATAAGTAAATGTAGGAATTTTTTGAATGATCAGATGCTATCTCAAATTGGTAATAAATGCACATGAACATCTTTTCATATACTTATTTGCCATTTGTATATAGCCTTCATTGAAATATGTTTTACACATTATCCAACTGAATTATTTTTTTCACTGTTTAGTTTTAAGAATTCTTTATATATTCCAGATTCTAGTCTTTTGTTAGGTATAGGTGGTTTGCAAATATTTTCTCCCATTCTATTCAAGAGTATTAGAAGAGCTAAGTCTATATTTGAAAAAAAAAAAACAAATAGAATCCCACCTCCCATCATATCTACCACCCCCGGTATACAAAGGGATTGAGTTAAGAGTGAAAAGCAAAACCATAAAAGTGATAGAAGAAAATAGAAGGTGGCTTTTACTATATAATCTCGGTGTATGCTATATATTTATCTAAGGAGAACTCTAAAGGCAGAAATCATACAAGACTGCATGGATTTACCTAAATTAAAAGCAAATTTTTATCCCCAGGACACCCCCACAGCACACATAAAACATCAAGCTGTCTGTTCCTTTATAGTCACTTTCACTTCCTTCCTGCTGCCCGCGTCCTCTCTGTAACCCCTGGTAATCACTAATTTGTTCACCACTACTATAATTTTGTCATTTCAAGAATGTTATATACATAGGATTATACTATATATAGTCTTTGAAATTGGCTTTTTTCACTCAACGTAATTCTCTGGAGATTCATCCAGGTCATTGTGTTGTATCACTAATTCGTTTTTATTGGTGAATATTGTTCCATGGCATGGACGTACCACAATTTGTTCAACTGTTCACTTATTGAAGGACATCTGGGTTGTTTCCAGTTCTGGGATATTACAAATAAACCTGCTTCAAACATTTATACACAGGGTTTTGCACACATAAATCTTTATCTATCTGGGATAAATTCCCAGGAGTGCAAATTACTGGGTTGTGTAGTAGTTGCATGTTTAGTTTTTAAAGAAATCATGAGACTGTTTTCCAGAATGTCTATACCATTTAAATTCCCAGTAGCAACCTATGAGTAATCTAGTTTATTTGTACTCCCTCCAGATTTGGTGTTGTCTATATGTATATTATAAATACATATATATATATGTTTATTTCAGCCATTCTTCCAGATGTGTGGAGATTGTGTGGTTGTGTGCAGTGATTGTGGTTTTACTTTGCATTTTTCTGATGGCTAATGATGTTGAACATCTTTTCACATGCTTAATTCTTCACTGAAATATCGTTTGCCCATTATCCAACTGGATTTTTTTTCACTGTTTATTTTTGAGAATTATTTATATGTTCTAGATACAAGTCCTTTGTTAGAGATGCGGTTTGCAAATGTTTTCTCCCATTCTATATTGTCTTTACATAATCTTAACAGGTTCTTTTGCAGAGCAAATATTTTACTTTTGATGATATCTAATTTATCCATTTTTCCTGTATGGGTCATGGTTTTGGAGTCAAATCTAGGAAATCTTTGCCTAGCCTTAAACCTTCAAGATTTTATCCTGCCTTTTCTAAAAGCTTTATAGTTTTACATTTTGCATTTAAGTTTGGGATCCATTTTGAGTAATGTTTTGTGTAAAGTGTGAGACTAAGTAGAGTTTTCACAATTTTTCTTTTCCTTCACCACTTGAAAATATGGTGCCATTTACTTCTGATCTTCATGGTTTCTAATGAGAAATTCACTGACATTTGAATTATTTTCCTGTATAGGTAAGGTTTTGTTTTCATTGGCTGCTTTTGAGATTTCTCTTTTAGTTTTCAAAAGCTTAATTATGATGTGTCTAGGCATTGATTTATTTAGGTTTACCCTATTTGGAGTTTGCTCAGCTTCTCGAATCTGTACATTTATGTGTCTTGCCAAATTTGAGAAATTTCTGCAATTATTTCTTGGAGTCCTTTTTAGACACACTCTCTTTCTCCTCCCTTTCTGGAACTCCACTGACATGGGTGTTAGAGCTTTTGTTATAGTCCCACGGGTCTCTGAGGCTTCGTTCACTTTTTTCAGTCTATTTTCTTCCTATTGTTCAGCTTAGATGATTTTTATTGTTCTATCATACTGTTCACGAATTCTTCCCTAGGTCTCATTTATTATAGTGTTAAGCCCATCCACTGAGCTTTTTGCTTCCATTGCAGTTTGTTTCAATTTTAAAATGTTCACTTGGTTTCTCTTTGTATCTTCTATTTCTTTGATAAGACTTTGTATTTACTTGCTGAGGCTTTCTGCTTTTTTCCTTTCTCTGTTCTAAGCGTGTTTATAATTGTTTTTTGAACCATTTTTATAATATCTTCTTTAATATTTTTGTCAGGTAATTCTGACATCCCTGCCAATCTGTTGGCATGTACTGATTCATTTTCCTCATTAGTTTGAGATGTTCTTGATTCTTGGTATGATGAATTTTTTTTTATTGAAATCTAGACATTTTCATATTATGACATGAGACTATGGATGTTATTTAAATATGTTTTAGCTGATTTTTTCTGATACTGCTCTAGTAGAGGAGGGGAGATATCATTTCATTACTGCTGGTGGGGGTGGGAGTTCCAGTTTCCAGGTAGTCTACACCACCACTGCAATTTGAGTGGCCTCATTGTTGAGTAATGGTGAAAGTCTTGGTTCTTTTCCTGGCCTTTTCTGATATCATCCTGGAAGAGGTAATGGGGTGGCTCATTACAGCCTTGTAAGAGTGGAAGTCTAGGCTCCCCACTCAATCTTTGAAAGTCTTGTTATGTTTGTTTTACCCATAATGCCCAGGAGTTTTAGTTGTACTTAGTAGGAGGAATATTTAAGGTACTTCATATTCTCAGATGTGAAACTTCCAATAGTATTTTATTTATATCTATTTTAGAGAGTGACCTTGGAAAGCTGGGAATTTTTTAGAAACTTGTATTGCATTATCTCATTTATTCTCACAGCAATCCTATAATAGAGGTAATGTATTTTAAGTTAGACAAGAGTACTCATCAAGATTAAGCAAATTGCCTAGGTTCAAGCAACTAAATGATAGACCAGAATTCTAACCCAGGTCTCTTTAACACAAGAGCCCAAAAAATGTCTGTAATCTCTGGGCCCTGACCTGACCATGGCACTTTCATTATCTTCATTAAACTTTATGAAAATTACAAATATGTGGAGTGTGAGTGTGTGTGTGAGTGTGTGTGTGTAAAGCAAAGGTGGGGATGAAATTTCCATCAGCTGGTAAGGTGAGGGTCAGTACTAGCATGTGAGAGAACAAAGTGCCTGGAAGGTAAGGACACCAGGAGAACCTAAGCCCCTCAAGAATTCAGAGACTCTGGATTTCCACAGCCTTGGAAATTGGAAGCAGGGTGGGTGTGCCACCTGTTAAAGGCGTTTTTTGTTTGTTTGTTTGTTTGTTGTTTTTTTTACCTAGATCTTAAGGACAATTCATTTTACTTGGGTGAACTCTGATTCTTTGAAGTATGAGAATGAGACTGGAGGACTAGATCTGTGAATTAGGGGAACTGAACAATCTGATGATCATTTCACTCTGAAGAACAGAGCAACTTGGCTTAGGTCACACCCAGTAATGTTAAAAGCCAAGAAAATAACTCATGTCCTCTGTCTCCTTATTCAATGATATTTCCAGTATAAAAGGATAGACTCAGGATTTCTTTTGTTGCTCAAGGGTAAAGATACTGGAACTATTATTTGACCTGAATGAATAGAAGAAAATGCACTCTACCTATTAGTCATTTACTCATCTCTTTTTAACTTGGAATAACATGATTATATCTGATGACCTAAGCTTCTCTACAATAGATACATTCTGTATGTTCCGGATGAAATTTGGGTCAGGATAGATTCATTTAGATTTCCCATTCATCATTTCATTTGTATATGATTTCTCCAAGAGTCTTTCCAATGTTTCAAGAGCACAACTTTGGAGTCTGCCCAGTCCTAACCTACTGGGAGCAAGTTACCTTTCTGCAATACTTTAGATAATCTGGCTCATCAACTTTTCCAGTGCAATGGTGAGTCCACGAACCGGAGTCCCATGACTTCCATGGTAGGTTCCAAAGGCAAAGGCTAAAAAAACTTTGCTCAAAAAAGCCATCATCTGGGGATCTTTGCTCTTTTTGAACAGAGAGTGACCTTTGATTTCATGCTGTGCTCAGCCCTTTCACAAGATCATCGGATTTATCAGTGGCTTGAAGAAACCCAGTGTTACTTCATAAAACACATGGTGCAAATAACAAATTCATAAGGAGGCAAGAAGAGATTGTATTAATTGGATTCGTAAATGAAGCATTGTAATAAAGTTGTTTTCAATATTTTGATTGGAAAGAAGCATCAGAGCTGACAGACCCAGCCTTCTGGAATCTATTTTAAAGTTTTAATGATCTTGTTTCACGAATAAGTTTGTCCCCTGGTTCCCAGCTTTTGTCCCTTTCTAAAGTGACCAGATTTGAAGGGAAATGTCAGATGGCATAGGCCCTACAGCCATATTCTGTAAGTCACAGCCAAAAGTATGACTCTTGTTCTTATCCTGTCCTAAAGGGACAGGACATGTCCTCTTAGGATGAAACTCAAAGAAAACAGACAAAAAGACCTGTGCTAGGCCCAGTGTAGGAGGAATAAATTTCCCTTTATCTATATTCTTTTAGAATATTTTTTCAATTTTGACTTCCTTCCTTAGCTTCGGCCTGTCATCTCTGCTGAACACTGTCAGCCATGTGCTAGAGACATGTTCTTCATTGCCATATACTTGCAGTAAAAAGAAAATGTCAGTTTGACTTAAAAATGATCTTGATGAAGCAGTAAAATTATTCATTTTATTAAATCTCAACTCTCGATTATGTATCTTTTTACCATTCTGCATGGTGAAATCAGACGTATACATAAAGTATTGTATGCATACTGGCGCACAATAGATCTTGCAAGGTAAAGCACTGTGTGATTGGTTTCTTCATAGTGAGCTGAACTGGCCTCTGTTCATGAAACAGAATTTTTATTGGGAAAAATGATTGATAGACAAACCATAATTATTCAGACTTGGGTGTTTGCTCAAAATGAATCATGTGAGACGGTCATTTCAAGGAAAACAATTGATAACATACATTGGCAATGGTAAAATATTGAGCTTCCAAGAAAAAATTAGAAACTGAGCTTGACAGCTTCCCAAAGACTTTTCTGATGAGGTTGTTGGTAATACTGACAAATGGCACTTTATATATTGAATAATACAATGTATTATTTTAAGGGTCTGTATGACTCAATGAACCAATGTTTTCCAAAAGATCAATGCATAATGTTAAAAACATCATTCATGGTAAAAGATCCATTTCAAATGCAAGATTGGCCAACGGATTTAAATGTAACAGTACAAAGTTTCATTGATATATTTCAGATTCTACATGGCAACTAACCTTTAAGAAGCTGCCCTTGTTGAGTCCTTCTTTTTCTAATGACTTGTCTGTATAAAGTCAATTTTCTTCGTATACATTAACCAAAACAACAGTCACAACCAATTAGATGCAAAACCAGAAATACATATCCGCCTGTCTTCTATAAAACCAGATATTAAAGAGATTTGCACACACACACACATGCTAATCTCACTAATTTTTTGGTTTGTTTTTAAAAGTGTAGTTATTGTTCATAAAATATGTATGTTAACATATGCTTATTGCTCTCTTTAAAATAAATTGATAAATATTTTAATATCATGTTTCAGTTCCTAATAGGATGAACTGTAGCTAGACAGAACTCACATAAGCACAGCTGTTTAAGGTCCTCAATAATTTTTTAAATCTTTAAGGTCCTCAACAATTATTTTTTTTTATTATACTTTAAGTTCTAGGGTACATGTGCATAACGTGCGGGTTTGTTACATATGTATACTTGTGCCCTGTTGGTGTGCTGCACCCATCAACTCGTCAGCACCCATCAACTCGTCATTTACATCAGGTATAACTCCCAATGCAATCCCTCCCCCCT
>NW_016807677.1:7976996-7993326 GCF_001698545.2 Rhinopithecus bieti
CAAGCAGTATGGCCATTTTCACGATATTGATTCTTCCTATCCATGAGCATGGTATGTTCTTCCATTTGTTTGTGTCCTCTTTTATTTCACTGAGCAGTGGTTTGTAGTTCTCCTTGAAGAGGTCCTTTATATCCCTTGTAAGTTGGATTCCTAGGTATTTTATTCTCTTTGAAGCAATTGTGAATGGAAGTTCATTCCTGATTTGGCTCTCTGTTTGTCTGTTACTGGTGTATAAGAATGCTTGTGATTTTTGCACATTAATTTTGTGCTTAGAAAAAACCCCATTGTCTCAGCCCAAAATCTTCTTAAGCTGATAAGCAACTTCAGCAAAGTCTCAGGAAAGAATTTTTTAAAATGTAAAGGGATCCTGAGACCAAAGGTTTGAGACCCACTGCTCTAGATCATCTCTTTGCAATTTTTTTCTTTCTTAGTTTTAGAGAAAAAAATAGTACAGTTATCTTTAGTGGGGCTACTTGGGACTTGTTAACTCTATCATTTTTCTTAGTTGTGATAGGGAAGGGGTGGATAACTCCAGGAAACAGGCTGATGTTTGCCTACTCTCTAGGCAGCAGGAGCAGAAGCAGAGTGTGGTTCCCTCAGGAACTCTGCCTGGAGGCCTTGACAGTGGGCTTGAACCAAACCAACTGTTGAAGGAGTCTGGCAGAGACCTCACTCATTTGCATTGTTTGGTGTGATTTTGCTGGCTTCATACTGTGAACCTACTCAACAAACATCTTAATTCAAGAAAAAGTCATTTAGCACCTACTGGGTGGGAATCACAGTGCTTTTGGGAATACCTGTGAAATAAGCTATGGCTCCAAATCAGCACAGCATATCAAGAGAAACAAATAATAATAGCAAACTTGTCTGTGGTGCCAGGCGTGATCGGAAATGCTTTCCTTCTGATATTTTCTGATTTAATCCTCACAACTACCCTATTTTAGAATAATTCCTGTTTATCAGAGGAGAAAGTGGAGGTTTAGGGAAGATTAGCATCTTGCTCAACATCACACTTAGCAAGCTGCAAAGCTGGGAGAACCCAGGTGTCTTTGTTGTAAGCATCTGAACTTTAAATTGTCCCTGAAAATGATGAGATTAGACAAGCTAGAATAGAGTGGAAACAGAGTGAGAAGAGAAGACTAATTCTGAGAGGGAAAGCCTGTTACCGAGCTAGACCTTGAGGGAAAAGTGGATCTTCAACTGGAGGACATCTGGGGGTGGGAAGTGCATTCCAGGCAGAGGTCACTGCTTGCGCAAAGGCCTGCAGCTAATGGGATACCTGGCACATTTGGAATATTGTGGCTTGGGACTGGAAAAGCACATAGAGCAAAACTGGGGAGAGCTTTGAAAGGGATATTGAAGATGTTGGACTTTGTTCAAGGAGGGTGGTAGCCTTAAAGGATTTTGAAAAGGGAAGTGACATGCTCCAAGCCGTGCCTCAGGGAGACAACAACATGCACAAGTAGACATCTGCATTTGCTTAGCAACAGAGAGCTCTAGGGCTGTAACTCTTACTCCAAAGGAATTCCTGATGATTTCATTTGCAACAGGCCAGAGCTCCTGCCCCTTTGGCACTAGAATGCGGTGTGTGGCTTTGTTTTAACAAACCTTGGCCATGACTCCCTAACACAAAGCAGAGCTTAGGGTTGTGACCCTCTGCAGCAGAGAACTCCCTGCCAACTGTCAAACCAAGTTCTCAAAGAGAAGCCTTCTTTCTGCTCCGACCTCCTTCTCTCTCACCTTCTCCCTTCAAGTGGTGGATGTTAACATATTGAAAGCTCCTTTAAATGCTTACAGGAAGTCGGTTTTTAACCAAGGGAGGTCTCCAGCAAAGCCCTATCAGGGCCAGAAACCAAGAAGCAGGAAATCATGTGGCATCCACCTGCAACCACTCCGGCTCTCACCTATGCCTCCCCAGAGAGAGCTACAGACTCCATTTGGAAACTTCCTTGGAGGTCGCTGAGTGAGATGCTAGTATTTTCCAACATCCCAATATGCACATATGACTTATGGATAATGTATAACCCTACTATTTCCCACAAGGAGTTGAGGTGGTTTGCAATAACAAAATTCACATTAAATTCTTTAAATTCTAATATTTAAAAATAAAAACACCACCCTCCCCCCAACAAAGAAAAAATACATGTGCGGGCACATCTGCTAATCTTTGAGAAGCTAGGGAAGGGTGGTGACATATTGTTTAATTTATAAACCATTTTTTTTCTTTTTTTGAGATGGAGTCTTGCTCTGTTGCCAGGCTGGAGTGCAGTGGCATGATCTCTGCTCACTGCAACCTCCACCTCCTGGGTTCAAGCAATTTTCCTACCTCAGCCTCCTTAGTAGCTGGGACTACAGGCACGTGCCAACACGCCCAGTTAATTTTTGTATTTTAAGTAGAGACAGGGTTTCACCATGTTGGTCAGGATGGTCTCGATCTCTCGACCTTGTGATCTGCCCGCCTCGGCCTCCCAAAGTGCTGGGATTACAGGTGTGCTCCACCGCGCCCTGCTATTTGTAAACCATTTTTAAATATCACAATCCCAGGAAGTCTTCCCATGCAGGAGCCACATGTGCAAACCTGTTTATAGGAACTCCACTGAGATTCTATTAAACAACCCACTATTTGGGTGGGAGGGGGAGTGGGGAAGTCAGAAACTGTAAACCGTTAAACTAAATTGAAGCATTGCATTTTTTTCTTAACTTTTTAAAAAGTGTTGTGTTTAACAGTCCAATGATGCCTACAAAGAAGTAAGATAACTTTTCCCTGGGTGGGGTAATTGAAGCAAAGAGACAAGAAAAAGTTCCTAGCTCTTGCATGAGAAGGCAAGGCATTGTTTCCCTTCTCTGTTGAGTTATGACAGATAACTCTGATATGTGAAAAGAGAAGACAAGCCGGGAAGAGCCATTGGAAATTCTGAAGTAATTACAAATCACATGGCATGAGTAAAATACATCCATTTAAGCTGAATTTCTTTCCAGAGACGTTTACTTGAACTCTAAAACAATTTAGATCTCTTGAAAGCAGTTCTCTTAATTGAAAAGTTTTATTTTCTTTTATAGAACATCAGCTCTTTTATATCTATTTAATGCATATGTACTCATTTAATGCCCTTGTTATTGTATTAAATAGTTTTTGATTATTTTGTCAATTGGAAATTACTGGCTTCCATTTATCACAGTATAATGCAATGACTGCAAGAACAAGTGATTTTCAAGTTTAAGCTAACTTTTCCAAGTTATTTTATTTTTATCTTTCAACCCTCCTATTCTTCCATTTACAGAAACTACAAGTAAAGATGACATAGATGGACTAGAAAGATTGCCTGATTTTCTTAAATCACTGAGGTGTTGAGTAAACCTGCTTTCGTTCGGATTTTCATTTTCAGCATGAAGCTGGTTTGCAGATGGCTGATTAGGAAATCTTGGCAGATGTCATGAATGTGGCAACCTGAGAAATCAAAGCTGATACAAGAAGGGCCTGATGATGTAAGAAGCACTTCTGTAGAAGTTTACAGCTGGCCAGCAGTGTGGCAAGCAGAACACCATGCTAAGAGTGTAAATATCAGATAGGAGGAAAAAAATGGGAATATCTGATATCCTCCAGGAAACCTGGGGTTGATGACTTTTCCTTATAATTAGCTAGTATGTGAATATCAACATTTCCTGGTCCTTGGGACTGTTAGTTTATTTTAACTTGTTCACTGAACACTGCTTTTCATGTACCATCTGTCTACTCAGAATCTGTTACTTTGAGATAAAGCTCAACTGCCTTGGGCTAATACTTAGAGGGCTGCACTAGCTTAGAGTCCCCATTAGCTTTTCCAGCACTAAAGATACTGGAATACTGAGTGTTGAAGAATGAGTAAAGTTGCATTAGGCAAAGATGGTTAAGGAAGAAGGAAATTCAGGTACAAGGGAGAGATAGGGAAAAATATGGATTCTTGAAAGGACAAGAAGTGTTTAGAGAATGGTAAGTTATACAATGTGACTAGAATGTAAAATATATGGAGGGACCTGGGAAAGACGAACTCCCAAAGGGAGGTGGGGTCATGTAATATAGGGTCATGCAAGCCAAGCAAATGATGTTGGGTTTTATTTCTGTAGCCACTGTAGTAGCCAACAAAGGGTTTTGTGAGCCAAGGTGTTATAATCAGTGCTGGATTTTAGAAAACTGACTGGCAGCAGATGGATGTTCTGATTGGAATTCTCAGAAAGGGTCAGATAACTGCAAAAGACCTTTTTAAACACTGTAATTACACAAAAACATCTTACATTTGTTAGAAATTGCAGAGATTACCAACTGGCCCAAGACATCATGGTGAAAATATTCAGACAATTGGCAAACTTCTCTTTCTCTATATGTTATTTCCAAATGAGATAATCTTCGATCTTTTCTTCCATCCAAATTATTCCCTGTCTTGAAAAAAATGTTAAAAATGTTGGGAAAATGCACTCCACCCATTTTTTTGGAAGGGCTAGTTTCTTAGTTCCTATGTGAGCCAAATCATAATCCACAGGAATTTTCTTAGAAAAAGGGGATTGCCAAAATATTCTTCCAATATGATTCTTGTGGGAATCTATGGAAGGTAAATCCTAGTTACAGTTATAGAATGTAAGAGAGGAAGAAAAACATTAATCACAGTCAAAACGTATTGTAAAGTATCCAAGACTTTGTTAGTTCTTGGTGAAAATTTACATCTCATAAAAAAGCATGGAGAGCTCAGAGGTTACATAATCTATATTTTAGTCTTCTACAGATACTTTATTACTATTATTATTATCATCATTATCAGAGGCAGGGTCTCACTCTGTCACCCAGGCTAAAGTGTAGTGGTGTGATCATAGCTCATTGCAGCCTCATCCTCCTGGGCTCAAGCGATCCTTCCACCTCAGCCTCCTGAGTATCTGGGACTGCAGGTTTGCACCACCACAACTGGCTGATTTTTAAATATTTTGTTGAAATGAAGTCTCACTGTGTTGCCCAGGCTAGTCTCAAACTCCTGAGCTCAAGCGATCCTCCCACCTTGACTTCTCAAAGTGCTGGGGTTACAGGCCTGAGCCACTATGCCCAGCCAAATGCTTTATTATTGATAGGGATTTTTCAAGAACATTCTATAAACATTTTTGGGCATTGTGCAGGGCACTGTGGGTATACTGGTGAACAACGTAAACATAGTCTCAGCCCGCATGTGGCTTACATCTAAAATAAAAGTACAAAAAAAAAGATAAGCAATTATAATATAACAATATTTTAGTGTGAAATGCTTTGATACAGGAAGCATAGAGTGTAACATGACCATACAGGCTAAATTTGGAGGTCAGGAAACACATCCTTGAAGAAATTACAAAGAAGGCAGGATGTGGTGGTTCGCTCCTGTAATCCCAGCACTTTGGGAGGCTGGGTGGATCACTTGAGGTCAGGAGTTTGAGATCAGCCTGGCCAACACAGTGAAACTCCATCTCTACCAAAAAATACAAAAACTTAGCTGGGCGTGGTGGTGTATGCCTGTAATCCCAGCTACTCAGGAGGCTGAGGTGAGCGAGTCCCTTGAACTCAGGAGGCGGAGGTTGCAGTGAGCCAAAATTGTGTCACTGCACTCCAGCCTGGGTGACAGAGTGAGACCCTGTCTCCAAAAAATAATAAATAAATAAATAAATAAATAAAAACAAAGAAAAGAAATTACAAAGAAACTGACATCTTTAGATGTCATAAACGTAAGCAGAACCTAGACCAGCAAAATGTGTAAGCAGGGAGAAGGAGGGTGGGTGAGAGTATGAGCAGAGCTCTCTGCAAAATCTCAGAGTAAAGAGAAAGCCTGTGCATTCAGGAAACCAAGTATCTCATCCCAGGAATTCATATATATACTGTGTGTATGTGGAGGGTAGGGATGGAGCAGGTGGAAAGGCAGAGTATCCACAGATGAAGCTGGAGAGGCAAGCAGGGACCAGATCTACCAAGTCTGGTAATACTCAGGACAGAATTTGGGATTTATCCTTAGAGCAGGGGCAAAGCATTGGCAGCTTTTAAGCAAAGGAATGACCATGATGATATTTGCATCTCAGAAAGATCCCTCTGAATGTAGATTGGAGAATGAATGGGTGGATGTGGATAAGTTGGAGGCAGGAAGCTCAGTACAGGAGGATGTTATAATCCTCAGGAGTGGTGATGGAAGCCTGAGTAAGGCCAATGGAAATGGAGACAGAAAGGAGGGGATGGATTTGAGCAGTATTAACAAGAGACAATAGACAAGACTTTGTAATTGTTGTTTAGAATGAGGGTTAAAAAGGAGGCAAGAATGAGTGCTGTATTTGTGGCTGACCTGGTATTTAATAACTGTTTACTGAGATGGGGCATTGAGGTAGAGAGCAGGAGCAGATGAAGGGATGAAGATAAGGAGTTCACTTTTGTTTTTACTAAGTTTAGGATGTCTGATGGGCATTCAAACAGAAAATCTGATAGGTAATTGGACATGTGGACCTGGAGCTCTGGACTGAGATTTGAGAGACTTTAGCACATAGATGGTCTAGGGAGACAATGTGTGTAAGGCATCCTTAAGTCTTCTTGGTAGCAGAACTCGAAGCATCCAGTAATATGACTTAAAATGGGAAGAGCTACCCCATTTCTGAATTGTCTTCACCACAGCTCTGTAATACACAAAATTCTCTTTCATTCCATCTCTAGGATCCTAAGAACCTCTGTGTCTCTTCTACCTTCTCCTTCTCTCAAGTCACAGATTTTCAATCAATTACTTAAAAATATCCTTGGTCTGTTCGGCCTTACCTTGGTTCCATCATGTCTTCCTCTGTAGTTCTGGTCTGAACGAACTGTACGAGTTTCCTAACATTATATACCCACATAAAAGCATAAGAAGAGAATCCAAAAGAGTAAAACAGGACATGCAGTTTCAGGCAAAATAACTGAGTTGGGTTTTAAGGGGAATTATTTAGGTCATTCGATATTTAATTTAAACTGTATGCTTCCTATTCCACTTTTAATTAATTCATCTTTTGCTTGTGCTGACACGGTCACAGCTTATTTCGGATCCCTTGTTCCCAAAGATCAAATTGCTTTTCTAAAGTAGATTTGGTTTCTAAAACTTGGCATCTCTGAGCTTCTGATGCCGATACAAAGAGCACATACATATTTCAACAATCCACGGATTGTTGTTAGTGAGAGGCATCCGTTCCTGGCCTTTGAGAGGAAGGGCACAGCAAGTTTCTGCATAGGGGGAAGTGATGGAGCTATTATTACATTCAAGACATCACTGGTTTGTCCATTCAGAAACGGACAAGTTAGGCTCTGTGGTCCACTCTAAAGAGGAGACTGTGAAAGTAGGTCCCCTGTTGACACTTTGACTGCTAGCCCTTCCCTCACATCCAGCCTGCAGCAGAAGGTTCCCAGAACCCTGGTTTGCTAACCTTGACCTCTCCCATCACCATGGAAATGCAACATTGCCAAGGGAACTTCCTCTGTGATTATCATTCAGACTATAAAAGAATAGAATAGGAAAAAAGAAAAAGAAAAATTCAATGCCCATTTCATCTCGCCACTCAGCCTTTTTCTTTAGAACAAAGGACCTCCCGGCAATTTATTTGAAAGTTTGGTGTCTGGGGCGGGGCCTGGGGTGGGGAGGAGGAGGAGTCAAGCCAAGAACTGTGGCAGCTGCTTAACATGTTGTCAGACTTCTGATCTGTGGAGTGTTACTGTTTGACTTGAGGCTTACCTGTGGCATATTAAAATATTTGGAATAATGATAGTATCCTTAATACTACTTGACATTAATTTGGTTTCTCACCTGCAGGTTGCTAAGCAAACAACCAAACTATCAATTTTATTATTTTCCCACCACCTCCTTTGAATTAGAAATTTGATAGCAATAAAAGAGGCTTGATTTCAATTTATGGTAGGTTTGTTCCCACAGAGTTGGAAGAAACCATAGAGATCTAGTCTAAAGGTCTTTAACCTGAAGTCCATGAACTTTTTGGAACTCTGTGCAAAATATACTATGTGTATTAAAGACAGTTCATAGCTTTTCTCAGATTCTCATAGGTTCTAACATCCAGAAACATTAAGAATAACATACCTGGTCTAATACCCTCCTTTAACAGATCAGCGAAATGAAACCCAAAGAAGTGATGTCCTTTTGCTTCCTTTCTTCCTCCTGCTCCTTTTTTCTTCTCCTTCTCTTACTCTTTTCTTTTCCTCTTCCTCCTCCCTCTTTCCTCTTCCCAAAGTCACACAGCTATATATCTTGAATTTTGCTTAGGATTGGAGTGAATGTTAAACAAAATTGGAAGAGTTCCACATTGGGGCACAATAAAGACAAAAAGTGGGAATGCAGTTAAAAGTGCACCTGGAATCACAATGAAGATTATCAATGTGTAGGCCGGTTATTGCAGAAAAACGTTCTGGGGTTTTGGTCATTAATTAATGCAGGATCCCTGGTAACCCAGCAATTAGGACCTGGCATGTGTTCAATATGTGTTTCTTGGTCCACTAGTTGCCTTGGTAATTGAGTCTCCCTTCCTGTCTCCAGGAGTGGGGATCAGAAGCTGTTGAGGCCCAGTATCCCCAGAGATACCAGGGAAAGAATGATACAGGAGGCTTCTGAAAGTCCTAGGAGTTCCTGTCTGACTTTGACTCTGCCCCCAGAGAGTAGAAAAGGTGAACCCTACGTATCTTGATGAGGTAAACATATTGTGCTTTCATTTGTGATGTCTTACCATCTAGCTGTTTTTCATTCTGAACCTTGAAGTCCTCATCAACACTGATAGAGCAAAGATATCCCTTATGAATGTTAGAATCAGACTTGTAAGTTTGGTTGCTGGCTTCAACACTATCAGCCTTGGGCAAGTCCCATAACCTGTTTAGCTCCTAGTTTCTGCATATGCAAAATGGCAACCACCAAAACACCTACGTTAGTGATGGCTGCAAGAATTAAATAAACTGAGATATATAATGTGTCTGACATGGGGTCTAGCACCCAGTAAGACCCTCAGTATAATAAAGCCTTCCTATTAACTTTCATCCAGCTCCGGCCTTTCTGTATCCACCACGTAAACTGACTCAGAGTGTAGGAATGCTGGATGTATTTTCTTGTGCTGTTTGTTCTGCACTTAAGAATAAATAACAATAATCAAGCCTCAGTTACTCTCTTTGCTTTCTCTTGAGCTCCTTAACTGAAATGAATAAGATGGTCTGGAAACACATTTTGTGTGTCTCTCCACCCACAGTTAAAAAGCACTTTAAGTCTTCTGTGAACCCTGTAAGCCAGTATCACTCAAAGTGTTCAGATTTGTCAATGCTTTTTTGAACTCCTGAGTTCAGGCAATCCACCCACCTCTGCCTCCCAAAGTGCTGGGATTATAGGCGTGAGCCACCATGCCCAGTGTCAATGCTTTTTATAATAAAACCTTGCAAACTCTCTTAGGAATTAAATTTATATGTTTTACCCTTTTTATATATTATGTATGAAAGAGTGATTTTAAGTTAAAAATACGCATATTTTAGGTCTGTGTTATAAAATCTTAAGCCAAGTGAGGAGAATATAGACATTCATTACATTATTATCTATACTTTTTTGTATTCCCAAAATATCCCATTATAAAAGATAATATTGCACCAATATTTCATTTTAATAGTCTGTTATTTTAATAGAGGAAAAATTTCAACAGTATTTTTATTTATCAAGTGATATGTACTACTTGATTTTTTCTATTTCCTTTTTTCTTTATTTCTTCTAAACAAAAAAACCAGGATACCTATTTGATTTATAGTAACTTAATTCTAGATGTAAAAGAATGATTCACGGCCAAATAAATTTTAACATTTCTTTGTGTCATATTTTTACTTTGGGACTAAAACTATATAAAAGTAAATTGGAGTTTAACTACAAGTTCTAGAATCAACAATTGCTTTCATAACTTGCTTAAAATTTCTCTTTTGAACTTAAAAAATCAACTGGTATTGTTTTTAGATGTGTCTAATTTTCAGATTTTGTTTCCAAATCACAAGATGAGAATGAAGGTTTTAGGATTTGATTTGCACAAATAACACACTGCGGTTGTTGACAGGCCTTATTCTCAATAGCTGGAAAGTTAAATTATATATAATCATCATGTATTTTACATTTTAAATATTGTTAAATTACAAGAAACACCCTGATGTGAAATATGAGAACTTCGGATGCTGTCCATGGATCTAATGCAGGCACCTTGAGGCAAATTTGCGGATTCGTTGCTTTTGTGTTTCCTTTCCACTTTCTGTATTTCAACGACAGAATTCCTTACAAATTAAACAGAAGAAAACAACATGAAATAGTATATAGGTCAGAAATATTGTGGCAGCTATAGGGGTTTGGTGTATGGTAAAATGACTATGTGATTGAATCATGAAGACCCTCGTCAGATGTCCACTAAGTCCTGAGGACTCGGTGCCATGAACACAGGGGACCCATGAAGACAACAGTGCTTGATGTTATTAAGCCCCACATGGGAAAGTTGCCGTGTAATGATAACTTGACTGACAAAACAATGAACTAATTAATTCCATTGCTTGGTCACACTTGGATTGGAATACTTGGGACTGATAGCATTATTCCAGGAAGGAATAGAATTCAACAGAACCCTGACCACTCTGGCTTATAGATTGTCAAGTTGGTGAGAAAATCAATGATTTTGGTCACAAAATCAGGGGGTTCCAGGAGTTAAGAAGAGTCAGCACTCTTTTCCACTGTTCAGGCAGTTGTTATATAACAGATAACTCACAGCAGTTGTTTCAAATCCTCTCTATTTTTCATAAATGCCAGACCATCCAGCCTTACTCTCAGCTGACAGCTGTTTCCTCAACCAAGACATCAAGACCAAAGAGCTCAAGGTCTCTCATCTCCAAACACTCTGAATCTCTACTACCTCTCTGCCCTGCATTCCAGGCCAGCTCCTGGCCCACATAACCCCTGGAACAATGGCCTTAGTTTCCTGTCTTACCCCTCTAGTGATTCTCACTCTTTTCCATCTTTAAGTGTCTCCATCTCTTCAGGGTTTTGCCCTATACCTATGACAAGCTGGTTCTCCTTTATTCCAAAAACTTCCCCCCACTTTGTTTCATTATCAAAGTACTGGCTGGCTCTTTCTTTCTCTTCATTGTCAAACATTGAGTCTCCACATGTGTGTGCCTTTCACATTCTTTCTATCCATCCTTCCCTGACCATTGCACATTAGCCTCTGCCTTCAACACTATCCTGGAGTCACATGCAGCCTCCTGAAGGTCTCATCCAAAGGCCTCTTCTATATCAGCACAGTTGGATGTTACAGACTCAGCGTCCTTTGCCATCGTCTCTTCCCTTGGCTTCCATGTTGCTGCCCAATGGTCATTCCAGCCACTTTTTCTTCTGCTTTCCCCCGTGACTCTTTCACCAGTTCTTTACCTGTACACCCTATGAATTTAGATCTTCAGTTAAATTTTATCTTTGGCCATCTTCTCTTTTCTCTTTCTCGCAGTCATTTCATTCACATCACTACTATGGTAAAGTACAAGTTCTAGGGAGATGACTCCAGAATTGAGTTTTCCGACTCATGCCTCTCCATCATCTCAGGCTTAGCATATTTGTGCCTGCCTCTTCTGCCTCCTTCTTGCCCCCAGGTCTGAAACCTCAGCATCAGTTTTGACGTTTTGTTGATCACTCACCACATCCTAGTCCATTTCTATAGCTTACTGATAACCTCTGCAATATTCTTCCCATTTCTCCCACCATTATTCAAACTGTCTGTTGCCCACTGCTGCCATCAGAGATCAAGACTTCATTACCTCTTATTTGAACTGAGCAAATTTATTCCTCACCTTATTCACCCACAACCATGCCCCAATCTAACTTTCTATCATTGTCTATATATTGTTCTCATAAAAATACCTACCTTAAGTTTTTAAAAATCTAGTTTCAGTCTTATTAAAGCCCTCCCTTGCTTTTTATCTTTACCCTTTCACCAATGTTGTTCCCCATGGCTGGAGTGCCCTTTCTTCCTCCTTTAAATCTTAAACACCCCATATTAAATGTGAATCCCTCCTTGAAGCTTTTCTTAGTTTCCTCCCTTAAAATGCCAGCACTTCCTCCATTAACTCTCCCTGCACTTTATTTTTACCTTATTCATAGCACTTTTATTCTGGCTCATAATGTAATCAAAGAGATCATCTGCACAATATATGCAGAGAAATTCTGCTTTCTCTTTTTCTTTTTTCTTTTTTTTTTTTTTTTGACAGAGTTTTGCTCTTGTTGCCCAGGTTGGAGTGCAATGGCACTATCTCAGCTCACTGCAACCTCTGCCTCCCGGGTTCAAGCAATTCTCCTGCCTCAGTCTCCCAAGTAGCTGGGATTATAGGCTCCCACCACCACACCCAGCTAATTTGTATTTTTAGTAGAGATGGAGTTTCACCATGTTGTACAGGCTGGTCTTGAACTCCTAACTTCAAGTCATCTGCCCACCTCGGCCTCCCAAAGTGCTGGAATTAGAGGCGTGAGCCACCGCGCCTGGCCAAAATTCTGCTTTCTATCATTCTGTCCTTGGGATTCTTTGGCCTAGATACAACATGCCAGCATCCAGTAGACAACTTTCAGTCTGCTGCTTTGCAGCTGACATCTGCTGAGGATCCTCCACAGCTACCCCTCTCCTTCTGGTAATAGCACCTCTCTCTTACTTTAGGAATTATCTCTGCCCTACTTCATGTGTTTTTCTGTGGTGTTGTCAAAGCGCCCCCAGCATCTCCTAGCCAAAAAAGTGGGCACATTAGAATGTCTGTCCCTGGATAACTTGAATGTTATACAAAGTAACAAAAGAAAAGTAAAAAAAATATAGCTCACTGGTATCTCCTGAAGAGAATGAACTTAATTCCTGCCGCAAAGGTCCCAGGTGCTGCCTAAATTCCTGTACTTTTCAAAGTTTTTTCTTTGATTCTGAGCCAGCCAATTTTTAACCAATACATTTCTTTCTTTGCTTAAATTAGCCAGCATTTTCTCTGTTGTTTACAATCCAAGAAGTCTGACTTATATACTGTTGCATCCTCAAGTGTAATAAATTCTCATATAGCATGGGTCTAGATTTGGGGTCATGGTAAATATGCTCTTCTGTGCCCTGGTCTATTCTAGAGACTTGCATTGAAAGAGGTTTTATTTATCTTTTATATCAAGTGGCATCTAGGTCAGGCTTGGAGTGGGACATACATTCCATAAGTGTTAGGAATTTAATGAACTTGAATGACTTTTCACGGAGCAGATCAGACAATAGATGTGGAAAGGTAAGAATTACAAATCAGAGTCAGTGAAAGTCTGAAACCAAGGTAGAGACCTAGGGCTACAGCTATCAAGCATGGGAATCAGCAAACACACTCAGGTACCTGGCGGGGACCTGGCACTAGATCTACACCTATGTGAACAGGACAGAAGCCAGGGCATCTGACTCAGCTACACTGCTGACAGAGACAGCTGTTTCTGTCCAAGTACATTTTTAAGGGTCATGGTTGTAACTTTTCACTGATTAGTCAGTAGTGAAGCTGAAGTATAGGCTGTCTTGTTTGGCAGGTGGGGCATACTGACTAGAGGTCCGAGATTGCTCTGAAGTCCAGCGGTTAACTACTGACTAGTTATTGAAACTGTAATTCAGGGATCAAGATTAAGAGCTTTGGAAGGAGGTTGGTAAGAGGCAAAGGGGTGGAGAAACAAAAATTTACAAGCAGCAAGGATAACAATGCTGAACTAACATGCTGTTTGACCAGAGAAGTTCACCAATTTCTGTCTGAGTTTGATTTAATCCTGTAAGTATGAAGGAGGCTGGACCTACATGTGGCCTCAGCTGTGAGCAAGAGGAAGGGAGAGGCTGGGAGCAAGGCTGGGTCAAATGAGGGCTTCATTGTGGTGGTTCTTTTCTTGTTTCCTGAGGTCAGTTGTTTTAATTGACGTGTGAATAACTTTTGAAGTTAGTCTGTATTTGAAGACCTATTCAGGGAGCATGTTATAGACTTAATACCAAGTGTTATTGTAACAGAAGTTTCCACTGAGAATAAAATATTTCTAAGACCCAGGCAAATGGTACATTTACATTAATTCATACTCTGAAGCAACCAGACTTCAAAACGTATCTTTTGTTTTATATATTTTGAGGCTATGTTGTTAGGTGCATACAAGTTTATAATTACTGTATCTTACTGGCAAATTGTTCCATTTTTTATTAATCATGAGCTTTATTCATCCCTTAAAATTATTTTTGCCTTAACATTTTTTTTTCAGTTGCTAATGTAGTTGTGGAACTTTCTTTTGATTCATGACTGTTTGGTGTAATTTATTATGTTGTCTTACTGTCAGCCTGTCTGTATCATTATGTTTTAAGCATGTATTTTATAAATAGCATGCAGCTGATTTTTAAAATTCCAAACTGTCATTTTCAATTGACATTTATCAACAAGTATGTATTTCATTTACACCGAATGTGATAACTGATATATATGAATTTATCTCCATCATCTTATTTTGTGCTTATATTCAGCTAGCTTAGTATATTTTTCTTCCTTTCTAACTTAATTTTCATTGATTTTAGATCATTTTGTTCCTCTACAGTTTGAAAGTTATTTTATTTCCTTAAAATGCTACCCTTAATATTTGTACATGCATATATGATAAAAAATGTGTTTACCTTCCTGCCAGAAAAATACAAGATCTTAGAAAGTTCTAATTCTAGTAACTCTCCCGTCTTATATTATTGTCCAATATTTACTTTTTTATTTTAAAAATTTTGTTCTTAACTGACACATAATTATCCTAACACTTAGGATACAGTGTGATGTTGCCATGTATGTATAGTATACACTGTGTAATAATCAATAATCAAATCAAGGTATATAACATATTCATCTCCTCATACATTTATCATTTCTTTGTGGTAAGAACATTCAAAATTTTCTCTTCTACCTATTGGGAAATTTACAAACTAATATTGTTAATTATTGTCAATCTACTGTGCAATAAAACACCAGACCTTATTTCTCCTATCTTACTGTAACTTTATACCTGTGGACCAATTTTGCCCACTCCCTTCCCTCCACCACTCCCCAGCCTCTGGCAATCACTGTTCTACTCTCTATTTCTACGAGATCAACTTTTTTAGATTTCACAAAAAGTGGGGCATTTATCTTTCTGTGACTGGCTTATTTTACTTAACATAACATCGTTCAGATTCATCCATGTTGCCACAAATAGGAGATTTCATTATTTTTATGGCTGAATAGTATTTCACTATATATACATACCACATTTTATCTGTTTATATGTTGATGGACACTTAGGTTGATTTAATATCCTGACTATGGTAAATAGTTCTGTAGTAAACATGGAAGTACAGCTATCTTTTTGATATACAGATTTTATTTCCTTTAAATATATACCCAGTAGTGAGGTTGCTGAATCATACAGTAGTTCTATTTTTAGTTTTTTAAGAAACCTCCGTATAGTGTTACATAATGGCTATACTAATTCACTTTTGACTAACGGTGTATAATAGTTCTCTTTCTCCACATCCACATCAGCACTTGTTATTTTTTTGCCTTTTTGGTAATAGCCATTCTAATTAGAGTGCAATGATATCTCATTGTGGTTTTGATTTGCATTACCTTAATGATTAGTGATATTGAGCTTTTTTTTTTTTTACATACCTGTTGGCCATTTGTACATCATCTTTTAAGAAATGTCTTTCCAGTTCTTTTGCCTATATTTGGATTATTTGTTTTTATTCCTATTGAGTTGTTTGGATTTCTTATATATTCTGGTTATTAGCCCCTTTTGAAATGCATAGGCTTTAAATATTTTCTCTCATTCTGTAGGTTGTTTCCTTGCTTTGTTGATTGTTTCCTTTGCTGTGCAGAAACTTTTTAGTTTGATGTACTGCAATTTGTCTACTTCTGCTTTTGTTGCCTATGCTTTTGAGGTCTTATCCAAAAACTCCTTGCCTGTAACAATGTTGTGAAGCATTTCGTTATGCTTTCTTCTAGTAGTTTTATAATTTTTGGTCTTACATGTAAGCCTTTAATCCATTTTGAGGGTTTTATTTATATGGTGACAGGTAAGTATCTAGTGTTTTTCTTCTGTGTGTAGATATCCAATTTTCTTGGCATTACTTATTGAAGAGATTATTCTTTCTCTAATTTGTGTTTTTAACACTTTTGTTGAAAATAAGTTGGATATAAGTGTGTGGATTTATTTCTATGTTCTCTTTTCTGTTCCATGGGGCTATATGTCTATTTTTGTTTCAATACTATGCTCTTTTTTTTTTTTTTTTTTTTTTTTTTTTT
>NW_016807677.1:7993477-7998445 GCF_001698545.2 Rhinopithecus bieti
GTAGTATATTTTGAAGTCAGGTAATGTGATGCCTCAAAAGAACTTTCATGGATCACGAGGTCAGGAAATCAAGACCATCTGGCTAATATGGTGAAACCCTGTCTCTACTAAAAACAAAAAAAATCAGCCAGGCATGGTGGCGGGTGCCTGTAGTCCCAGCTACTCTGGAGGCTGAGGCAGGAGAATGGTGTGAACCCGGGAGGTGGAGCTTGCAGTGAGCTGAGATCGTGCAGCTGTATTCCAGCCTGGGTGACAGAGCGAGACTCTGTCGAAGGAGAAGGAGAAGGAGAAGAGGAACAGGAGGAAGAGGAGGAAGAGGAAGAAAGAAGAAAGAAAAAGTAAGGGTTTGTTCTTTTTGTTCAAATTGCTTTGGCTATTTGGGGACTTCTGTGGTTCTACACAAATTCTAGAGTGGTTTTTTCTATTTCTGTGAAGAATGTCATTGATATTCTTGATAGCAATTGCATTGCATCTATAGACGACCTTGTGCAGTATGGACATTTTAACAATATTATTTCTTCCAATCCTTTAACACAGGATATCTTTTCATTTATTTGTGTCCTCTTCAATTTCTTTTACCAGTGTTTTATGCTTTTCCTCATAGAGATATTTCACCTTTTGGTTAAATTTATTCCTAGGTATCTTAAATTTTTTCATAGCTACTGTAGATGAGATTGCTTTCTTTTTTAGACACTTTGCTGTTGGTGTATGGAAATACTACTGATTTCCATATGTTGATTTTGTATCCTGAAACTACTGAATTTGTTTATTGGTGCTAACAGTTCTTTTAATGGAATCTAAATGGTGTATATTTATTGTAATTCTTAAACAAGTGATTAGAAACAGCAGAAAATTCATTATTTAAATAAATACAAGTTGAACATTTACATAATAATTCTGTACTTTTTCTTATATATTTTCCATTTTATACTTTTTTTTTTATTATGCCAGATGGGAGGAATTCACCCAGACTTTCTCTCTTTGCAAATGTTCTTTTTGTTACCTGACCATAATTGGTAAATAACAAATGAAACTCAGTCAAATTGTGTATTTGATTTATTAGTCCAGGTGGCTTCTTTTTGAAGGAAAATAGACATGTTGTCAGTGATCTATGGGGGTAAAAAGAACATTTCAGTGGTTACTTTAAGATTCACTTTCTTCTTTTTTCCTTCCTGCCTTCCTTCCTTTTTTCCTTCCTTTCTTCCCCACTCCCTCTTTTTCTCTCTCTCTCTCTTTTGGTTGTCTTTGATCGTAGATGTGGTTTACCTTTTGTTTAAAAATACAAAACAATAAACCCTTGTGCATGTTGGGCTGGTTGATTTTCCATTTTACTCTTTAATTTGGTAAAACTACTTTAAATCTACTAAAATACTTAGTATTCTAGCTGCTACAAAGAAGAATATAGCAATGAAATGTTCAGATAAAAGTTCAGGAAAATGGAAAAGATATCACAAAGTATGCCAATTATACAGGAAGTGTGTTATATGGTAATTGAGCGAGGAGACCCTGCTCTCTTGTTCTCTATATTTGTTCCATTACTGAGACTTCATCACATAACCTCATAAATCCACTTTTGACTCGTTTTTCCCTTTTTATGTCCATGATCAGTATCTTGCTTAAGATCATCATCATTTCTCTTCTGGATCCACATTTGCTGCCTTTTCACCTCCTCTCACATTGTTATCAGTGTGACCTGACCCAAAACACACCTGACCAAGTCACACTCCTGCTTAAAATCTCTTGTTACCTTAGCCATTTTTATGTATTGAATATTTGTCACATAGTGGTTGCTAAATGTGTGTTTTTAAAAATGGGACAAAGAAGAGATAGGAAAATGAGAAACAATGGAAAGATCAGTATATTTATTCATTTGATAAATATTTAAACTCTCACTATGTGCCAGGCACTGGGCTTGGTGTTCACAATTGTGAACAAAACATATCAGGCTCCTGTCTGCAAAGATTTTTCAGTGTCATTAATTCAGCCCACATAATTATATAGCTAAAATTTTACCTGGCATTTACTATTTATCAGGTATTATGCTATGTCCTTTATGAAAGGATCTCATTTAGTCTTCACAACCATGCCAACGAACTTGGCACTCTTAATTATTCTCATTTTATTCAAGAGAAAATGGAGGTTTGTCAAAGTTAAGACTAATAAGAGATGGAGCCAGGATTAGAAGCTAGACTGACTTCAGAGCTCTTTCCTAATTGAATCTTCAATGTACAGCCATTATCCTGTTAGGGGAACAGACCAACCATTCCTGAAGTGATGGAGTAACAACATAAAGCAGAGGTATCACCAAATAGCTGGCTGCATAGAGCCGTCTTCCAGAGTCAGCCACGACCACCACCTGCATTGGACTTTTGGAGGACTCCAAACTCCTGGTACATAGTAATAGGGTGATTCATTTCTCTGCCCCTCAGCTCTCTGCCTAAAGCATGTTGACAAAATTTGTTCTCATTCTAGGATTTTCAGATCAGGAATTTATCCCACTACCTATTTTCTATGCTTTTAAAAAGCATTTTAGTTTCTGGTCTTAAAAGCCTCATTATATTTGTTATAAGTTTGTACTCTTCAAAAGTAACACTATGATCTTTAATATTTTCATGGTTTTTAAAATGTTTTAATAGTCATTATTCATTATTTTACTTATTGTTAATGAAAGTTTTAAATAATCTTTTAATTAAACTTTTAAAGGTATTTTGACTTTCTACTTTTCCATTTTTCCGAGTTTATTTTCACTCTCTTCAACTATCCCTAACTTCACTTAATTGTGTTGTCTTAATTGAGGTAACTGATTAAATGTGGTTAAATTATATGCCTTTGTAAGACTTGTAATATCAACTCTTGCATAAATAAGGAGGCATGAGTTCTGGGACCATGAGTCCCAGAACATGCTTTGGGAGATGGTTTATGGTGAGCCAGTTCAGAAGGCAGAGAGCAGTGTAGACTGGCCTGAAGAGGACTTGTGTGCAAGGTAGGGAAATGTTGATTCCTGAGAAGGTGTAACAGGAAGCCAGGCTGTGGACTAAGTTCTTTCCCCAACTGCCTTTGTGACCTTTGGCAGATCTCTTCTCTGCTCTTAGCAGCAGCAGGAAGGGGCTAAAATAAATCATTTCCAAATGGATCCTTCCAGCTCTTGTATTGTGTGTGCCCTCTGATTCAGATAGTAGTGGATTAGGAGAACAAAGAAGCGCCTTTTGATGGAGCCATATTAAACTGGCGTATCGAATTATCAAAACACTGCTTTTTATTACTTAGTGATGTCTACAGAAGAAATCCCTGACATATTCTCTATGCTCTGAGTAAGCCCTGCGCTGTCTCTCATCCTGTGAGCCCCATCATTTTGGGGCCTTGGCACCAAAATGTCAATATCAAAATAGTATGAGCCCTTTGGAAAATGCCAAGGCTTATAGTTCTATAGAACTGGGTTTGGATTCCAGGCTCAGTTGTATACTTACCACTTGGCCATGTGGCCTTGGGAATAAAAGTTTTCAGCCTCCATTTCCTTATCTGTAAAACTAAATTATAATATGAACTCTGAAGATGTTGTTAGATTTAGAAATGAAATGTATAAAGAGCCAATGTATGCTTTATCTTATAGAGAAAGGAAGTAAAGCTTAAAGTAGTCTAATGCTCTGAAAATAATTTCCTAAAATAGAAAATAAGCTGTGTTTCACTAAAAAGATTTTACAACATGTTTTACATGTTGGGAGAATCTTGAGTTTCCAATGGGCTAATGGCCCGATGGACTGGGAAGAGATCAAGGGCTCAAGTGGGAAGAAAAAGCAGAGATTAGACATTCAGACAGTCTGAACATGTACTGTACCACTTATCAGATGTACGAACAGCAGGAATGTTTATGAAAAACAAGCCCCCATGTCTCTTATACTCCTATCCCTAGACCAGAGCTTTCGGTTCTGAGTCAGAGCATTTAGCAGTGATATTGCTCAACAGACACATGTACTACTGTGATGCAGCAAAATTGCTCTCTGAGCTCTGTGGAATCTTGGCCTTGTGTGGCTGAGAGAAGTCTCAGAAAGTCTTATTTGTTGTTCTAAGTAGTAATCAAATTGGCTAAAAGGCCCAAAGATGAAGTATATGTTGTTCCAACAGGAAGTTTTGAAACACTTGGTAAACTTTTTGAGGAATAAGATAATCTTGCAAAATTGGGCTGTCTGGTTGCCGATTCCCAAGGCAGAACAAAGAAAGAGAGTGCTGGGATATGTATGTATGCTGTAGACAGGGTGGGTGAAAACCGGCTGGATGATGATAATGGTAATGGTGATGATGATGGTGATGGTAATGATGGTGATAATGAAAATTTTTGCAGAATCACAAGGGGGAAAGAATGCATTTAATTTCTAGAAAATTGTCTCAATTTTCTTGCTACTATTTGATATAGTTCTTTACTCTCAGGAGAAAGTTTTGCCTAGGCAATTATCTCACTTTGAGTTTTCAAAGTGGAAATTGAATTGGGAAAAGTGCTGTGGCTCACAGAGGATGGATCAGGCAACTCTGCTGTGACAGTTATTTAAAAATCTTCATAGAATAGGTAATACTTCAACGGGTTCCTTGAAAATGAAGGTAAATTAGGAAGTAAAGAGGGGAGAGATTTTATTTTGTCCAAAGCTTGTAAAAAAGGCATAGAATCATAAATTGAAATGGAATAGAGTCATAGGCCTAATCTGAACTGGAATTTCACAAGAAGACAATGAAGGCAGGAAATTAAGATGTGGGATAGAATGAAAGTAGACAGGTAAATCTAGAAAGGCATTAGATGCCAGCTGTGATGCCAAACTGGAGAGTTTAGATTTTATCTGTAAAATCTAGGATGGTCAAGAAGAAGTGTAGTTTGCATTTTGTTTTACTTTATTAACCTGGGATAGGATGTAGTGACTTTGTTTTTAAAATATAACTTTTTTATTTATTTATTTATTTATTTTTCTTATACTTCAAGTT
>NW_016807677.1:8001795-8045909 GCF_001698545.2 Rhinopithecus bieti
GTGCCTGTATGCTTACAGCGCAGTATTGGGGTGGGAGTTACCCGATTTTCCAGGTGTTGTGTGTCTCAGTTCCCCTGGCTAGGAAAACGGATCCCCTTCCCCCTTGCGCTTCCAGGTGAGGCGATGCCTCGCCCTGCTTCAGCTCTCGCTGGTCAGGCTGCAGCAGCTGACCAGCACCGATTGTCCGGCACTCCCTAGTGAGATGACCCCAGTACCTCAGTTGAAAATGCAGAAATCACCGGTCTTCTGTGTCGCTCGCGCTGGGAGTTGGAGACTGGAGCTGTTCCTATTCGGCTATCTTGCTCTGACCCCCTAAAATATAACTTTGATGGAAGAAAGATGCTTAATCAATTGCACTGGGGACTAGTGGCCGGAAGCCCATTTTGTAAGCTATTGCATCCCTTAAAGTTAATAGTCTGGTTCTAAAAGAAGAGAGAAGTAATGGAGTCAGAGAAAAGGAGCTAGAGTTCAGTCTTCTTGCTGAGATGGAATAGTGTACACTAGATGACAGATCAGACCTAAGGATTTGGAATAAAATAGAGGGAGAATCTGTTGATGGCATCCAAGCTTCTCCTTTTGAAGGCAGGATACACAGCAACACCATGAATAGATACAAAAACTAACCTCATTTCTTTCTACATAAGTATTCTATTTACATGCTTTTGCTTATTCAAGCAGAAAAGAGACTTATATACCTGCTTTTTAAAATGTGGGCCAAGCTGTTTTGCTTCAAGAGGATAAGGTAAGATCTGGTTCCAGCTTGCTCAGCTCCTGTGCCACAGGCCACTTGCTGCTTATCAAAATTCAGGGCCTCCTCTAGTTCCTGGCCACACAACTAGACTGCATGTTCTGGCTTCTGTTACAGTAAGGACTGGCCCTGTGGTTGAGTTCCAGTCACTGGAATGTGAGCAGAAATGATGTGCACTGATTGGAAGCTTGACCATAAACTCCATGAGGCATTCCTCCATGCTCTGCTTTCTCCTCTGGCTTCTTGGAATGGAGATAACCTCTGGGACATTAATCAAAGCCACAAAGTAAAGATGACAGAGCCTCCAATAGTCTGGATCTCTGTGTGACTATGCAGAGGAGGCTTTCAGCTGACACGTATTCTTATGCAAATGGAAAATAAGCATCAATTTGAGTCTGTTTATTACAGAGATTATCCTAACTATACATCAATTTCTCCCATTTATTTGTTAATGTAATGAACATTTATTGAGCACTTATTATGCTCCTGGCACTACATTAGATGCTGAGAATGTAGTGTGGAACAAAACATATAAGCTTCTTGCCCTCATAGAGCTTATAGCTTAAGGGATAGCATAAATTTTATGTTTCTGCTCAGTGTGCCTCAATGTACTATTTTATTACATTAAAGTACTATTTGTGTGCTTAAAAATTTCCCTTACTTCATACAATATTGGTTTTTAAAAACATGGCAATTAATACGACCAGTTTGAGATAATTCTTATAATCACCAAGAACTAGCAAGGTGCAGAGAGCTGATGTGTGAGCTTTTTCCAAGTTACCTTAGAATTTTACATTTTATTGGTGTAATTGCATAGCTTATAGTTGCCTACAAATATAATTTATGTTATCAACAACACCAGCATGATACTTGAGCTTATTTTTCATGAATAGAAAAAGCACTATTTTGATGATAATAATAATGAGAATTAATAGTCACTTGTATGAACTTTTGCTTGTAAGAAAATATCTTAAAACTAGATATGTTTCTACATTAGTAGATGAGTATGTCAGAGTGGAACAAGTTTGTGGAAGGGGGATGTGGAATGGGTAAGTTGCATATAATGAGTTCTGTTTTGGACAGGTTATATTTGTGGTACCCACAAGATAAACATTAAGGAGGATCCATGCCTAGTCTCAAGCTGAGTTTTTCAGTTTGGGGTCTATTCATAGGCTGGGGGAAAAAAAAGAATTTGTAGTGAGGAACAGATTAAAAACATGAAAAGAAGGGACTGCTGAAATGGGATGACTTTGAAAGGGATGTGAGAATTAAGCAATAGCCCTTCAGGGAAGGAATTAACGGCAGGGGAGGAGGGGGTTGGGGGGGAAGAGAGATAACCTTTACTTTAAGACAGGACAGAAGAGGGAAGAATTGTGTTCCTGCTAATGAATCTAAACGTGGAGGCAGTAAAACCAAGAGTTTTCTCATTGTGAGGCAGAAAATATAGTACCTCAGAGTTAAGACTCTGGAGTCAGACAGACCCAGGCTCAAATCATGTCAATAGCTGTGTGACTTTTAGCAAGTCTCATTTTCAACATCTGCAAAGTGGTACCAATAATAATATTTATCTAATATCCTGTTGTGAGTATTAAAAGACAGAATGCTAAATTCCTGATAAGATAGTGTTCAACATTAGCTATTAATAGTACAATATTAGCAAATGGCTAGTAGAATCTAACTACCAAACGTTTGGAGTTTTACCAGTCCATGCTAATTGAATTTCTTCAGAAACAGCAGCATTGGTAGTCTGTTAGGTGGTGCCATCAGAAGACAAGAGAATGAAGGAATTGCCAGGTCCCAGTAATAATGTGGTTGAAGAAATCATTTGCTTTAGGGATGGTGTTAAGTCATTCCATGCAGGGGCTGATGGATTGAAAGAATAAGCCAACATCTCAATGAAGATAAAACATTGGTTAAGTGGAGACAGTAAGGGAAGGAAAAAGGTAGGAGACTTAGAGGTTGTAGATGGAGCACTGATGAACAAATGTACCAAGACAGAGACGTCTCAGAGCACCTAATGTGATGCTCTCCGAAACACAGCAGTCTGGAGATTGGGGCAGGGGGCTGGCTGGGAAATACTTAGGGGACTTCACCACATATGAGGTTTCCACAGTGGAAGAAGCATGGGATTTGTGAAACAGCCAAGTGGGAGGCAGCAGATCTGAAAGAAAAACAAGTGAGGCGGAAGCTCATGAGATGGTGAACAACCACCACCCCACAAAATAATTCCCTTTTGTGTCAGCCTCAAACCTACAGCAAATGTACCAAAATTACAGTAAGCTTGGCAGGTCTGATTTCTTGTAAGGGCCAAAGAAGAGATAAAATGTAAGTGGCCCACATCAGAGACTTTCTACCTGGGTACAGTTAAGAACATCCCAGGGAGCTTTTACAAAAATGTCTATGTGTGGACCCCATCATTGATCAATGAAGTCACAATCTATGGGGATCAAGATCCTTTCTCAGTGTTTTTGAGAAGTTCCTCAGGGATTCTGTTTTGTAGCAAAGGTTACAAACTGTCACTGTAAGGGACTGCAGGGACCTAGGGAACTGAGAAGTAAGGTGGAAACCCTCAGAGGCCACAGGGAGGGAGGAGCACTCAGACGTGAAGTAAAATTGGAGATCTCACCAGAATTACATGTATTTCTGAAGGCAGAAAGCATGTGTCCTCTGAGCTATATAAATTTAAATTTTTAGAGGACTGCAGGGGTAGAGTGGAGGTAAAGGCCATTGGCATAGAGGGCCCAGGACATGGGATGGTACCTAAGGAGACATCAAAGGGCAAGGAGAAGTTTTCTTTCTCACCAGGAAGAAAAGTCTTGTGGGTTGCTTGGTTAATCTTGCCCCTTTCTTCAACACTCGGTGAGTTCATAGCTGTATTATGAGTGCTGTACTCTTGCATAACAAATGACCACAAATTTAATAGCTTAAAACAACACTCATCTATGATCTAACAGTTCCTGTGGGGCAGGAGTCCATCTTTATACAGTGTCATTGGGCCTCTCTACTCAGGGTCTCAGACGGCTGCAGTCGAGGCGTTAGCTTGGGCTGCAGTCTTATCTGAGTCTCCGTCTCCTGATCCCACTAGTCGATGGCAGAATTCAGTTCCTGATTAGGTCAGGCCCACCCAAGATAATTTCTCTTTATTAACTTAGGGACTTTAGTCACATCTGTAAACTACCATCACCTTTGCCACATAACACAGCCTAACATGGGAGGAGGGCGTGGTGCCCCATCATTTTCACAGGTCCTGGTCACTGTCAAGTGGAGGTAATTATACAGGTATGTACACCAAGAAATGAGAATCTTGAAGATCATCTAAGAATTTTGCCTACCACAATAGCCATGGGTATGTATATTCATTCATTTAGCAAGTGTTTATTGAGCACCCGCTATCTACAAGGCATTATGATGATACATTTGAAGGCAGTAAATGCTGTGAAAAAATAGAGCAGAGTAGGCAGGATTTGGATGGTAGGGGGTGACATGGGAAGTTGCTGTTTTAAGTGGGGTGTCAAGTGTTGGCTTCATGGAGAAGGTAACATGTAGGAAAGACTCCATACAGTAACCGCAGCTTTCCCTTTTCCTGTATCCAGAATTCTTTTGATGTTTTTCTCGGTTGATTGTCGCTTAATGTTTAATCTTTGTTTTTGCAGAAATAATAAAGCAAAGGAAATTCTACACTGGATCTATTACGTGTAAATTAAGACTCTAAATCATAGTGATCCAGAAGGCAAAATCTTACAACCAAAAGAAAACCAGAGAAACTGCTGATGTTTCAAAGTAGCCCCAAATACAGAAAGCCCAGGTGCAGTAGTTCATGCCTATAATCCCAGCATTTTGAGAAGCCAAGGTGGGAGGATTTCTTGAGCCCAGGAGATTGAGACCAGCCAGGGCAACATAGTGAGATCCCATCTCTACACAAAATAGAAAATTAGCCAGTCATGGTGGTGCACACCTGTAGTCCCAGCTACTAAGGAGGCTGAGGTGAGAGGACTGCTTGAGCCCAGGAGGTTAAGACTTCAGTAGCTGTGATCACGCCAGTGCACTCCAACCTGGGTGATAGAGTAAGACCCTGTCTCAAACATAAATGAAAACAAAAAGCAACCACTACCAAAATGCAGAAGTCTGCTAAACAAAAAAGAGTACAACACTCTCATACTGTGATCCTATAAATAAATCAGTATGGTGCTGGGCCTGTCCAAAGCACGTGGCTTATTGATTGATTCATTTATTCACTCATTCATTTCATATGACAGACTCTGAACTTATGTGTTTGGCTTTGCAGTAAGCATGGAGATTTCAAAGACAAATAACATGTGGTCTCTGATTTTGAAGAATTTATACTTGATTGGGACAGATGGACTCATGTATAGATAATTTGAATTATGGCATCCTATCAGGAACATCAACAGCCAGTTCTTATGGTGAATGAAAATAACCTCCCTAGGGTATCTTAGTGAAGACATTACATCAAACTCTTTATGAATATCTAGAAAAGCCTTCTGAAATGTGGCCTAAGATAATTTTGACAGTTGTATAGTATTCTACAGACCCACATTGGTGCTGATGAAATAATCATCTGTTTGGCCACAAGTGGCTCCCTTGAGCTGAGCCAGGGAGAGTAAATGGTAAGCTAATGTTGAGACTTGATCAGAGGACACAGGAGAGAAAAGCAGTCAGAGCATTAAATATTGATAGGATACGGATTTACCTAGCTGTGAAAAACACAGTTGTACAATAGATTCTACTGGTGGAAAGCCAGGAAAACAGCAGCCTCATATGCTGGCTGGGGGGTCATCTGCTAAAGGTACTACATCATAATGGTACTGTTGCAGCTCTTCTTTGCCATTGATCTTTATGCATCAATCCCTGAAGACTGACATGGCTGACATGGCTGCATAGATTCAGGGATTATGCTGCTCAAGTGACTTCTGTGTCCATTAGCTATTGCTGGGGAACAAACCATCCTAAACTTTAGCATCTTAAAACAACAACCCTTTGCTTGGCTCACAATTCTGCAGATTGAGCTTAGTGTGATCATTCTTGTCTTGGTCAGGCTTGGAGGGCCTCAACTGGCCTTATTCATAGACTGGCAGTGAACTGATGGGACAGCTGGGGCCAGCTGGCTTATGATAACTTTGTCTGGGACAGCTAGGATGACTAAGCCTCCCTTTACATAGTCTGTCATTTTCCATGGGGTTATTCTGGGCTTATCTGCATGATAGTAAAAGGATCCCAACTGCAACAACAGGCAAGCCCCATGCCACAAGCACTTATGGCACAATCATTAATATTCCATTGGCCCAAAGGAAGTCATACAACTAGGCAGTGTTTTCCACATATGTTGGTGTTGTACACCCTTTCCCTGCTGATATGATTTGTGTATTCGCGCCCTCCAAATCTCATGTTGAAATGTGATCTCCAGTGTTAGAAGTGGGGCCTGGTGGGAGGTGTTTGGGTCATGGGGGTAGATCCCTCATGAATGGGTTGGTACCCTCCCCATGGTAATAAGTGAGTTCTCACTCTGAGTTAATGTGAGGGCTGGTTTTTAAAAACAACCTGGCACCTCCCCATCTCTTTCTCCCTCTCTCACCATGTGACATGCTTGTGCCCTCTTCACTTTCCACTATGAGTAAAAGCTTCCTGAGGCCTCGCCAGAAACTGAGTAAATGCTGATGCCATGCTTTTACAGTCTGCAGAACCATAAGTCAAATAAACCTCCTTTCTTTATAAATTATCCAGTATCAGGTATTCCTTTATAGCAATACAAAATGGACTCATACATCAGCCCAGAGAGTTTTGAAAGTCTCTATCTTTAGCTTTCCCTTTGACTGATGCTCCCCTACCACCCCCACCAGCCCTTGTGAGATTTAGTTATACAGGTTGAGTAATAATCTCATATAAAAGGTCAATCTCCATAAAAGTCACAGGTCAATCTTAGACACCAGACATTGTTCATCTTATCAATAGCTGGGATATTTAAAAACAGGGAGATTCTTGGCAGTGTCAATTGATAGAAGCACAGAACTGACTAAAACCAACATTGTAGATTAAGTGAATATAGAAAATTTCCTTCTATCCCCAGGAGTCTAAGTTCCACGGAAACTAGGGGAAAGGCATTTTTTTAAGAGACACTACTATACCAGGCAAAGGAATCTAGATTTTAGAGAAGAGAATAAATATTTCTAGAAGAAAGGTTTCCTTGACTAGACAGCACGTTCCATGTTTTCTTGGCCTTCATCTTCACCCACTAATCCAGTCTGCTGAGAAAAATATCCACCAAACCTTGGATACCACTGGGTGTTGCCAGGTTTGTGAGCATTTCTCCTGGGACTCACCTACCTCTACGGTGCACCTCTCTCCCTTCATGGCCACTTGGCCCACATTGGCAGAGTGCTGAGGAGCTTTTAGCTGGACAAGGCATTTACTGTGGGGTTTCTCTGGGGATTTTTCATTTTTCCTTAATTTAAAAAACTTCAAGAATAATGTAATCATGCTCATGATACTTTAAAAAATAGAGAAATGGCAACAAAAAAATTATCCAACTTTCTGTGTTAATGATTAATTTATTTGCTTCCTGTAACATTATATATGCATGTACCCTCAGTTTTTCCCTAAGGCTCTGGAGACCCCATTTGGAAGGTTCCAGCTCAGCTATAGGATTGCCGTATGACCTAATGGACCTCAGGGGCCACAATTTTCTGTGTGGTCTGAGTTAAAGCCCTTTAAAGAGTAGAGGCTCCAGAATAAGAAGTCTTCTGCATGGAGCCAGCTTTGCAGTGGGTCAAGTGGGAGATGCTTGGAGGATATAAAGCTTAGTGCTATCCAACCCGCCAGACATCTAGTCAGTAAGTTGATTCTAAAGCACGTAACTGTTGCAGAATCCTTGCTTCCTCTTAGTCTGCCTTGTGTTTTTTTCCACCCTCAGTTTTGGCCTAGACTAGAGTGTGGTAAAGACAGGCAGAGAAGCTTCCACACCTCCTGTGACAGAAGAGAGAAATGAACACATAAATCAATGGATAAATCAATGAATCATGAATGATTAAAGAGAAGAAACCCCAAGAATCAAATTAGATCCTTTCCACCAGTTTATTAAAAAAAAAAAGATGTGGAAGAATTCTTGGGGATAAATGGGACTATAATGATTATGTATTACATATATAATTAAAAATGATTATATATAGAAAGTGTTGTTATTATCAGTAGATTTTAACTCTGGATAACTTGAGATAAATGAGAATTTGATGTAATTTTTGGCAATTTCAAGGAGCTCCTAAATTATACCCGCTTTCCCTATAAAGCAAAATACTGTATTTACCAGAAAATACCATCCAGATGTTGTTTTGTTCAGTGGTAATTTGTTCAACAAGTGTTTACTGAATACCCCTGTGGTGGGCACTGTGTTGTGAGTTTGGGAGACAGACGTAGTCTCTGACCTCATAGAATTGATAGTCTCCTAGAAGATCCATTGAACAAGAATAAAATTATCATGATTGTCATGAAAACCTAAGTGACTGTGAGAACATAAGACAGGGGGATGTCACTGATTCTCAGGAAATTGGGGAAGGCTCCCTGAGGAACAGTTGTTTCATCTGAAACTTTGTCATGGTGAAGGGGCAGGGACAGTGGGAAGCAGTGTTCCCTGCAGAAGGAGCACATACAAACACCAGTCAGGATGAAATCAAAGTACTAAAAGAAACTTGGTTGGAGCGAAGAGAAAGCCAGGAGGGCAATACATAGAGATGGGTGGCAGCCCATAATCCATAGGGAGGGTTTTAGTGAAGTTACTACTATTATTGTCATTGTTATTAAATTATTTTTTCATCATTGGCAAATAAGTCATTTTTCAAAGAGGTTTTCAATCTTTTTCTGTTTCTAACACACCTAGGTGTATCTGTGTGTCCTCAGGTACACCTATTTCCCTGTCTCTGGCCCCAGTCCCTGTCACCTCTCGATGTAGCACCATAAATGTATTTCTTGATAGCACAGCCTCCTCCCCCTCTTTGAGTATCTTATATGAGCTCTGGATTCCACATTGGATCCTGGGAAACCTCACCCTGCACTCAATTTGTTGCCTCTTTCAGCAGCTTTCAATTCATATGATTATATTTTTCTGAAGCTATTTGAATTAATTGTGAAAGCAAAATTTCAAGAGATGATACATTGAATGTTTCACTCAGATACAAACATCTAAAATTTATAGCATCCTATTAAAAAAAGCCAAAGCAAAGAAAAGCTGAACTAACCTAAACAGATTCCTCTGGCTGGTTTTCACTATTCATTCCCATTAAATGCAAAACGTGTGTTACTCCAGATGGCCACAGCTCTCCTCTCCCCGGGTAAAGGAACTATAAACAAAAGAAAGCAGATGATTGACTTCCATGGTGGTTTTCATTTTCTGAAGCATTTAGTTGGCTTCCTGTTGTTGTTTCTGATGCTGCTAGTTTCTAGTAATAGTTCCTGGTATGTGCTAAAGAGTATCATGTAGTAGAAATGACCTGGGCTTAGAAGCCTTGGTTCCACATCCTGGTTTTACTCCTCTGTTTGCTGGTTTGTGATCTTCCTCTGCTACAGTGTACCCATCACCCATAGATGGTTGATGGTTCTGGAGAGAACTATAATAGTGGTTCCATACAGCTTTAGGGGAGAAAAAAAGTATTTTTCTTTCTGTTCTCCTAGACTCTCTGGCTGGGGCCCTTTAAAACTAATCCGACAAAAGGCAGACTGACAAGAGAAAAACAAACAGAAGTTTATTAGCATGTGCATCACACATACCCATGAGAGTGCTCAACAATGAGTAACTCGAAGAACTGTTTAGAATTTGGAGTGTAGATACCTAACAGTAGGGGAAAGGGATGGGGAGAAAGGGCACTTTTGGAACAGCAAATGGCTTTTTGGAAAGATAAATGGGCCCTTGGGAGAATAGGTGGGTGATGGTTTAAGACACTTTCTGTCTGGGTGTGCTATGGACTTCCAGAGAGATTACAGTTGTTCCTGGGGAGGGGATTTATGACAATTGAGTTGTTTTGGGAGCCTCCGCTTGCAGGCAGATGAAGGATTTCAAGAACTCACATGCCTTCAGCTCAAAATAATTCTTATGTCAAAGTGGCATATTTTGGAGTAGCATACCCTGCTTCCCTTCATAGCCCTAAAATAATAGCTATTTTATGATCTAATCCACTGGCTCACTTAAATTTATCCCCTTCTATATTGAAGACTCTGTCTGAGTGTTGAGGACTCTAATTTGCTTTGTTGATGAATGACGACCAGTTTGACATCGACACTTTAGGTTGCCTAACATCTGTTCACAAATAAATGTTCACCTCTGTCAGGATCTATGAAAAGCTTTACCTGTAAAGAGTGTACACTTCGGTGCTATGGACTAAGAGGGAATAGGAACTTTGCTTCTCTCTGGTTTGAATCAAATTGTGTGTTGAAAGATGACGCCAGTCACTCAATTTACCTCGAATGCCGCAGTCCAGCCAGTACCAGGAGATAGACTTTACTAGGAAAGCAGAGGATTATTCAGAAAATAATTTACTAACTGGAAACAAAAGGAAAAGAAATGATGATGGAAGTCCAAACAATTTTTCTATTCTTTCTTTTTCCTTCCTTTTCTTTCTTTACTTTCTTTCTTTACTGAATTTCTTTCTCATCTCTTCTTCCTTCCTTCCCATCTTACAAAACCTTCTTCCTTCCTTCCTTCCCTTCCTCCTCCTTCCTCTTCTTCATTCTTCTCCTTCCCTATCCTTCCTTCACCTCCTCCTCCTCCCTCACCGTCCCTCCTCACTTCAATGCTCTTCCTTCTTTCTTTCTTTCTTTCTTTCTTTCTTTCTTTCTTTTCTTTTCTTTCTCTCTTCTTTTCTTTTCTTTTCTTTCCTTGAGACAAGACTCTTACTCTCTTGCCCAGGATAAAGTGCAGTGAGATCTTGGCTCTCTGCAACCTCTGCCTCCTGGGTTCAAGCAATTCTCATGCCTCAGCCTCCCGAGTAGCTAGGATTACAGGTGTACGCCACCACACCCAGCTAGTTTTTATATTGTTTAGTAGAAACAAGGTTTCACCATGTTGGCCAGGCTGGTCTCGAACTCCAGGCCTCAGAAAATGATCCACCCGCCTCCACCTCCTGAAGTGCTGGGATTACAGGCATGAGCCACTGCATCCAGCCATAAATTTCTTTTTTGTCTTTTAGTATCCAAGTGAATATTCATCCAAACCATAATAATGTTTACCACAGAACTATTCAGAGTCATTTTGCCTGTTTCGATGCTGGCTTCTTTGAGATAGAAAGTTAGTCCTGAAGAAGAGGGAGGGTTATCTTGTCACAACTGAAGCTGGAAAAACCTCTTTGTGTCCAGATACAGTGCTGCATAATTGTTCTTATTAAAGTTCACTATTAAATGTATTTCATTGTATTCTTCAACTATGAATAAAAGTAATTAAACTATTTTAAAAGGCAAAGGAAATTAGAACCAAAAATATCTTTATATTTGAGAGTGACTTCATTCTTCTTAGGAGACATAGGTGATATATTTTGATGTATGCAATTTACATTCAAATGTTCAATTAAAATATGTAAATATGTATGTGTGTATATACATATGTATGTATGTGTATGTGTGTGCATATGGTGGGCACCTAGATCTGTTTGGGAAATTTTAGGGATGGGCGTTGTTTGCAATGCCTCTGTCTCAAGCATGTTAACTAGAAAGAAGCTGTCATCACAGGCCAGGTATGGTGGCTCCACCTGTAATCCCAGCACTTTGGGAGACCGAGGTGGGTGAATCACTGGAGGCCAGGAGTTCAAGACCAGCTGGCCAACATGATGAAACCTTGTCTCTACTAAAAATACAAAAATTATCTGGGTGTGGTGGTGGCAGATGCCTGTAGTCCCAGCTACTCAGGAGGCTGAGGCACAAGAATAGCTTGAACCCAGGAGGCAGAAGTTGCAGAGAGTGGAGATTGTGCCACTGCTCTGCAGCTTGGGCAACAGAGAGAGAGTGAAAAAAAAAAAAAAAAAAAAGAAGAAGAAGCTATCATCATCTTGCATACATCAGCAATTCACAGTGAATCTTAAAAACAAGAATTGACACAGTAACAGGATTAATAGATCAGCTAATTTAATGGACTCCTTTAGTCACAGACTTTGAACAGAATTAAATATATGTTAAGAACCATTCAGGGAAGAAATATGAAAGCTATCTATCTAGTAAGAAAATGTTTCTTCTGAATTTGGCAAAATAAGGATTAGAAAGAGACTGGTAGGCTTTAGTGTATACCTAGTGGAGATTTCTTTCCAGCCTAAAACAAGTCAAACTTTGGAATGAACTCTGGGGTGGGCCTAGGTTTAGTGAACTTTACAGTTAGTACTACAGAGTAGAAAGCAGGGAGACTGCTGAGCTTCCACCCACTGACCTTGACTAGAGGAGACAAATAGAGTAGAAGGTACTATATGGCTAAGTTCTTTACATTCTTTTGACATCTTCTCTCTGCAGAAAAATAGGGGCAAGAAACTTAAAGGTAGAATATGCTTTTAAAAAATCTTTGCTATTTTGTATCCACACTGATGTATCTCTCATTTAATTAAACAATTTGGCATTCTAAGGTGTTTATTGGCATATGCACACTTCCGTTTCTGATCGGCTGGAAAATAGGATATTCTCAGAAGATCTGGCACAACTTTGGGTGGATTGCTTGCATGCTTTTAATTGAATTCTCATTTTATTTTTAACTTCTGGAACAGATGGAGGTTGGGTCTAAAATAACTTTTCAGTAAGTATTTGAAAATGAGTGGTTGACCAATCCCATCAGTCATTCGATCAGTTTACATCACCTACTCTGTGCCACGTGTCCGGGTTGGGGGATGTTTCTGTTAAAATGTAACTGTTGTGGGATTAGCACTTTAAAAGTTTCACCGGACATCAATGATGGTCAGTCATAAATTATATATAGGTAAATTATAAATTGGCGTAGGTATGGGATGTGATGTTCAGGTCGAGAGGAAGGGAAAAGTACTCAAGGAAAACAGTAGAGAATGATGAATTGGCCACAGCTGAATAAGATTTACTGAGGCCACTTAATGAATTCAGTAGAGAAGAGTACCCTTATCTATTAGAGATATTGTCGGGCATGATAGGAAGGAACTACAGAAGGAACGCATTGTGGTGTTCCCTGCTATGAAGCAAATGGAATGGAGAGAGGGAGAGATAGAAAGTTACAGGCAGAAGACAGGCTCTATAGAAGAGGTGGAAAGAGGAACTAAGAAGGTGGATCCAAAGTTATTTCATCTGAGTAACAGCTCCAATACCAACAACAGCAGATGACAAGTAACAAGGATTCTTCTGGTTTTTTAATTGAAATTTAAAACTTTTTATTTGTAATTGACAAATAATAATTGCATATATTTATGGAGTACAATATGATGTTTTGATATATGTTTACAAGGTGAAATGACTAAATTGGGCTTTTCTTTTTTTTGAGATGGTGTCTCGCTCTGTCGCCCAGGGTGGAGTGCAATGCCGCGATCTCAGCTCACTTCAACAAACTCCGCCTCCCGGTTTCAAGTGATTATTGGGCCTCAGCCTCCCGAATAGCTGGGACCACAGGTGTGTGCCACCTCATCTGGCTAATTTTTGTATGTTTAGTACAGACAGGATTTTGCCATGTTGGCCAGGTTGGTCTTGAACTCCTGACCTCAGGTGATAGGCCTGCCTTGGCCTCCCAAAGTGTTGGGATTACAGGCGTCAGCTACCACACCTGACCTAAATCAGGCTATTAATTAATCCATTACCTCACATGCCTATCACTTTTTGTGGTGAAAACATTTAAAATCCACTGTTTTTCAGGTTTGAAATACATAACGCATTATTACTTATAGTCACCATTCTGTGCAATAGATGAGTAAAGGTTATTCCTCCTGTCTAACTGAAACCTTGCATGCTTTGATCAATATCTCCCCTTTCCCTCTCCATCCCCTCCCCTCTGGTAACCATCGATCTACTCTCTACTTCTATGAGTTCAAATTTTAGATTCCACATGTAAGTGAGATCATGTGATATTTGTCTTTCCATGCCTCACTTATTTCACTTAGCCTAATGTCCTCTAGGTTTGTTCATCTGTTACTGCAGATGACAGAATTTTCTGGTATTTCAATGCTGAATGGTATTCCATTGTGTATATACACCACTTTTTCTTCATCCATTCATCTGATGATGGACACCTAGGTTGTTTCTGTATCTTGGCTATTGTGAATAATGTTGCAGTGAACGTGGGAGTGAAAGTAGCTCTTTGGCATATTGATTTCAATTCCTTTGGATACATACCCAGAAATGAGGTAACTGGATAATATGGTAATTCTACTTTTAGTTTTCTGAGGAATCGATATCCTGTTTTCCATAAAGGTTGCACTAATTTCCGTTCCTAACAGTGCGCATGAATTCCCTTTTCTCCACACTCTGGCCAACACTTAGTTTCTTTCACCTTTTTGTTAATATCCACTCTCACAGGTGTAAGGTGATATTTCACTGTGGTTTTAATTTGCATTTCCCTGATGATCAGTGGTAATGAGCATTTTTTTGTGTATCTGTTGACATTTGCATGTCTTCTTTTGAGAAAGCACAGTTTTTGATTAGGTTATTTGTTTGCTGCTATGGAGTCATCTGTGTTCCTTACACATTTTGGATATTAACTCCTTATCAGATGTATGGTTTGCAAATATTTTCTCCCAATCTGTGGATGTCTCTTCTGTAACCAGGATTCTTATAGCAGGAACAGCCATTCAGTAAGTATTTATTGGACACCTATCTGGTTGACAAAGAAAGTGACTGTAAAACCAGAAGAGTATTTATGGAGCTCAAACAGATTAGAACCTCTCTCATATGGACAATAAAAAGAAAGACTCGGGCTTGCTCTAGGAGTAGCTTAGGGGCCAAGGGATGATCTGAGAACTGGAGGGATTTATCAACTTGGGCTGCTTAAAATCACCTTAGAATCTCAGTCTTGCAAACTGAGTAATAAGGTGTGCAGCCCTCTAAGCCCTTACCTACCCAGTTTATGGTCTTTTACTGTGATATATGCCATCCCCCTCCTCATCGCACATTGCCTTATGGCCCATTGCTTCAGATAGTGCTGGCCACGGGCAGGTCTGGGGGTCCTCAACACCCAACTCAGCTGCCCTCTGCTGTACCTCACAGCTCTGCATGAGAGTGACTTCAGCACATTGAATGGGCCTACTTTTGAACAAGCACTCCTCAGCACTCTATGTGCCAAGCACTGATGGTTCTAAAAATTTTACAAATAATAACTCATTTAAGTGGTTTTCTTAAAAATTCTATGAGGTAGGTTTATTATCCCAATTATACAAATGAGGAAACTGAGGCACAGTAAGGTTAAATAGCTTGTCTAAGATCCACAAATGGCCCACTACCTTCTATAGAATGGGCTTGGCCTCATAGATCCTGGCAGTCCCTCAAGGCAGTGCAGTCCCTACTCTGGCTTCCAGAGGAAGTGGCAGACTTCTAGGCAGACATTCCTCATTAGCAGCTTGTGCTAGGTCAGCATGGCCTCCAAAATTCACATGCTCCTGCCTCAGACGTCTCCTACCATCTTTTTGACCGTGACCAATTTTCCCTTCCCTTCCTCCTTCTTTACTTTCTTTTAAAATGAGATTTTTGTTGGTGGTTATTATTTATAGGAGAAGGATCCCTTGGAACAGAAAATTGTCACCAAGAGAACGATCCTGGGAGCAGCAAGCGCTTTGCCCTGTGTTTCGGGAGGCCATGGTAGTAGGTGCTATTAATATTTTGACTTAGTTATCTTAGATGTTGCTATCAAGGGATGCTAATAGATATGCAGAAGCTTGATGCAAAACTTGTTTGTTCTTCGATGAAATTATTCAGTGAAGCTCAGTGTGGAAAGGAGAATCTGTCCTTTCCCTTACCCATGGGGCAAAAGAGTCACCATCAGTATGTGTCTTAGAGTCTAGGTTATTCATCTGGTATAATCTGTGAAAACTGGGGTTGCAGGGTCATGGAGTTGGAGAATGAGTGCTTCAGCAGAACAGTTCATGTAACATTCCCTTGAGATCGCTCCACTACGTTAAATGGAAGAGACACCTTCTCCTTCTCCCTGCAATATTCTGGGCTTCTGTGGGTATCTCCAGAGAGGATATGTACGCACTGCCACCACGCATACACACTTGCATGGATTCTCACACTCAGGAATTTTGACAGAATAGTCTGGGAAAGAGAAACACAACATTACCCCCATGGCCCACCCCATCCCCTTAGAGGGAACATTCTGAGAAGCAAAAACAAGTGTTTACTTTCCACCCCCAAGGGTCTAACAGTCCAGTACAAAGTCCCACCTAGCAATGATATCTCCTTTCACTACAGAAACACTAAGAAAAAATAGAAAACATGAAACTAAAGAACATTTTTAAAAATCTCAGGTCGGAACTAATTCTTAGGCAAAACACTCATCTCATTGAATCTCTATATGAGAATGGCTTTTGGTACAAGAGTTATCATCCTCTCTCCAGAGCAAACCCCCAAAAGGGCAGAGGAAGGGAAGGAGGATTTATTTTTCTAAGTATACTTGTTTCTTTCCTGTTCTAACTAACGTATGAAATAATGGAGGGCAGGGGCTATGCTTATCTCACCCACAGCTGAATCTCTAGTTCCTGGTGCATTTCAGGCACTTGATCAATGTCTGCTGATGTTTTTCATATAAATAACCAGGGAAACCCACACGTATCCTGGTACAACAGCCAGATATATTCCCTCCCTTCTCAAATTCCTTTATAAAGAGGCAGCTCAGAATTGCCTGGGTAACTCCCTTAAGAGTGGTTCCTCCTAACCTGTGTAGGTAGGGATTGCCACTGGGGCTCAAAGAGAACCACAAGACAAGGAAGTCATCATTACAACAAATCACAGATTCAGAGCAAAGACATACTCAGAAACTGCAACCACCAAATAAATGCCCTATAACCAATAAATTGAGAAGCCAGTCCCAGGTCACAAGCAGAAAGCATAAAGTAGTTAGTCAATTCAGGACACAGAATTCAAAGCTGAGATGTGGGGCCTAAGCAGAGATCAAAGGTATGCAGGGTACATGGAAGGTGTCCAAAGTTAATCTCACCGCATCAAATATATTTAAAACATAACTCATCTATGGGTGAGTGAGTGCACCTAGTTTATGGTCTTTTATTGTGATATATGCCATTCCCCTCCTCATCACACATTGTTTAAACATTTCTAAACTTTATCCAGTAAAAATAAAAAATTTCCCTTTATGGGAAAAGAGAAAAAAATGTTAGTTTTTATTCTCAAAGCATGCTCCTCAGCCTCAACAACTCCCCATCTCAGCAGCTCCCTCATACATTCAATTACTTGCATGAGAAGCCGGGAACCATTCTTGACTCCTCACTAAGTTCCATTGATTTTCCCTATTAAATGTTCCTAGAATATGTCACTTACTCTACACTTGCTAAGTGTTTCTGGAACATGCCCCTTCTTTTGGACTTGCTAAATGTTTTTTGGAATATGCCTGATATAGTTTGGATGTGTGTCCCTGCCTAAATCTCATATTGAAATGTAATTCTCAATGTTGGAGGTGGGACCTGGTGGGAAGCGATTGGATCATGGGGGATAATTTCTCATGAATGGTTTAGCACCATCCTCCTTGTTACTGTCCTCAAGATAGTGAATTCTTGTGAGATCTGGTCACTTAAAAGTGTGTAGCATCCCCCTACCCGTCTCATTCTCTTGCTTCTGCTTTAGCCATGTGACGTGCCTGCTTCCCCTTTGCCTTCTGCCATGATTGGAAAATTCCTGAGGCCTCCCCATTATGCTTCCTGTATAGCCTGCAGAATCGTGAGCCAATTAAAACTCTTTTCCTTATATATTACTCATTCTCCGGCATTTATTTACAGCAATGTGAGAACAGACTAATACAATGCCTCGTCTTCTAGACTTGCTAAATGTTTCTGGAATCTGTTCCTTCTTCTGTACTTACTGCTGTATTTTGTGCCCTAGTTAAAGACAATTTTCTCTCATCTGGGTTATAGCAACAACTTCCTAATTGGTCTCCCATCCTCCAGGCCTGCCCCACCCACCTAGGCTCCCCTGTCTAGACAGGATGATCTTTGTGACACGTATTTTCTTCTCTCCCTTAAATAGAACCCAATCATATAGAGGCCACAGCCATGTGCTGTGCTAACCTTCCCAGCCCCGTCTTACATCCTCATCCTCCATGCTCTAATAATGCTTCACAATTTGTAGTCGCAGCAGATGTGTGACCATTCACATGTCTGTGACTTTGCTCTTCTTCTCTCCTCCAGCCTTCTCACATTCTTTTAAATATTTTGTACATTTAATTTTATATTTACTAAAGTGCTAAGTGAACAGAGTTTTAAAATAAAATAACCAACTTCTGTGTCTGGCAAAATGTTAAGCTCTGGATCCCAAAAAACTGTGTGATGAAAACAACTAGAGACACAGTGAAAGCTAACTTTGTTTTCCTCTTTGGCCATAAAGGGACAATTTTTATTTTTTACTGCATAAAGTTGAGAAATGTTTAAACAGCAAGAATAATATCCTGCACAAACTAACAAAAGTGAGAAAAAGATTGTTAATTAAGAAACAAAGGATTGCCCTAAAGTGATCTATGAAGTTAGGTAGGGCTAAACACATAAAAGTTTACTGCATTTAGCTGAGATGCGTTATTGATGTTTAGGGGTGCGTCTGTGATTAAACCAATCAAAATTTATTCAGGTGAGTGATGGTGGAGTAGGAGATACTAGCCTTCATCCCCTCCACAAAAAAATAAATGTAGATCACTATTCACAAAACAAAATATCTCAGAGAAGGCTCAGAGGCTCATTAAAGAATAGCAGCAACACAGTGGTGGAAAAAAATGAAGAATAGCCACACAGAAAGGGTTGCTGGTGAGACCAGCATACCTGAGATGCCAGGGCATCCTAAGAACAAAGAAGAAAGGAGGAGGCTATTGGCCAAGTGAGCGGAATCAACATGGTCCCAGGGCCTATTACCCAGAGGACAGTGGCATCTCTTGACACCAAGGTAACCAACAGCCATTCCCACCAGGTAACCCCTTCCTTCCATAAGAACTGGATGCTGTTGAGTTGCTTTGAGAAAGAAGCCACTACCTCTCCCAACCCAATGTGTGCCACGACACGGGAGCTATGGTCACTCCACAAGAACCCACATTTCAGACCCAGGCTCTGTGGCTGTAATGGGTCTCTACTCACATCTGAGACACTAAGGCCATTGCCATGGTGAGCTAGTTCTCACTTTGGGCCTGGGAGCCAATCTCTTGCTGTGTCTGCCTGTGCTCCAAGCTCCAGCTCAGCCAACATAGAGAGGCGGACCCCACCACACCCTTCAGTGATGGTTTAAGTGAGGGTGGACTTCTTTCTTCAGCCAGAATACACTACTTTTAAGCTATCTAACTTTATGATTCCAATGAAATGTAAATAATATATTCATAAGAATTATATCAAAACTGTATTCTGAAAACACTATGTTAGGAATTATAATTCTATCAAACTTCAGTAAGAACAAATGTAGCATCAACTAAATAACAGCAGTTAAACTAAAAAGAGAGAAATCAAAATCACTTCTAAGGAGAGAAAACACAGGAGAATGTTCTGCTGTGAGGATGGAAGCTGAATCAAACCTGCATGTGAACCTGGATTCTTGAGCCCTCATACGTAACCCTCCTCCTTCTTCCTTCCTGCAGGCCTGGTTGGCCCAGGAGCTGCCCTGATCCTCTCAGCCTCTGCCCAGCACTGTTTGTTGAATAGTAGCAGGAAAAACACCCTTTGTGAACAGCTGGTCTAGGAGTCCAGCAAGACAGGCCAAGAGGAAATGATGAGGCCTGCATGTGCAATGATTACATAAGCAACCTGGAGCAGTGCAGTGACCAGTGGCCTCAGAGACATCCATGAGGTTGAGATGGTTATGTTTCCTCCATCTGTTTTAGTTGTAAGCTCTAGTTGTAAGCTCCCTATCAGTACTCATGTCTTTCCAACTGGAATGTTTTCCAGGGCTTGCTTATACCTCCGAGCCTGTTGTAACCACCATTCCCACAAGGGTGTCTGAGCTCTGGGCAGATGCAACCTAGAACCTTTGCATCTGAAAATTAAGCTACCATTTTCTGACCAGACTTGTGGTGAGAATTGTGCAAACTTTTACAAGGTTAAACAGTTCCGTTTGTTCAATGGCCCTGGACTGCAGAGTGTTCTCTAGACTTTTCCAAACCCCAGAGACTTATCTAAATTATCTAACTTGTGAGAACAAGATCGCTCATGAGAGAAAAGTGCTTTCTCTTTCAGAATGAGCTTTAGAATCAAGAACTCACTTTCTAAGGGCAAGTTTGTGCTTTGACTTTTGGCTGCAGACTCAACCAAGGAATGAAGAGAAACAAAAATTTGTCAATGTTGGAAGCTCAGTAAATGTTTCGAGTTGGGATTAATTCATTGGTTAAATGAGTCTGACAGAGATGACACATCTCAGTAGATGTGGAAATGAGGTTCTTTCTTTTAACTGGGGCATGAGCTTTCAGTGTACTGGTACTGACTTTTCAAGGCCTATTGTACATCGTGGGCCTTGAAAACGCACCTGGGTTATAGCAGCCAGGGTTTTGCCTTGTGGTCTTGGGATTTGGGGAGCACTGTTTGGAAACATCTGTATGGGATCTTATGTTTGGAAATTGCCTCCCTGTCACCTCTTTCCTTTACTACAGCACTGGAAATATGAGCTCCACAGTTTAGCTCAATGACAGGAACTCTCTATAGAAATGTGCAGCTGCTCAGACCTCTCTCATGGTGTCTCATGGAGTGCAAATTTGGCAAAAGTTCCCCAGAGCACTTATCTCAGAATCTACTAGGGCCAGTTGTGACGTTTCAGTCTCTGTTCTTCCCCTTCCCTAGTACTTCAGGCATAAAGTACCAGTGAGTCAAAGAAAGAGGCGTGTAATTAAAACCACCTTATTGAAAAGCTGTAATGGGTTCTGCCACCTCCCCTTATCCCAGAGCTTTCTAACATCCTTCCTGCCATCCTCCCTCCATGCATTCATTTTCATTCATTCAGTGAGCATTTATGGACCCCATATTAGGGACAAGTCTCTGTGGTCAGTTCTGTGGGAGACACCCCTCTCTGGGCCTTCCTGTATTGTCCCTAGAATCTTCTTTACCACCACTTTTTCCCTCTTTGGTGAATCACACAGATTTTGCTGAGAATTTTGCCTTTACACAAACAAAGATTGAGCCGCCTTGGAGAGGGTAGAACTGTGTGAAAGATCCCAAGCTGTGCTCAGTAGAAATGTTCCATTAAATATCTGTCTTTATCATGAGGACATCACAAGCTGTTCTCATCATATACTGTCCAGCCAGGCTGAATGGTGGCAGAAGCATGGGGCCCGTCTGACACCCCCTGCCTGCTTCCTCCATTTGGAGCTAGACCTTAAGGAGTGAACAATGTCACTCTCACCTCACAGTGGACTTTGCCCTGCAGCAGGGGACTGGTGTTTCTGCTTTCCAACAAGTAAAACATGCTTTAGAGCCCTGTTCATCCATTTTGTTCCAGGGAGAACAATAATTTTTACAGGTGCTAAAAAATGCAAAAATGTGAAAGCTAGTGTTCTTAATAATACTTAGATTAAGTTTTGTGATGTTGTCTCAGAATACATAATTCAAATGCCCATGACCTCTGTATTTTTTTAGTTTTAAATCAAAATGAAAATATTAATTTACATTAGGAATTATCTAAACTTGCTTGATACAATACCTGGCACTTTATGGATGCTCAAAGAATATATTTATTGTATGAATAATTTGATCAGGACATGAAATATGATACCTGAGAGGAAGAATGTATGTTGGAGGTGAGAGCATGGGTTCACTTTTAATTCTGGACATAGATTAGAAATGTCTGAGGAACAGCCAGCATAGGTGACCAGTTGATCATTAGAAATGTGAGACTACCAATCAAGAGAAGAATCAAGAACATTCCCTCCTCTGGGGAGCCATCTTGTGGTTCAGCCTCCCAAGCCCAGTATGATGTACTTGTACGTTTCTCTCACAGTTGTTACCTGTGATGATTTTTATTTAGCTCCATCATTAGAGTATTGGCTCCTTGAGGCCATAGACGATATGTTGTTGATCAGTTTTATCCCCAGAACCTAGTGTGGTCCCTGACACAAGGCAGACACTTAATGTTTGTTGACTGAATTATCAAACAAGTGATAATTTTTTGCAAAAGCAAATTGACTTTCTCAAATCCTCGGCACTGTTCTTGACCCATCCTTTCCCTTGACAGCCCAAGTGTAACAGAGTCATTCCATTCTGCCTCTTTCTCCAGGGCTCATGAAGCTCAGCGGGACTATGACAGTAGCCTTCTTTTATTTATTATTTTTTGAGATGGAGTTTCGCTCTTTCACCCAGGCTGTAGTTAAGTGGTACAATCTCAGCTCACTGCAACTCCACCCCCTGGGTTCAAGTGATTCTCCTGCCTCAGCCTCCTGAGTAGCTGGGATTATAAGAGTGCACCACCATGCCCAGCTAATTTTGTATTTTAGTAGAGACAAGGTTTTCCATGTTGGCCAGGCTGGTCTAGAACTCCTGACCTTAGGTGACCCATCTGCCTCAGCCTCCAAAAGTGTTAGGATTACAGGCGTGAGTCACCGTGCCTGGCTGACAGTAGCCTTCTAATGGAGCCATCTGCTTCCAGTCTTACCTCTCAACCCCCAATTCATCCTGGACTCCTTGCCATAAGGGACCTTGCTAAATGGAGATTTGTCTCAGGTAACTTCTCTGCTTAGAAGCCTGGAGTAGCTCCTCATTTCTTTCAAGATAAACTCAACCCCTTTCCTAAGGCATGTAAGACCCTCTAGAATCCTGCTTCTGCTTGCTGCCCCAACCTTCTTTCTTGCACCTCTCCATTATCCAGGCTCTGGAGCCAGAGAAACTTAGGTTTCCAGATCAACTACTTATTCACAAAAGTTCAAGGGCAAGTGTTTTCATCTGTACTTCAATATTACCAACTACACAATGGGTAAGCTACTGCTACCTATTTCTGTGATTATCTGAGGATCAGATTAAAAACAAACATGTGAGGTGCTTATCTTGGTAACTGCTATATACTGAGGGCTAAATAAATGTTAGCCATTACTTTTGTTATTATGAGCATCCTTTTTCAAATATTACTTGCTCACTCTCTCTTATTTGTGTCCTATTCAAATACTATTTCTTATGTCTTCTCTTCTTTGTCCAGTTAATTCCTCAATATTAAAGACTCAGCTCTGATTTCCTTTAACCAAGGAGGCCTTTCTTGAGCTTACTGTTTGTCTGCCTCTATTTATCTCAGTGTTTTATGGATACTTATTTTATACATGGTTAAAATAAAGTACTCATTTTATTCATGGTTTCAGAAACAGCTTTTAAATGAATGAAAATGAATTATTGAACTCATCTACTTGTTCCACTATAGTATGAGCTCCTCAAAGGCAAAAGGTCATTTAATATGGTCTGTAGAAAATAGCAAGTATTCAATTAATGCTTCATGGAGGAAAGAAGGAAAGAAGGAAGGAAGGAGGGAAGGAAGGAAGGAAGGAAGGAAGGAAGGAAAGAAGCTTTAAGAGAGGTAGGAAATTCAAGAGTTAAGTAGGTCTCAGCAAGAAGATAATGCTCAATTTTAGAGACTGATATCGTTTGACTGTATCCCCACCCAAATCTCATTTTGCATTGCCATGTGTTGTGGGAGGGACCCAGTAAGAGGTAATTGAATCATGAGGATGGTCTTTCCCATGCTGTTCTCGTGATAGTGAATAAGTCTCACAAGATCTGATGGTTTTGAAGAATGGGAGTCTCCCTGCACAAGCTCTCTCTTTGCCTGCTGCAATCCATGTAAGACATGACTTGCTCCTCCTTGCCTTCCACCATGATTGTGAGGCTTCCCCAGCCATGTGGAACTGTAAGTCCAATTCAACCTGTTTCTTTTGTAAATTGCCCAGCCTCAGATATGTCTTTATCGGCAGCATGAAAATGGACTGATACAGAGATACTGAAGTGACTAGAAAACACTTCCAAAAGTATCTTGGTCTAGAGCCCAAGAGAAAGACTAGGGGCAAAGACATAGACTTGGCAGATGCAGCATATGGGTGGTGGTTTAAGGCATGGGAGTAGATGTCATTACCTTGGCAGGATGTTCAGAAAGAGGAGAAGTAAAGGAAGGATTGACTCCTGAGAGACACCAATATTTAAAGGGCAAGAAAAAGTACGCCTAGCAAAGGGCAATCTGTTTCCTTCCTTGAACCTAGGTGTGATTTCAAAATCCCTCACTTGTGACCCAAATTGCTATTTCAAGATGCAGAACATTCCATCTCTCCTTCAAGAGGCAAGGAACTAGGTTAAGTAAATGTTATTGGGTCATATGCCAAACAGCTGTGTCCTTCTCCAGCCCTATTTCTCACCACTATTCTGCAAGAAACTTTGGCTTTTGCCAAGTCTCTCCTCCCTCCCCAATTACATACTCTGTTTTCCACCTCCTCCTCCACCCCTACACTTCCATCCTGCAGCTTTTGCTTATACTGATCCTCCTATCTGTACTGTCCTCTCCCTTCTTTATCTACCTGAAGTCCATTTGGTCTCCAGTGCTTCTTCTAAGATCCATCACTTGCATGCAGTCTTCCTCAGTTATTCCAATCCACACTGACATCCCTGTCCTCTGATGTCTATGAATTTGTGGCACCCTCACTTATATTGCCTCTTGGTTTGCTTATTCTCAAATTGACCTCCCAGCGAGAGGGGTGCTCCTTGAACAAAGGAATTATGGACTGAGAAGCTATGGCCTAAACACTGGTGTCTTAGCTCCCAAAATTCATAATGAGTTTATGCATACTCTTATGCCCCCTCCCCTGAGCACCTCTTCCCCACTCTCTTCTTAGAGACTTCCTGGCTGGTGGAAGAGTCAAGCTTTAGCTTTGGCCTGGGTGGAACAGCTTTATCTAGATGAACAGGACGGCTACTAAACACTGAAAGGTCTCCTGTGGCTTGAAAGAGTTAAAATACCTTCTGGAAGGTCCAATTTCCAGAGAGCTAACTCTTTCAAAGCCAAAATTGGCAAAGATAATCTACTCCCAAGCTGGAAAATTTAGTTAAAAAGTCAGTGGAGGATAGGGCAAGGAAAAGATATTGGTAAAGAAAATGCCTTTTCTTTCAAATGGGTTGAGTTGGTAACTTGAAGACACAGACTTAGACAATAGGACTCTTAATCCTGAAAACTTTGGAATGTGATTGTAGCGTCTGGGGTATTTGGGACAAAGGTGCTCCTGGGCTAGGGAAGGGCAGGCTGGGGAAGGGCCAGGCAAGGCCATTGTATCTGGTCATTGAGAAGATTGGTGTGTGAGAAATGAGGCCTCTTGGCTGCATCTGTCCCCCTGGGGCCCATTAGGGCATTCATACTATGTGATGACTGAGAACAGGCAGGTCCCTATGCCAAGACCCAGGCCCAGGCCTAGGTTCATAGAATTCTGGGTGTTCCTAGAGTCTGATAGAAGCCAAATGTTTTCATTTCTTATGAAAATTCCTTTCAGAATAAACTATTTAAGACAAACTCTGTCGGTGCTAGTTCTGCTTTGCAAAGGAAAGTCTTTAATGCCAAACAGGATGTTTTCAAGAAAGAGGAGACAATAGCAATATTACTAAATGGACCATTTAGAGTCACTTCCATGTGCCAGGCAAAGCGTGAGGGCATTTATAAACACTACCATTCCCATGGAAGATGGGTGCCTTTATCTCCATGTTGCAGATTAGCTAACTAGAGTTGAGGAAGGTGAAATAGAATAGTGGTTAAAAACCTTGGTGCAACATAGATTTGTTTTCAGATCCCAACTCCATCATGCCTTTCATTGAAATCTTTCCTGAGGCCCTACTGTGTGTGCATGGATCTGGGGATGCCACATCACTGAAGAAGACAGACACGGTCCCTGCCATCATCAAGTTTACATTTTGTCTTGGAGTGGGAAGGGAAGAGAAGAGTGGAACTGATAGAGCAAACATTCAACAAGATTATTTCAAATGGAGCTACTGTGAATAAAAACAAAATAATGTGAGCAGGAGGGGAGTGGATAGATAGCCAGATGCAATTTCAGATAGTGATGTATCCTAGGTCACATGGCACTTACGTGCTGGTTAAAAACTACTTAACCTCTCTGGGCCTCTGTTTTTTCATCCATAGAGTGAGTATGCCAGTAGCCCTCACCTCATAATCACCCCCAGGATTATGTAAGCTGTGAAGTTCCCAGCACACAGTAGGTGCTTAATAAGTGCCAGCTCATCGGTATTATCAGGCAAATTACTCCCATTTACAAGCCACCACCCTCCTCTGAACACACTTGTCCTTCATTATACATTATCTTGTTTGTTTCCAAGTTACTGCTGTAGAGGTTTGGATAGTTGCAGAGCTTTCTCTTATTTTTATAAACTCATCTGTATTCCCTCTCCCTCTGCCTCCTGGGCCCCTGGGTTGACAGGGACCGAACAAAAAGCTTGAGAAAGTGCTGCTGACTGGGGTGATGTTCCAAGGGAAGAGAGATGGAGAGAGACAGGGAGGGAGGGAAAGGGAGCATTCAGTGAACACCCACTAATGAGGTAAGTTTATAGGTCCCTTTGTCCTAGATTCTCTCTTTTCTTCCTCCACCCCAACCTGCCACCTGGAATTCTCACTAACTACTACATCCATTCTGCACGGATTTTCGGTCTCCAGGGAACAGAGCTTTATTAAATATAAGCATCTCACCTAAGAAAAGTGGGGGCATCTATTACTCAATCCACAGAGGTGAGTCCATCAGGTTACCTCCCCAAGTGTTGAATCTGAAGGAATGAACCACAGGTAGGTTTGCTTAGTCCAGGGCTGAGGATACCAGGCAAGTAGAAGCAAGTCTGTGTGGGTCAGGGGGTATGGGAGAAGGAGCCAGAAGTTCTAAAAACAAAATGTGGTCTCTCTCTCTCTCTGAACTCCCCAAAACCCACTGAGAAGCCCCTGAAGAACAGTGCCTAGGAACAGAGGAGAGACTGCTGGTGGTGGTAGCCCGAGGCTCTCACCTCAGCTTTTGCTGGCAACAAAGTCTGCCTTTTTCTTTTTACTTTTAGGCTTGAAAAAAAAACACACAGGCTTTGGGGCCAAACAGATTTGAGTTTAAATCTAGCTCCCCTGCTTACTATTATTTTGGCCTTAGGAGGTTACCAAGCATTACAGAACCTCTTTTTCTTATCTTTGAGAGGGTATTACTACTACCTACCTTCCAAAACTATTATATGGATTATTCATTCATTAACATTTATTGAGTGCTCACCAGGTACTATGCAATTCAGTGTTCTATAAATACGTTTCCTCATTCCTTTCGATACGGAGGCCGCAAGACTAGCATAGCCCAGATTTAAATAATTTGGCCTCCTATGAATTCAAAACACGGATATCGTACCAATGGCCTGTGAGACATTTAAAGAGCAGGATGGCAAGGCTGGATAATGCCATTGAGCATGATGTTCATTCATTTGATATACATTTGCGAAGTGTCCTTTGTGTCTGTATCTGGGGATGCCAAGATGACCAGAGCTCAGTCCTTGCCCTGTAAACCTCATGGTCTAGTGAATAAAGCAGACTTAAGAACAACGGTGACAACAACTGAATCAGGGCTATGTTAGAGATGTAAGAGAGATACCATGGGTGCACAGAAGAAACTTATGCTGAATTCTGTCTAGAGAGGCAAGGGAAGGATTTTTGGAGGGGGTTACATTTGAGCTGAAAGATAAAGTTTTCCAAGCTGAATGGAGTGCTGCAGAATGGAGATACTCTAGGAAGAAACAGCATGTACCAAGGCCATGAGAAAAGTAAAAGCAAGAGTTTAGCATGTTCCAACCCAGGGCAAGGTAGAAGAGTGATAATAAAGGGAGATGGGGCTGAAAATACACATGTCATCTGTGACGGTTAATACTGAGTGTTAACTTGATTGGACTGAAGGACGGAAAGTACTGATCCTGGGTGTGTCTGTGAGGGTGTTGTCAAAGGAGACTAACATTTGAGTCAGTGGGCTGGGAAAGGCAGACCTACCCTTAACCTGGATGGGCACCATCTAATCAGCTGCCAGTGCAGCTAGAATATAAAGCAAGCATAAAAACCATGAAAAGACTAGACTGGCCTAGCCTCCCAGCCTACATCTGTCTTCCATGCTGGATGCTTCCTGCCCTTGAACATTGGACTCCAGCTTCTTCAGTTTTGGGAATCAGACTGGCTCTCCTTGCTCCTCAGCTTGCAAATGGCCTATGGTGGAACCTTGTGATTGTGTGAGTTTATACATAATAAACTCAGATATATATATCTTACTAGTTTTGTCCTTCTAGAGAACTCTAATACATCACCCAAGGAACAAGGTCTCAGATAAGCCATGGAGAAGCTGCTGTGGGACCTGAAGGGCTCCCCACACTATCATGAGAAACACTATACTATGAAGAATAAATGTGAATAAATGATGAATGAGTAAATGAATGAATAATCTATATGATGCCTGACAGTTCACAAAGTGCTCTTGTAATATATTGCTTCACTTAAAAGATATGGGAAATTATTGTGCTTCACTAAGTTAGTTTTAAAAATTCTTTGCACATGACATCACCCATGGATCATGGCACCACAGTCCTAGGGCACACTGTGAGGTTGGTACTCAGGTGCATGAGGGCATCTGATTGACTGTCCACAAAATCCTGCCTGTATCTTGTTCATGAAAGGCCCCCATCTTCATTGGTAGTTAGGACCTATGAGATTTGTGGTCTCCAAATCTGGATCACAACAGAGAATCCATATACCCCTGCACAGTGGCTGAATTTCCTCCTCTGGAGTCAGTCTCTTTTCGGTCTAAATCCACAGACACCACTTATCAGCTGTGTGACTTTAGGCAAATTACCTAAACTCTCTCCATCTTTCTTTCTGTATGTGCAGAGTGCTCTCATGTCCCAAGCTGCCAGGGATAGCCCAGAATTATGCCTCCTGCTCTAATGTTATCACTGACAAGGCCTCCTTTTACTCTCCAAAGAATTCCAGTCTAAATGATAAATTATGTGACCACTCTACTCATGTGCCCTCACCTCTCTTCCAGGATTGCTGTTCAGCTGAAATGCATTAATGTGGCTTTAGTTAGGACAATTGATATGGCAAGTATCATAAAATGCAACTAACTAATGTAAACAGTACAGGAAGTATGTGGCTCACATAACTGGAAATAATTATTTTAAATTCAAATCCAGGGCTATGGAGCTCGTTTTACTATTATTATTATTTGTAGTAGGCATAGCACTGTTATTATTATTAGTATTATTATTATTCCTCTTCCTTTTGAAGGCTGGTGGAATCAAAGGAACATAAGACTTGGAACCAGAGACTTACTAACCGACACTGAACTTCCTTGGACATAAGCTCCTTTGACACACATACATTGCTGCACTTCTTTAAGGAGCAAATGAGATCCCATATGTGGAAATGCTCTGTAAATACAGGAGGGTGAACAAGGGTAAAGGACTTCTTCAGCAGCTCATAACAAAAGATGCCTTTGTTTCAAGCATGCTTAAGACTGACCTCTGATCTTAATCTCCTATAGGTGCCAGAAGAATAAATATAACTGGAGTTCAGAAATGGGAAGAGTTGTAGAGCATGATAGGATACTCCCAGAAGGTGAACTTGGAGGGGAAGAGAGAAGATCAAGATATATCTTAGGATTACTGAAACAATATATGTGGTAATCATGATGATAAAGAATTCTCAATTAGGTGCCTGGAGTGGTAGCAGAGAAGAATGGTTAAGGAATGTGGACTTTAGATTGCAATAGCTTGGATTTGAGGATTAAATAGGATAATGAAATAAGGTGCTTAACACGATACCTGGCATATAGAAAGTGATCAGCTAATGGAAGCTATTATTGTGGTTACTATTAGTGTCTGATGTATCAGACACCATCCTGGGGGTGCCTCCACCAGCTTCTCATTTCCCAAATGCTAAGTGACCAGGGACTGGGTCCTCATCTCCATTCCTCAGTTATTGATCCAAACAAGTGAGGATCTGAACACCTAAGCAACAAGTGATGGCAATAGAGGATTTAGTAAGAGCCAGGGTCAGATTATTAGACCAGACACAGTTGGTTTGCCTTGTATATTGCTCATATGGAAAAACCTTTCACCATGATGAGAGATTTTTCTTTGGAATCTCAAGATATTAGGAGCATAAAGGTCTCTGGATGAAAGGGGCAAAGAAGGAAGTCCTGCTACTTCCTGTGCTGCCAGAGGTGCTACTCTGGGTTTTTGACACCTGTTCTCTTATTCAAACTGCTAATGTCAGAGGAGCTCTGAACATGTTCACTAGACACACTTTGGGAGGCAAAAATCTGCCCCAGAACCCCAGTGATGGTTGTGCAAGACCGTGGGTGATGTCCAGATGACACAGTGGGTGTTGGTGGCTGTCACCTGAGGATTTGCTGCAGCTGCCAATTGCCCTTTCAACAATGGGCCAGTCCCACAAAGGGGCAGCACGAGGGAGTTCCTTGGCGGTGATGAACAGTTCTGCCTGTGTGATGGTGGTGGTTACATGACTCTATACATGTCATTAAATTGCACAGAGCTATTATACACACACACAGATACAGTTGACCTTTGAACAACATGGGTTTGAACTTCGTGGGTTCACTTACATGCAAATTTTCTTCCACCTCTGCCACCCCTGAGAAAACAAAACCAACCCCCTCTCTTCCTCCTCCTCCTCCTCAGCCTACTCAACATGAAGATGACGAGGATGAAGATCTTTATGATGACCTATTCCCACTTATTAAACAGTAAATACATTTTCTCTTCTTTATTATTTTCTTAATAACATTTTCTTTTCTCTAACATACTTTATTGTAAGAATACAGTGTATAATACATTAGCATACAAAATACATGTCAATCAACTACTTATGTCATTGGGAAGGCTTCCAGACAACAAGGAGTGCAGTTAAGTTTTTGATGAGTTAAAAGTTCTATGAGAATTTTTGACTGCCTAGGGGTGGGCAATCCTAATCCCCACATTGTTCAAGGGTCAACTGTATGCATACAAACTGGTGACACCTGAGTAAGATCTACAGCTTGTACCAATGTCAACTTCCTGGTTTGGTATTGTCCTACATTTCTGTAAAATGCTGCCATTGAAGAAAGCTGGGAGAAGGGCGCATGGGACCTCTCTGTACTGTTTTTACAACTCTCTGTGAGTCTATAATTATGTCAAAATTAAAAGTCTTTTTAAAAATGGGTTAGCCTCAAAATGAGGTAATTTCCTTATGTGTTCCGGTGTTTACATTTGGGTGAGTTGATGGGAGAATTAAATTAGTTAATACATATAAGAGCACCTTAGAACAATGCCTGGTAGAATAAAAAACAATACATGTTGCCTACTTCTAGTACCCTCAGACTCAGCCTATTTCTTCGATGTTTCTTTGTAACAACCAGCATGGTTCTTCTACTGAAGTCTTTGGAGGTCTGCCCCATCTCATAATGACCTATCCACCCCTAATGTGCCTGAGAACAGTGTTTCTCCATCTTTTTTTGCATGCACCTATGTGTCCTGTTAAAAACTGTAGGTTCTGCTGTGCTTGGTCAGTTGGTCAATATATGAGTTTCTGGCCTAGTGCAATGGCTTACGTCTGTAATCCCAACACTTTGGGAGGCCAAGGTGGATGGATCACTTGAGTCCAGGAGTTTGAGACCAGCCTGGCCAACGTGGTGAAACCTTGTCTCTACTAAAAATACAAAAATTAGCTGGGTATGGTGGCACAAGCCTGTCATCCCAGCTGCTCAGGAGGCTGAAGCAGAGAATTGCTTGAACTCAGGAGTGCAGTAAACCAAGATTGTGCCACTGCACTCCAGCCTGGGTGACAGAGCGAGACCCTGTCGCAAAAAAAAAAAAAAAAAAAAAAAAAAAAAAAAAAAAAAAAAAAAAAATTAGAGTTTTTTTGGTTCACAGTTCTGCAGGTTGTACAAGAAGCATGGCACCAGTGTCTGCTTAGCTTCTGGTGAGGGCCTGCGGCTACTTCCACTCATGGGGGAAGGTGAAGGGGAGCCAGCATGTGCAGAGACTGCCTGGCAAAAGAGAAGGCAAGAGAGAGCGGCGGGGGAGGCACCAGGCTCTTTTCCACAGCCAGCTCTCCTGGGAACCTAACAGCGAGAACTCACCCACCCACATCCAGGGTATTAATCTAGTCCAGAGAGATCCGGAAAACTAAATAAATAAAAGAAAAAAAAATAAGCGAAAAAAAGAGGAATCTGCTCCCAGGAGCCAAACACCTCCCATTAGACCCCACCTCCAACTGGGGATCAAATTTCAACATGAGGTTGTGCAGGGACAAACTACAGCACCATAAGAAAAGGCCCGGCACGGCGGTTTATGCCTGTAATCCCAGCACTTTGGGAGGCGGAGGCGGATGCCATNGAAATTAGAGTTTGTGGCCACAGAAGCTTTAGTCAACAAGAAATGATATGATGATGACGATGATGATGATGATGATTATTATGCGGGTCTCTTTCATAAATGCTTCCACAGCCCAGATAGAGAGGGAGGGTTTGGGGAGCCCCATGGAAGATGGCAAAACACCAGGTGAGTGAGGCAATGCCCACTTTCCCAAGCAGAAAAGGCACAGAAGAGGTGGGCTCCATTGCTTTGCTCATATTTCCCCATTAATTCTCATTTATGCACTCCATTATTGTGTATGTTGACACGACGCTGGACTCTGAGACATCAAAAAAGAGTAAGGTTATTTACCCTGCCCTCAACAAGCTTGATGAGTGGTATGTAATTCCTGGCATATAATTAAAATACAGCGTCCTGTGCACTGAGAGGAATGCAGATGTGCTCTGGAAGCATGGGAAAAGAAGGCTTCAATCAAGAAAGGTGACTCTCCCATGGAATCTTAAAGAAATAATAGGAATGAGCAAGGTAGGCAGGGAGGAGCAGGTGAAGCCTCCTGTGGAGCAGGGGAAACACAGTTGAGCAAGACATAGGCATGAGCCATGACAACTTGTCCTCAGAACTACCCAGAATCAGGTGTGGCCAGCCCAGGTCTATTTTTTGGAGAGTGGCAACAGATGGTTAATAAGTTAGTAGTCTAATTGGGTTGAGAAATTCTAGGCTAAGTAAAATTGGACAAATTTTTTGCTGCAAGGCATGTCAGAGCCTTTGGTATGTTCCCCCATATTGTCAGTCTCCCAGAAGGGTTATCATAGACAGCATTTCCCAGCCTCATGGTACAGAAACCCTTTGTTTCAAGACGTCTTGTGGGGCGTGATTTCTCTTGCACATACTCAAGAAACATTCGGCTGTTCAGACAGATTCTGACCAATGTCAATGCTTAACAGACAATAAACATATTTTGAGGGGGATCCAGAATAATGGGCAATTCTTACTTTTTCTAGAACTTCATGGCTAGCTATTGGATCACGTCCTGTTAGACTAAATTAGTTCTTCCCAGGAAGTGGGTGGCTGTGAGAAGGAATCTAGAGGTCAGCAGTTTAGCATTATGCTAGCACGAGAGCTCTGCCTGGCCTCCAGGCTGGCTTAGTGCTCAGCCTCTTCCTTGGCCACCAACTGACCTTCCAGGATATTTTGCAAAATTAGAGACAGATAAAGCATCTTGTGCTGTAAGAGAAAAAGTTGCAGTGGATAATTTTATAGTGATGACACAAAAAGAGAACAATGAAGAATCAAAAATTAATCAAACCTTGAAATATAACAAAAGCTAGGGAATTTATGAAAATGTATTTCATTTTCACAGGCTAAGAGCAGGACTGATAATTTTATTTTATAGATATGTATAAAATGCTGGAGTGGGCAGAGGACGCTCTGAAGTAAATTAAAGTCCTAAAAACAAGTATCATAATAAATCATGCACTCAATCCTTCACTCCTCATCTCCTCTACCCCCACACTACTCATAAATTCTTTCAACCAAGAAAAATATTTCTCATATGCCTTAGAGGAGAATTTACTGCCTCTGTTCTCCATCAGCCTTTCCTTGATTATCAGCTCACTAAATATTTATGGGGCTTTTTCAAGGTACAAGTGCTCTGAGTTCAGTCCCCAGGGCCACTGCACCGATGAAGTGTGTGACATTCAGACTCCATGTCACTTGCTTCCTCACTACCATTTATGAGCCATCTTTTCCTATATGGACTTAGGCTTTTTATAAGGTCTTCATTCTTTCAAAGAAATGATGAATGCTGATGAGTTCTAGCAAAATATTGATAGCACCTGGAATATAGAAAAAGATAGGAGATTCCTCGAAGAATTCAGAATGTGCCCTAAGTTTTAAAATACTAAATCATAGGTGATGGGCTCTAAGTGGTCATTAGAACTTTAAAAGTCCACAAGCATGAACACTGATAAGATGGATGAAGTGGGGAAGGGTCACCCCTGCAATCGACCTGGCTGAGAGGAGGTTGTATTCTTTGATTTCCTTAACTTGAAAATTGAAATAATTTCTGTTCTCTACCCTCTCGTAAATTGGGCACCCACCTGATTCGCTGGGTTCCTGCCATCTTTGAAGAACTTTGAGTATGGGAAAGTAAAGAGCCAATAGAGTGTGACCGTAAAGTTGAGGCCTAAAAAACCCTTTTCCACTGCAATGGGTGCAGTGGAAGTGACCAGAGGCTTGACACCTGCCATGCTCTCTTTGAGGCCTACTGGATCTCTATTATTTGTCAGGCCCTTCATCTCCTTCAGCCAGTGCCACGAAACTCTCCAAATCTGAATTATCTTTAGGACCACTAGATAGAAACAGGCAAGATCATCTTTATGTGTTTAGAAAGCCCCCACCTTTCCTTTCATTATTTAAGGATAATATTTGTGGCAAAAGAATAAGAACACACATTCTTTCTCTTTCTCTCTCTCTCTCTCTGTCTCTCCCCCAACGCACACATGCACACATACACACACGTACGCACACACACATACACATACACACTGCCTCTAAGCCTTTTCTTTTTATAAGCTGTAGCACATCTGCTCACTGAAAGTCTGCAGAAACCTAATACCTGAAATGTTGATGAAAACAGGTATGTTTTACTCTATATGCTAAAAGAAAAATTAACAGGACAAATATTGTTTCTACAGCCAACTTGGGATGGAGAAAGTGACAGCCTCCATCCATTTCATGAGACAAGAAGTGAGGCTGGAGAACAAAGACGTCTAATTTTAAATTCCTTTGAGAGAAAAATTGCAGTTGTATTTGGTTAGCAGCTCTTTGGAGGGCTGTGGTAAAGGATTCCAGAAATAAATGTGATTCCTCTGTGAATGAATGTGAGTGTAGGTGCTCACCCGAGGTCTAGGCCCTTCCCCAGGCCCTGTCCCCAAGTCCTGGGTCAGACAGTGGTGCATAAGGCCAGTGAGGCAGTTTCCATAGACACCTGCAACAAAGTCATCAGGTTCATTAGTTAAGGAAGACCCAGGGTGGGAAGAGGCTGGGCAGACATCCAGGTAGGAGCTTTATAGGGTTAAACTTCTGATCGTTGCCTGGAAGTCAGGTCAAGTAGTAGTGTGAAGGTATGAAGTTTCCTTATGCCATAGAAAATTAGCCTTTGACCTCTAACATCTGGACTAAGCCTGTGGACTGGTGATAGGGGAAAGAAACAAGCTAAGTAGCCTGCCAAGCATGGGGTCACAGCAGAAAAGGGAAAGAGAATCCAGATCTGGATGGATGAAGCACTTGGGGGTCTGACTCTAGGTCCACAGAAGACCATTGCTCCAGGGATGGGAATGTGACTGTTCTCCCAGGACGGGGCTCCTGTTCCTACCTCTCTAAGCCCCCCATGTGTGTGAGTGGCCCTACAGAGAATGACTCCAGCTTGGAGGAAATGGGCAGGCAGGGGTGACAATGCTGCGGCTGCAGATGTGAACATGTTACTGCAAGCAGGGGAGAAGGAGCTGAGCTTGGGCCATCACATTGTGGGAGTGGGCGCTGGGGGAATGCTGATGGGTGATGGTGGGTGCCAGAGACAAACTTAACAGCATTAAGCGGCACTGTTTGGGTGAAGTCGTCCATTTATTTATTAACTATGTGCTGATAATGGGCACTGCAAAGAGACTGCAGCTCTGGGCAGAAGCCCTCCCCCAAAACTTTCAAACAACAGAGGGGCTAGTGGGTCTTTGAGGACTAGAATACTTATCTCCTGACACTTTTTCCCCATCTCTTCCAGCCACTCCCCTTTGTAATCAGGGAAAATCTGTGCCCTAATGCAAGGCCAGAACTGAACTGATTAATTTACTGATTCTTTAAAATCAGCTCCAGCTCCCAGAGTAAGAAATCAAACAATAACAAATCACCTCTTTTTTTTTTTTTAATGGAAGGATGAAGAAGGAAAAAAATGTTCTGAGCACTATTATATTTGTCCTTCATCTTACAGAGAGTCCTTACCTTCTTAAACCAAACTTCCCCAAATGCTTTGATGCTCTTTGGAATTCTGCCTGTTCTAAGTCTAAGGATCACCTACCTAAATGCCTTGTCATTCTCTTGAACACCACTGGAAGTTCTCCCAGGGAGTTTAAAAATCTCCACTGGTTCAAGTCAAGCCTACATCTGGCTGAAGAGTCTTCGTCATGACAACTTGAGCCACCAAGACATCTGTCATGCCAATGACTGCAGCACCAAAGCATGCAGGACCTGCTGAGTTACTGGGGCATTTCCCCCAAGAATAGCCCAGTTAAATAAGAAAGAACCAAATCTATAAAATGTATTCAATACTCAATTGCTCCTGCTCTTGGGAATTGGAGAAAGTACAGCCCGAGACAATTTCAAAGGGTCTCCTGGCACCATGGAGCTTGTTAAATTCATAGATCATAGAGCTAGAGGGCTTAAGGGGATTTTCAGCCATACTCCCATTATTCTGTCTGTGCCCCTAAGTAAGGTGGTCACTTTAATTAATCTTTGCACAAAAGATAAGACCATAGGAGAGGAGATTGTGCAGCCAATGTGACCCTGAACTCACCCGGTCATCCTGGTTTCTCCCTCACCATTCCTATCCACATGACCCCAGGTTTCATGGGTTTCCTGTCCTCAGTGAGGATTCCTTGCTTCACTCGAACCCTCCAGGTATTGGGAAAGCCTGCAATAAGTCTTACGTCTCCTCTTTTCCTTTGCCACTACCTCGCTCCCTTTCTAGAGGAGAAACAATTCTATTATCATTATTTTCCTCATAATTCCACTCTACTAGTCTTTTGCTGCTTCTATGCTGAGCTTAGAATCAGGCAACTGAGCAGGAAACCTGGCTCAGTCTTTCACTGGCTGTTTCACCTTGAGCAAATTCCCACTGATCCCTCATTAATTGCCCCAGGATCTGGGAACAACTGTCTCAAGCTCATAATAAAGGAAGAGCTGCCCTAGGACTCATGAGACCTGGGTTCTAGTTTCAGTGCTAGACTAGCAGATGGTAGAGGCTTAGGAAAATTCCTTAATTCCTATGACCCTCACCTCCCTCAACTCTAAGGGGAAATAAGTATCCATGTTACAGGGTGGTCAGGAAGGTTAAAAATGATCATGGAAATGTTTTGATTTTGTAAAGCACTAAAGCCATGCAAAGTATTAACTTTAGCATCATTCTACTCTCTTGTTGAGATCCCTAACACAGACCCTGGGTAAGTTGTCCTGCATGAGACAATGCCCAATTTATGACCTCCTTTTCTGAGGATTGTCCTCCTTTAAAGAGTAGGTCTGGAGAACAATATTTGTCTTGCACAATCCTTTACTCTCAGTAATAATTTATTGGACAGGCACAGTCATCTGACCTAAACAGGTGGATCATATTCTCTCTCCAAGGAATTCAGAGTTAAAATTTAGAGGCTGTCATTAATTTTTAGTGCTCACTTAAACTGAGAACACAAAAATTTGGGAGATAATAAGTGGTTATATTTGGTTCATACACAAAGAAGCAGAAAAAGAGAGCTGCAAAAAGTAGCCACTGACATTCATTTCCTTTCCCATTCGAGATATGGCTATGGAACAATGAATGCTATAGCAGAAGATAAACCAATGGGCCACACATATGCTACTCAGGTCAAATGTGGGCCTGTGCTCTCAGGGAAGGAAGAGCACACATCATGACAGCCAGGCTGGCCTGGTACTGTTAGTGAGACCTTGGAGTTCTCCTAGACTACACCATAAACAATTTCATAGAACATTGATATCAGACAGGGTCACCCTGTGACCACAACAAATGAAGACAGAAACAAGATCACAGACCACTCCATAGTCACGCCTGAATACAGACAAAACATGAACATTGTCCAACCACAAAAATGACCAAACGTCCTCCCATCCTGCTAGTATGAGTGACTGCTACTTCTTTCCCAGTGACAGCTTTAGCCTGGATCTAGTCTTCCCTTCCCTCTTCCTAAATAAGGTTTATTAAGATGGCTACTCATTAAAATACTCACATTCCTTGACAGTATCTAATTGAAGCAAAGCTCCACTCCTTAAACTCCCCAAAATTACCTAACGCTAGCCCAAATTCTACAATAAGTTCTAAGAACTTATTGAGATGTGCCGTAGTTTCCGATGATATCCGTTGTTCCTCTCTACAGTGAGTAGCAAACTCACTACATGTGACTACGATTGTGCCCGTTCCTGATGCTCTTTGGATGGAACTCATTGACACAGGCCACAGTGCCTCTCATACCTTTCAATTGCTGCCACACCTTACTGCCTGTGCCCCTCATTTGAGATTCCGGTAACAGATGCCAATAGCCAGCCACTAAGTATTTATTGAAAGCCTATCATTGATAAGGCTTTGTGTAGGTCACCCAGCCTGCCTATCAACACATTACAGAATGCTACCATCAGAAGGCACCCAAAAGACAGTGTAGGCTTCCATTTTACAGCTTAAGAACTAGAGGACCCAAAAGGTAAAGTGACTTGTCTGAGGTCACACAGCAGTACAGCAATTTTTTTTTTCAGAGTTAGGACTAGAACCTTGGTCTTCTGACTCCTGTTCCAGTCCACTTTCTACATTGTGCTGCTCCTAAACCTTGTTAATCATGTGTTTATAAATGTGTTCATTTAGTACATATGTAGACTAGACCATAAGATCCTGAAGGGATGATTTTATAAGTATCATAGTGGTGAGCATGACACTGCCTCGCTTTGTGTTGACTTTTTTTTTTTTAGACAGAGTCTCACTCTGATCGCCCAGGCTAGAGTGCAGTGGTGCAATATCAGGTCACTGCAACCTCCACCTCCCAGGCTCAAGTGATCCTCACACCTCATCCTCCCAAGTAGCTGGGACCACAGACATGCACCACCATGTCCAGCGAATTTTTTTTTTTTTTTTTTTTTTTGGTAAAGATGGGGTTTTGCCATGTTGCCCAGGCTGGTCTTGAACTCCTGAGCTCAAGCAATCTGCCCATCTCGGCCTCCCAAAGTGCTATGCGTTGATTTTTTGATAGAGAATAGAAATGACCGTACCTGAGTATATCCCACAGTCCATGTATTTCAAACAGCTTTTAAATGGTGGCAGGTTCTCCCCACAGATGACTCTGAGCATTTTCTGGAATATCACTGAGACGGATTTGAAGGGCACAAGGGGAGCCATTTCTATACTCTCCGTACTCCTCGGCCTTTATCTTTCTGCATAGTAGCCTCTCTGCTTAAATGTCTGTAACGAAGTGTCCATTCACATGTCTCAAAGTTGCTAAGTAGAACAGTAATGAGAGTCCTGGTGCCCTGCTTATTATCACAAAAGAATATTTGGGTATTTTGGGATACTCAAAACATTCTTCTCACTGTCAGTATATTCCCTTTTGTACCTTGATGAAAAAAAATAATTTCTGTATAAAATCAATATTGATCCTTTTCTGCATATCCAAACAACAGTATTCCCTTTGGCAAAGGAAAGAAAAATCTTTCTTTAAAACAATGAAAGAATTTAATAATGGTTGATGTGTTTGACTTTATCAAACTCAGAAGAGTTTTCTAGAATCAGGTACTTTTTAATTGAAGTCTCTCTTCTGTTCAAGTTTGCATTCATCAATTTTGATGACAACAAATTCTTTCTATTTAAGATGAAAGGAAACCTTCTCTAATCTCTGGAGCACAATAATGGGACCCTCATTTTTAAGTTTTGGGATGTTGGTGTCTTTTCTGAAATAAGAAAGACACAGTTTAAGAGGCAGAATTTATTCATTGTCTCACTTCTTCTGTGTTGGAATCCTAGAGATAGAGGCAGACTCTGAGCTCCCACTTCCAAATCAAAAGCTGCTTTTGTTTTACCTTTTTTTTTTTTTTTAACTTTTGTTTTACTGTTTTACTTTTGGGGGGATCATAAGATTTTATTTTAAAAGATGCTTTCTTATCCATAGCAATGAGCATACCTAGTCCCTGGATCCTGGATTTAAATATCATTTCCCTCAAAAAGAAATTAAGTCTCTTTAAAAATATATATAACTATATGACTGATTCAGAGACTGAGAAGTGAAAGTAGAAGGTAAGCCTATAATATTTTGTTGTATCAGAAAGCACGGAAGTGCTTGAAGACTAAAAGGTTCATGCCAAAACACACACACACACACACACACACACACACACACACACACACACACACGTTTGCAAAAGCCCACATCAGCCAAACAAACAAACAAAAAAATCCTTATGTCCAGAGTGATATTCAACACAGAGAAAAAGAGAGAAAGAGAGTCAGGGGATGGGCAGGAAAGCCCTTCTTTCCAGAAGAATGCCAGCTAATAAAAGTGGAATGACAGATAGAATTAGAAATGTGCCATTTTATAACTTTCAACATGCAGCTGTTTTAGGCAAAGAACATGGACACTACAATGCTGTACTGAGAGATTGCTGGGGAGCAGAATATTTGCTCACTACGAAAGCACCAATCCACATTTTAATTACTAATTACAAAAAGGAGCATAGGTCTTTGTAATTGAATGATTTGGTAGCCAGCACCTTAACCAAGGGATCAGACATGGCATCATTTGCAGTAGGACAGTCTGACACCATGTGCCTAGTGATGGTACACAACACGAAATACAAAACAGCACCTAGGAAATGTTCTTGTCAGAAGTGCTGGCTCTGAATCTAATCAAGCCTTCAGAAGATGCTTTAGATCTCAGGAAATACAGACCATATATGAAAAAGTAAAGTGGCACATAAGAAGCAGTCAGACAACCTAGGATGGAACATTCTACAAGAAAACTGGCCTGACTTCTCAAAAACTTGCCCCCCTCCCCCAAAAATTCTAGATTAAAAGAAACTGAAGACTCATGACAACCCAACACAGTTTATGAACCTTGATTGAATCCTGGCTCAAAAGTAAACAGCTGTAGAACACATTTTTGGACTATTGTGTAAATTTGAACATGAATTAATGCCAGAGAGTTATTGTTAATCTCCTTAGATATGATCATGATAATGGTGGTATGATTTTGAGGAAAATGTCCTTATTCTTAGGAAATACACATACCAGTATTTTGAGGTAAAGTGTCATGCCCTTTGCAACTTACTTTTAAAATGGAAGCGGGGGAAAGAAGGAGATGGAGAGAGAGGAGGCAATAACTCTGGCAAAAAATTGTCAAATCTAGGTGGCGGGCTTATGAGTGCTTACTGTATTATTCTCCCCACTTTTCTATTGCTGAAAGTCACTTTTTCTGGGAAGCCAATTCGGAGATGGTGATTAATTTGCAGGTTTATTAGGGAATGCTCTCAGGATCAATATGGTTGGGGGAAGAAAAGGATCAGGATTGGGCAGAGGAAGAAGTTGGACTGTGCTGCAAATACAAGAGCTCAGCTGGGCTGATCCATGGAGGCTTTTGGGCTGGGAGGGCCCTTCTTTATTGGCCCATGTTAGGGTGAGAGGACGGGGCCATTGTTCCCTGCAACCTCCAGTCCTGGGTGTCAAACATCATTGGATAGGGACTGCCCTGGGAAGACAGCATGATCTTGAGTAAGGCAATGGTGACAACACCCAGCAGCTGGGAGAATAAACCCTTCAGTTTTCAATGGGCGATCTGGGTGACACAGCACAACACCCATTGCAGCCTTGACATTTTTCAAAATAAAAATTAGGGGTTGGGAAATGTAAAATGAGATTGTTTTGCCCTGAAAATATTGACTAGTGGCCTACATGCATTTCAACCTTATAAAATGGTGTAAATACTGTAAGTTTAACTGACATCTCCTTTTTAGAGATGAGGAAGTTGAGGTAAAGCAAAGTCAAGTAACCAGCCCAACATCACTGGTAGGGCTGGAATTCAAATCCAGGCTGTCTGATGGCAGGTTTCTTTAAGCCGCTATGCTATGCTATGCTATGCTATGCTATGCTATGCTATGCTATGCTATGCTATGCTATGCTATGCTATGCTATGCTTCCCTTTGAAAATCTTTTCTTCAGGGCTCCCCTTCTTCCTGTCTGGTCCACCTGCGTTATTGCCCGAGTTGCGTGAGGAATGGTTCCCGTTCAGTTCCCCGCTCTATTAACCATGATTTCATATCTTCCTCCACAGAAATCAATGTCTTCCCCATTTCAAATCTGTTCCCATCTCATGTAATAAGGAAGGGGCCTAACGGTGCCATTTTGCCTCCATGTGTCTTTTCTTAGACCAAGGAGAGAAAGGGTGAGTGGCCAATAGATGTGTTTTTAAACACTGAGTGTCACTGGCACAAAATAGGAACTTGATACATGCTTATCAGATGGTCAAATAAATGTGACTTTAGTTGGAGGCAGTAGGGAATCCTGTGTTTTAAAGAAGTCCTGCAGCAAGACTTTCCGCTGATCTTTCCTGGCCATCAGTGTCTCACTTCATGGTTCCATGATCGCCCAGTCGTGGGTGCATGTGTCTGTGTGTTCGTGTGTGTGTGTGGTGTGTATGTGGGGGGTGTGTGTGTGTGTGTGTGTGTGTGAAGTAGAAAGCTCTTTCCTTTTGTGTCTCACAAAGTTAAGAGGGCCCAAAGCATGGTCACTTGAGCCTCCAGGTGATAAGAATCATCTTGTTATGTCCACATATATGTCCATTTCCTCTCCAGTGTGTCCATGCACCTGTGACGTGCTTCCATACAGCCACCCGAACCGCCTCTCCCCTCAGAACCTCTGGTTGTCATGGAGTCTTGCTGCTTATGCCTAGCTCCTTTTCTTCTGGTGACTTCTCTCTCCAGGGTCCTAGTATTGCCCTTAAATCTAGCTTCCAGGGGAGTTCATTCACACATGCATGTGGTATCCCAGATCATCGGTGTCTGAACCCCAATTATGAATATACTTGAGGTTTCTGTTTTCATTTTCCTACCCTCTATTTACCACATGTATTTGTACATGCACTAGGTGGCAAGAAAAAGGGTATCATCATCGTGTGTGTGTGTATACATATAATACATGTATACATATGTTCATAATTCTAAATTGTATATATAGATAATTCTAAATTATCTATCTATCTAATTCTAAATGTATACAATGAGATGGTTAGCTCTCATGACACCTTTACAAAATCTTCCAATTCCCCTAAACAAACCGAACAGCTCTGACTTATAGGTTCTCTCAGAACATAGTTACACTTTTGTTATAACTGAAAAATTTAGTGCAACTTATCTGTCCATATGTTAGTCTCCCCCCTTTATCCTGAAAACCCCTACAGTAAGAAGACTTAAGTCTTCTTGTTCTTTGTGTCCTCAGTGCCTGGTACATAGTAGGTATACAAACTGTTGTATGCATGCATGAATGAATCAATCAATCATCAAGTCAATCAACCACGTTAATGAGGGATGACTCAGTCCAGCAGGACGTGTGAGTGTGGTAAAGAGCTCCTATATAGTCCCACCTTCTACCCGGACAACCCTAGCCAGCAGTAGTCCTTCCAGAGGCTTTTTGGGTTTTTTTGAACAGAAGTTCTTGAAATTAAACAAAAACATCTTCACCTTTCCTGCAGAGACCAGTGGTGCTAATAACTTCATAACTGTTTAATATCAATTTTATTCATGGCTATATATATATATATGTGTGTGTGTATATATATATATATGTGTGTGTATATATATATGTGTGGTGTATATATATATATGTGTGTATATATATATGTGTGTATATATATATGTGTATATATATATGTGTATATATATGTGTGTATATATATATATGTGTATATATATATGTGTATATATATATGTGTATATATATATATATGTGTATATATATATATGTGTGTGTATATATATGTGTGTGTATATATATATATATGTGTGTGTATATATATATATGTGTGTGTATATATATATATGTGTGTGTGTGTATA
>NW_016807677.1:8046502-8117030 GCF_001698545.2 Rhinopithecus bieti
TGTGTGTGTGTGTATATATATATATATATATATATATATAGTCTGGCTCTGTCACCCAGGTTAGAGTGCAGTCACGCGATCTCAGCTCACTGCAACCTCTGCCTCCTGTGTTCAAGCAATTCTCCTGCCTCAGCCTCCCGAGTAGCTGGGATTACAGGCACCTGCCACCATGTCCAGCTAATTTTTGTATTTTAGTAGAGATGGGGCTTCACCATGTTGGCCAGGCTGGTCTTGAATTCTTGACCTCAAGCAATCCACCCACCTCGGCCTCCCAAAATGCTAGGATTACAGGTGTGACATGACGTAATGTTTGAAAGCTGCTTTCTTTTATTGTCCCTCAAGCGCATGTGTGTGTGTATATCTTTTTATCTACTCATTCTAGCTTGTAAGCTGTTTGGAGAGAGGACTGGTTAATCTTTAATGATACAATTCCAGCATATGGCCATGTTTAATCAACATTAAATTAAAGTTGCTGTAGCTGTCAGCTTAGAAAACTGCTCAGGGAGCAACCATTAGCTAATGAGCAAACAGCTCAGGGATCAACTACATGCCATTATCTATGGCTGTGTCTCCACACAACCTGGCATTTTAATTATTTGGCAGAGTTGGTTTTTGGAGTGGTAAAAGAGCTCAGTGGTTGGTCCTAAAATTTTTTAGCCTGATAGCTTTTAATGTAAGCAGTATGCCCAAGGATCTTGGCTATACAAGCAGTCCTTCCCCTCTCCTCCACCCCTTCAGGACTCTGTCACTTTCTCCTGGTATCTTTGTCTCTGGCTGCATGCCGTAGTCTCCTATTAGCTTTGGTTTGCACCTTGCTGTATGACATCAGAGGAGAGATGAGTGGCTTCAACCTTAGAAAAGATGGGGAGCAAAGGGATCTGATTCCTAGGTAGTGGCAGGCAGACAAGTTGGGGGGGTGGGGAGGAGAGAGACAGATGGAATTATTACTGTTGACTGCTCACCATGTGTCAGGCATTACATACATTATTTCACTTACCATCCCTGCCCCCCATAACCTGATGTATTGTCCTCAGTTTACAGAGAAGGAACTGAGGTTCCAGTTTCCAAGGTCACACAACTAAGATGTGGCAGAACACAAGCCAGCCATCTCTGATTCCTAGGTCCACACTCTTTCTGTGATACCAGGATGGGTGCCCTGATTCTTCTGATGACTCAATTCTCACAGGAGGTACAGCCTCAAATAAGTTCATTAAATAAAATGTGTTGAGTTTTTATTCTCAATCTCTTAGAAAAAAATTTATTGAAAACAGACACTCATTAATTTTCACACTATGGGGATATATCCAATATGATAATCATTCTGTTATTAATAAATCACACAATTTATATCTCTCTCTACACAGAAAGAAAGTAGGCTATCACATCTCCAAGTAAGATAGCTATGCTATCTCTATTTCATCTCAAATTTGGTGAGAGAATAATTTTCCCTCAACCCCACTCCTAGCCAAAAGTTTTAGTTAAGAATCACTTGGTTGCAAGTTACTAAAAACAAACCAAACAATCAAAGATTTTTTAAAAATCACTCAAACCTATTTATACAAAAGGAAGTTATTAGAAGTGTCTTATGGAATTCATAGTTAGAAAGTTTCCTCAGTCCTCATAAGGAACTGGAGCCAGGAATTGAAGAATTGAGGAGTCAATGGGAAGTGAAGAAGGATTCTCTCTCTCTCTCTCTCTTTCTCTCTCTCTCTCTTTCTGTCTCTTTCTCCTCTTACTTAGCTTCATTCTCTGCATTCTCTGTGCAGTCTGACCTTCACTGTTTCTCTGTTTTGGTAAGTATTTGGCTCACATACAAGGCCCTTCCTCAGCTGCACACTGCTTATCAGTTTCAGCACTTCACATGGTCCTCATCCCACCTCAAGGTCCCAATTCTTATTCTCAGAAGGAAAAATGTGATTGGTCAGCCTGGATCACATGTCCACTACAATTCAATCAGTGGTGACTACAGGGATAGGTAACTTGTTCCATTGATCTCTGCTGTCTGAGAAAGTGGTATGTGCAGATCCCTAACAGGGTGTGAGAATAAGGAGACATAATTAGAAGAGGGAATGATGGGTCTCTGGTATAGCATGAAATACAAGAAGGCCTATGAGAATTGTCAGTGATAGCTGAAAAGCCAGAAACCATGGGGGAACAACAAGAGGGTCCCTATTAGCACAGCAACAAACAACCCATGACTGTAGAGAAACCATTGGGACAATGACTGCTTTTAGCCAAAGTTATGTTTGTTTGCCTTTTTGACTCTTTGATTCCATCCCTTCCTGTCAAAATTCAACTCATTATGTAATAAAATCCTGGGAATGATCTGAATGTCTATCACTATGGAAATGGTAGACCAAATCCTGGAAGAGTCATTCTAAGCAACACTGTGAATCTATTAGAAGGAATGAATTGAATCAATGTGTATTAAGCTGAGAAAATATTTGGGATTCTACAAAATGAAAAATAAATTGTAGAATAGTATATATGATATACCATTTGGGTTAAAAAATACACACAAGCAGTAACAGCAGCAGCAGAGTTCGAGACAGTGGTATATGTATGAGGGAGGAAGGATATACCTGACAATTGACATTGATTATTTTGGTTTGGGAGAGGTAGACTTGGAGAGAGGAAAAGGTAGACAGTCAATGTTTTCTTTATATACTTCTGTATTAGTCAGGGTTCTCTAGAGGGACAGAACTAATAGGAGATATATATATACATATATATAGGGAGTTTATTAAGTATTAATTCACATGATCACAAGGTCCCACAATAGGCTGTCTGCCAGCTGAGGAGCAAGGAGAGCCAGCCTGAGTCCCAAAACTGAAGAACTTGAAGTCCAATGTTTGAGGGCAGGAAGCATCCAGCATGGGATAAAGCTGTAGGCTGGGAGGCTAGGCCTGTCTAGTCTTTTCACGGTTTTCTGCCTGCTTTATATTCTAGCCATGCTGGCAGCTGATGAGATAGATGGTGCCCATCCAGATTAAGGGTGGGTCTGTCTTTTCCAGCCCACTGACTCAGATGTTAATTTCCTTTGGCAACACCCTCACAGACACACCCAGGATCAATACTTTGCATCCTTCAGTCCAGTCGATTCTCAGTATTAACCATCACAACTTTTGACTGATTTAACTTATTAGGAAACGTGCATGTTATAGTTGTGATTTTGTAGGTTTATAAATAAAGTGGAAAGCTGCTACACAGTCTATATTTAAAAAGCTCTTCTTGAATACTAACACTTCTGGCCTTTCACATACGGTTGAACTCTGTGGACAAACCCCCATAGAATGTAGACCTCTCATGATTCTGATATTCTGCCTGAAATGATAGATGTTGACTGTTTCTCTTATCCTTATCCTTATGCTTACACTATACACTCCATCAGAGAGCTATTTTTGGACTCCCTACAACATCTAAAACAATGCCTTATACAGAAGAGGTACCAATTAAATCTTTATTGAATAGGTTGAACTCAATACTCAGCAGTTTTTCCAACAAGTCCTGTACGCTGTCTTCAAAAAGGCAGATTTTCTCTAAGAATTTGCCTTGCCTTGTAAATACAACAATATCCGTTCATTTTATTTTTCTATTATAATGGCATATTATTTTCTGGCCATTTCAAGGTAATTTATATTTTTTTTCCTAATTTGAGGGGAAATAAACTGAGTAATTAAAAAAATATATTGTGAGCCAACTCAGTGAACTCCAAGCAGCCATGTGTCTTTAAAATTAATTTGGGACACCCTAACTGACCTTGGCAGGTACAGTCCAGCAAGTCTGGGTCTTGAAAAACTAAAGCTGTGATTAACCCTGTCAGAGATGAAATGGCTGATGTCAAACTCTTCCAAATTACACCCATGATTGACCTGCTCTTCTCCTTCTGAATGCACCTCATTACTGAGAAACCATCACTCAGGGGACATATACTTAAACGTTTAATAAATCTGTGATCAAAATCCTGGTGCATAGTTAAGCCTTTGATAAAAGTGAAAGAGAACAAAGGAGATTGGGAGCAGAAGCAAGGTGGAACACAGAACAAAGGGAAGAGTAGGATGGGGAAGATGTGTGTGCTGAGTCTGAGGTCAGAAATTCTGAGCCATTCAATTGTCTTTTAGACCATGATTTCACTTGGATCTGGTGACAGCAAATTTATAAGGGACTAAAGACCAATTGCAACAAACACTTAAAAAGCTTCCAAGGAGTTAGACCAAAGCACTTTCAATAATGCTAGCAATGGCTGCTGACCTTGAATTCACCCACCACCATATAGCAAAAATAATTTGTCTCAGTGCAATAAAGGCATAATGAATAAAATCCATACCTGTAAAAATTACTGAAATGGAAAAGGCTTTGCAGGAGGTACCACATAGTATATACGAAATAGGGTAAATAGCTGGGTGATGTAGTGACAGGCAGCAAGACATAGTGAGAAAACAAGGGGTCGGGGGTTAAAATTATTACTGTTGACTGCTCACCATGTGCCAGGCATTACATACATTATTTCACTTACCATCCCTGCCCCCCATAACCTGATGTATTGTCCTCAGTTTGCAGAGAAGGAACTGAGGTTCCAGTTTCCAAGGTCACACAACTAAGATGTGGCAGAACACAAGCCAGCCATCTCTGATTCCTAGGTCCACACTCTTTCTATGATACCAGGATGGGTGCCCTGATTCTTCTGATGACTCAATTCTCACAGGAGGTACAGCCTCAAATAAGTTCAATTTTTACCAATTTTTGCTTTCTAGTCCAATTTTTACCACTAAAATGGCTATGTGGTCTTGAACTCATCATTTTGCCTCTTAAGAGTTGTGGATTCCCCATCTTAATACTATAAATCACAGGAATGTCTTTTGCTTCTCAAGCTGCAATGTGCAAAAGAATCACCTGGGAATCTTGTTAGAATGCAAATTCTGATTTATTAGATTTATGGTAAAACTGGAGATTCTGAATTTTTTTACAAGCCCTGGGTGATCCACAGACCACACTTTGAGAAGCAAGGAATTCGATAATTTCCAAATTCCCTTCCAGTTCAGAGGTTCTGATTGCTAAATCAGAATCTCTACTTGCTCATGTAAGCACCTCTGAGTTTCCCTCCTCTTCTGGCTTAGGCTGGCTGCTGTCTTTAGACACAGCCTGCCTTCCTTCCCAATTTAACGGTGCCACAATTCCCGTGTCACCTGGGATTTTCCTCCTCAACTAGGTGAAGGAAAATGGAAGCTGGAAAACCTATCCTCTCCCATCTTCTGAGCTTGAAGGCAAACATAGAGGCTTTTTTCTCTTTAAAAGGTTTTACTGCTTGTCATTTGGAAAATAGACAAGAGGAAGTTATAAAAAGCTTCAGAAAACGTGTTAATATCCTGGACATTTCTTGCCAAGGATTCTTGCTATACATATACACAGAAATATGTCTTATGGAAATGGGAATTACAGTAAGATATATATGTTTTATATATGTTAAGTAATATATGTTTTGTTCACTACAAAATTATAATTTGTTTTCTCATTTCATTAAAAATTCTTTAAAAATGTGATTTTAATGTCTTCATAGGTACTCCATACAGATATTGTTCATTATTTATATAGCAATTGTAAGACATTTGTTTGTTGCCATTTTAAACAGTACTAAGATAAACATCCTCATGACCTTTTTAGCTACCATTTATTAAGCATTTACTATATGCCAGACATTATAGTAATATACTATACCAACACCATCATCTCATTTCATCCTCACACTCATCATATTTCAAGCTGAGCATTATTGTGATTTTCCTTCTATTGAGAAAGAAACCGAGACGCAAAAAATCAAACAACTTACTCAGGATCACACAGCTGAGTCCGTGGCAGAGAAGGAACCACACTCGGCTCTAACTCCAAAGTCACGCTCATAACCACTACCTGACAGTGTCTCCTTGTACATAAGTCCCCAGGTACCTCTCTGATGTTTTCATTAGGATACAGATTTTGTTTTGTTTTGTTTTGTTTTTTGTCTGCCTGTGTGTGAATTTTAAAATTTAATGACAAAAGTCATACAGCTTCTTGGAAACAATTCAAGCCATGCGGGAATGTAAAAGAAAAGTGAGAATTCTTCCTTCCTTTCCTTCTATAATTTCTTGAGGTATATTTTCTTTCTATGCATTTTCTTAGCTTAAATAGTACATAGGAAAATGAGAATCATATGTTCTTTACTACTTAATCTCTAGTGCCTGGCACAGAGCTAGCTAGGCCTTAATAAACATTTGTTTAAAAAATGAGTGAAACATTGAATGGTTTTATTTTAGTAAAATGTAGTCTTAACAATACTAGTTTCTCTGAAATTATTTTCACTGAAGATCTATCAAGCAATGTTCCAGGGCAAAAGATATAGCACTAATTCTTTTCAAATAACTGTATAATAGTCCATAATATGAATGTACCATAATTTGTTAAGTTGTATCCCATAAATAGAAATACATGTTTATAAGTTTGGGGAGTTTCTAAGTTTCTAATAATGTTGCATTAAACATCCACATGTGCCTTTATGTGCTGATGTTTTTTAATTATTTAAGGTAGTTCTGAGAATTGGGATTATTTGTCCAAAGGGGAGGTATATTTTTAATTTTAATATATTATGCCAGGTGATTTTCCTGAAATGCTGGGCCAGTTCACATTCAAAGAAGCAGTGTGTTAAAATGCCCATATCCCCACACCCTTAACCACCTTATCAGCCTTTTACATTTCTCCCAATCCAGTACTTAAAAAAAAATCTTGGTGTTTTGATTTGCATTTTCTTTACTACTAGTGAGGTTGAGTGCCTTTTAAAATTTCTTTCTTTTTTCCCCTGTGAATTGCAGGAAACTTGCTCTAAAGAAAAATTGCTGGATTAAGGGATGTGAATATTTTAGCAGTGCTTGACACTTAGCCAAATTGCCTTCCAGAGGTGATGAAACAACTTACCCTCCCACAGGCAGCTCTTGAAACCTCCTGTCTCACCAAACTAGGTATTGGAATTCTAAAAAGAAAATAAAGCTGTTTGCCAATTTGAGAGTCTCTGTTGATTTACTTGGGCATTTCTCACCTTCCTGTCAGAGGGCCAGGTGGGAGCTCCTGGTTAGGAGGAAGGAGGGGCTTCAGGCACCAGGCCTTGGAAGGGCAGCCAGGAGCTATAGTGGGAGGAGGCAAAACACATTTCCAAGACTACAGCTGAACAGAAGAATGAGCACTCCTCTGTGTCCAAAAGAATTGAGTGAGCCGGCCCAGGGGTGGGGGTGAGTTTATATGGGAGTCTGCTGCCAGGACATGGCCAGGGTGCTGGGGAGTTGTGGGAAGGGAAGGGTGAATGTTGCACTATTGCATGAGCTCAGTTTCTCCTGTCACATTCCAGAAGACCTGGCCACAAATGGGCACAACCAAACTACACAGAACTTAAGTGAAATGAACAACTACTGCTCAACAATGGCCATAAGCAGAGCTTCAGCCTAGTGAATGGATTCTTGCGCTGTGAACTATATAATCAAGTAGAGGATATGTAGAGGCTGTTCTCACAAATCCTAAAGCAGAGTAAGGCATGAGTTGCTTGAGAGGCACCTTGAGCTATGGTGAGTTGAAATAGAAAGAGGCTACCTGCAAGTAGTAGAAATAGGAAATTCTTTCTGGACAGGGGTCAGGAGGTTAAAGAGGTCCTCAGTCCTACAGAAAGAGGTGTCCTATTACCCCTGGTACTCCCCACACCCCAGAACTTCAGGCACCCAGTTGGAAGCCCTCACCAATCCATATGTAGCCCTCACAGATCCATTGGTGGCTCTTACACCAGTCCAAGATCTATAGGCTGATTGGAGTGAAATGGGTGATTTAGACCACCCCTCTTCTCCACACTAAAGTTCAGAGGCTCAGTTCAAATTGTCTTTGGGTGCCCCCAGCTAGGTCAAGCTGGGATTCAATGTAGCTGTTTAAGAAAAATCTAGCTGGTGACCTCACTGGATTTAGATATGCCTGGGTCTTTGTGGTTTCTGCAGAAGAAAGGGGAAGGGATTTTATGCAAGAGAGGATGAGTGAAAGAGAAAAAGCAGTAAGAAATGGGTGGTTTGGTTGTGACGTGATCCCTGGGCCCTTGGACCTCAGGGTCCTGAGGGATTGGTTTTGCGGCCCGTAGGAGAGAGCCATCCAAACCAAAGCAGAAGGATTTGCCGGTCCTGAAAATCTGTGTCTGGACTAAGGCAGGGTGGTCTCAGACTGAGGTGAGCCCTCCAGACTTGAGAAGCCAGTTTTTCTCCCTCGCCCCTAGACTCTTAGGGTCATTAACCTGAGGGCAGTCTTGCTCTTCTGACAGCCCAGGACAGTGAGAGCAAAGGAGGCAGTCTTCAAGAGATTTGCCTCCTCATGAAGGCCATCGGTGAAAGCAGCTGGACTGTACCAGTGAGAACTGGGGAATAAATGGGGAAGACTAGGGGAGGGCGGACGTAGAAGTCCTTCATGGGGCAATGTGGACTGAAAGTCACCAGGATCCGGGTATTATTGCCGACAAAATTCATTTGTACTATACTTTCCTGGCACCTGGGGACAATTTAGTTGCACAAAGAATGGTATATAAGATCCTGGCTCATGTGCCATAAAGCTAACCAGTGCTCATTGCTTTGGAGAAAATGGACTTAAAACTTCTTCATAAATAAAGGCGCCCAGTCACTTTAGATGAAGCTCTCCAGACAAAGCTGAAAGAGCATCTTAAAATCCCATAGCCTATTCTGACATGTTGTTCACTAGGTTCTGTGGAATTCCCAAAATTAGAATGTGGATTTTTTGATGACTTCTAGGGAGGCCAGAGTTGCTTTAATTGATTTAAGTTCCCATTACGTAGTATTTATTATCTATATATTAGCCCTGAACATGGGAGATGTTTAACACTCATTAATTTGGTTTGATACATCAATCTAATGCATATAGTTTATTTTTCAAAGTTATATTAAACCTGGAAGTTTGCATTAGCTATGGTCCCATTATAATATATTAAACCCTGAAGTTTGCATTAGCTGGTCCCATGAGGACCAGTGACATCCTCTCTCTAAACACTTTGATACCTCTCCAGCTGTTCACACCATCAAGAGAACCTCTCACCTGTTTACCTACGATGAGGCCCCATGATTCACCTATAAAGGCTTTGAGTAGGGAGGAGGGATAAAGGGCATGAAACTCCCTCTAAATTCCAGAAAACTACAAGAAATAGAAGCCCTTTGCTTCTCTAGGGGCTCTACTCCAAATTTCTCATTTGGCAAATGCCATATTTCTGTGACTGACTTCCCATTTGAAAAGACAAACTGGTTTCAGGACAAAATTAACATAGGCTGTTTATTCATAAACTTGCAGCAAGGGAATCCATCTGCTATCACTTTCATTTCAGCGGGCTTTGAGGGTGTACAGAAGAGGAAGTTTTAGACTGTAAGGAGAAATGCTGGGCGAAGAATCTGATTGTCCAGCTTTCTGCTAAGGTGGGATGGAGAAGCAGGGGAGACTTATTGATCTTGGGGTACTTTTAGCAATTCTTGGTCTGCTGCAAAGAAGCAAGCAAGCAGTTCATTTCAAACAAGGAAGCATTGTTTGGTGTGAGGAGTAGAGAGTTTTCTGTGGCTGGCCACTTTGCAGAACAAGTAGGGATCGATCAGGTGTTTTCATGGGTTTTATGTGAAGCTGACCACCATGGCAGGAAGTTTCTCACATCCAAAGCCAGTAATGGTAGAGTAGTTTTTAAAAAATCTTTTGCTGGAAGATAATTAACTGCCATCTTGATTCTAGACTGGAGTTAATACTTGGGAAATCAATTAAAAGGAGCTTATACTTGCTTCCACCCACTTGATTACATAAAGCCCAGTGCTTATCAGAATGTCCTTCCTTTCTTTTGGGCTCCCTGGAGCAGGTGAACACGTCCCTTTCAGTCCACCCAGTTGTCATGAGCTGCTCAGGCTCTGGAATGCTGGCCTCTGCTTCCCACGAACATCTATGCACTCCCCTACTGCCTCTGGAGACCAGCTTCTCTCTGGCCTCAGTTACTTTCACCTGTTTCCCTTGGTCCTTCCCTTAGGCTCATTTACCCCCAAGGAAAGTGGAGAGTAGGCTGCAATTCTTTGAAAACCTTCACCGAAAGTCAGGGATGGCAGAAAGAAAGCACAAAACAGACTAACTGTTGTGTGATGATCAGAGCTGCTGGGCCCAGGAGGTCCTGAGCAAGCTCTTCCTGACTTTCTCTCAGCTGACCACCATCTTGAAGGAATCGTCTTTCTTCTCTCCAGGGAGAATACCCAACAGTGTGTCTCCTAAAGAAAGGCTTAAGACCAACCTCCACCTCCACAAAGGAAGAAGTACCCCCTGCAATCCTTGCCCACCTCCACAGTCTTGATTTCCTGTCCCAGGATTGACCTAGCTTTCACCAAGAGTAGACGTCAGCTGTGATTTCCATTTCCCTCAGAGAAGCTCCACCTCCACTCTCAGGGGTGTGGTCTTACCCTCTGGCTTCCATTAAGACAACTAAATTACCCAAGAACCCAGCAGCATAGCTCAGAACATTCCAGGCTAATCAGTCTTAAGAAAGACAAAGGGTTTGTTCTCAGCCAAGATACCATGGTATAGGAACTGTAATGAGAAAGGATTTATACACATTATTTTGATCCTGCTAACTGCATGGCAAGGTTGAAGATAGTAAAACCCATTTTACACACGAGGAAACCAAAGTTCAGAAAGGTTAAAGAACAGGCCCAGGATCGCTCAGCTGGAAAGAATTGGAATCAGAATGTGAACTCAACTCAGCTTGAGATGTGACTTAAAATAGCCATTGTCTCTCCCTACTGTTACCTACCAGATACTCTACTGTCTGATTCCTTTGACTGTCCATTCTACATTGATACTTCTTTCCTTTCAGCTCTATCTCCCTTTATCTAGCTGGAGTTTTCATTGTCAGAATCCTTCTCTTCTCTCCTTTCCACCTCCTCCCTCTTTATCATCTTTCCTTTTCCTCTCCCTTGTCCTCCGTCATCTCCTAAATTTAGAACAAAGATGGTATTTTCCTATCCATTTAGCAGTCTTACTTGTGAGAAGTGACTGGCAGTTTGATTAACGAGTAAGTGACTTGACTTTTCCTGGGAGCATTTTTGCTTTCCAAGGAGACCATTGTGGTTGTCACTGATCCCAGATCTCTGGCACAGCGTAATTTCTTCTAAAAATGTCAGAGTGCAAGGGCTGTGTCCATATAAATACTAAAATTGAGCAGAAGTTACAGGTCCTTGGAGAAGAAAAGTTACCTAATTGTGTGGCTGGTTTCCAAAATTCCCCTTGGTAATCCTTCCTCATGACTGTTTCTCTTTTACAAAAATACTTTCCAGAAGAGTTTGGAATTTGCCTTAAGAGGTGTCGGAGCACCTATCCCAAAACACACTCCAATAGCAAAGTTATCTGAAGCAAATTATTACTGGAAGCAGTGAGTGCAGGGCCTGTATTCAAATGCTAAGCATGTGCTAACTTTGGTGGTCCTTTAAAGCCTCACAGGAGAATGTTAACTTTCCACATCTTTCAAAGTTACATTATGTTTTTTTGTTGTTGTTTTCAAATCAACTTGAAGACTAATTGTACAAGTAAAATAAAACAAAGAGTTGAAAAAAAAATCTGAATAATTGGGTTAAAAACCCTACTACTGGAAGAAAAAAGGACCGGCACAGCCTCCACACTGGCTCTTATGACAGATAAAATTTGAGAAACATAACTTATTTTTTCCCTATCCTGTTACATCTGGCACATTACTTAACCCTTCTGTGTCCTTCCTGTGCCCAAAACGATACCACTTACAATTCAGTGAAATAAGAATGCTTGGCAAATATCCTGAAAGGAAAGGCTCCTCCTGCTAGGACTTGCAAGTCTGGCCCCACTGCTTCTTTGTTCTGGCACCCTGGGAAGAGGTGGAGGAGAGAGGGTTTCTGTTTTGATTTCTAGAGTATTTGCCACTGATTTGGACCCATTGTTGACAGGTTGCTTTTGGTTTCTTTTGCTTGAAGTTAGGGCCTGGACATTCTGAAATGAGGAGACAAAGAAGGATGTATGCAGAAAGTAGGAGTTAGGTGGTTTGTAGGAATTATTATCATTGATTCTCTGAGCATGAGTCCTGTACCAGTGGGTGACTTGTGTTTTATACTCAAGTATTTGTATATCCCTTGGCCACAGAGAAATTGTTATCCATTTGCCCCAGCTACACTCTAGTCTTAACATCTAGATTGATCTTTACATTTGCAGAGACAGGTCTTGATTGTGACAGTATAGGCCTTAACAGAAAGAAAAAATGCCTGGATTGTAAGAAATTCTCACTATAAAGGCAAATAGAATCAATTTTTTTTCAACTGTATTGAGGTATAATTGAAAAACAAAAATTGTATATATTCAAGGTAAATAACATAATGTGTTGATATATGTATACATTGTGAAATGATTTCCACACTCAAGCTATTTAGCATACACATAACCTTACATAGTTACCTTTTGTGTGTGTAGTGCAAATACTTAGGATCTACTCTCTTAGTATACAATAGATTATTATTGACTGTAGGCACTATGCTGAGCATTAGGTCTCTAGAACTTATTTTATTTTATTTTACCTTATTTTGAGACAGAGTCTAGCTCTGTCACCCAGACTGGAGTGCAATAGCATGATCTTGGCTCATTGCAACCTCTGCCTCCCAGGTTCAAGGGATCCTCGTGCCTCAGCCTCCTAAGTAGCTGGAACTACAGGTGTGTGCCACTACATCCAGCTAATTTTTTGTATCTTTTTAGTAGAGACAGGGTTTTACCATGTTGGCCAGGATGGTCTTGAACTCCTAAAAAATTAGTGAAGCAATGGTGTTGAGAAAGAACTATTGGGAGTGAGGGGAGAGAGATGCTTAGCAGATAAAGACCAGAGGGAAAAGGAAAAACTATGAATACTGCCACATTTGTGGTTTTTGCCTCATCTATGTAAAATGAGACAGTTTTTTTTAAGTATGTGACATTTCTTTGAAGAAGATTAAGTGTTGCGCTTTCCTTGGTGTGTTCGTAGTGTGAGGGAACCAGTGTAGTGGTATTGCTGGCTGTCTGGGTGGATAGAGAAAAAAACTTATGTATGGCCTGACGTGTTGCTATTTCTGGCATGTGGCTAGAATATACCTACATAAGCCAGCGTGATGTTCTTACCTTCGAGCTGGACACTGCCCAGAAGAGAAAGAGTGAATTCAAAGGGCAGGGGGAGGGCAGAGAGTTGACCTAAAAGCAGACATTGAGCTTATTGGCATATGCTGAACATGTGGATGAAGCTGGCCTGAAGGTACTTGGGTCAGTGTGGATTTTCCCTATTCCAATTAAGTTTTAGGCATCGTTTTTAAACAGGGCTTCTGGGATTGGCCATTTTAACAGAATTGATTTGTCAGTGTGTTCAAAGAGTTGGGCCAACTTTTGTCCTTGAGTTGATTAAACTCTCCAGCTGTTTTGGTCCAGCTGCCAATGCCTCAAATCATATTGCACAGGCCCAGTGCATTCTGGCAGGATGGAAAGGGCCTTGGGACCACAGGCCAGCAGAAGGCATTTACCCCCCATGGCCCCTGAAGCTCCACTGGCCCAGGTGGAGGGTTCAGAGTTGTTCTTTCTGACACAGATGCAACAGGAATACTTCGAACTCCAGACACTGTCAACTTCTGTTGCACTGAAGGGCCATTAGGTTGAAAATGGAAAAGAAGTTGGTTAATGAGTACAAAAATACCGTTAGAAGGAATAGAACAATAGGGAAATTATAGTTAACATTAATTTATTGTATATTTCAAAATAGCTGGAAGAATTAGAATGTTGCCAACACAAAGAAAAGTATTTAGGGTAGATGGATATCCCAGTCACCCTGACTTGATCATTATACATTGTATACAGGTATCAAAATACCACATGTATCCCCAAAATATGTACAGCTATGACATATCGATTAAAAATGCAAAATAAAATAAAATTTCCCAGAGAAAAACATTCTTTGAAATAAGTGGGTCATCAATTGCAACTATTTTGAAGACTTTTGCAACTATTTTAAAAGAATGTGCTTTTGGAATTGGATTTTTTTACTCATCAGAGGGTAGTTTTTTTGTTTTTTGTTTTCTTAACTTAAATTGTCTGATTAATTTCCTCTGCTTTATCAGTTTGCCAACAGAGGCCAAGGCTACTAAGTCTTCCAAAAGTGACTGCTCCTAAAGTATTATGTTTCATGTGACCTGAAAATCTCTTTTGCCCTTCTTGGAGGCAATGTGATGTAATAAAAAGCACATGGATTTTGGAAGCAAACAGGCTCTGGGACTGGCCTGCCTCTGTCTCTTTCTAGCAGTGATCTAGGGCAAATTATTTAATCTCTCTGTTCCTTAGCTACTTCTATAAAATGGGAAAATAATATCTATCCCATGATGTCATTGTGAGGATTGAATGACATAATAAAGATGAAAGTGCTTAGTGCCTTGTAAATATTAAATGCTCAAAGAAAGTTCTCATAATTTGTTTGTTTGTTTGTCTATTCTGTGTTATGTGGCCCTGGGCAAGATGTCAAAGTGAAATCACATTCCATTAAGGGGACATGTAGGCCAATTGGCTGATCTGTAAAATTATCTTTTGTATAAAAGAGCAAATATTTCCATTACAAGCAACTTTCGTGTGTGTTGTAGGTGTGTTAGGTTTGGCTTATGTTTTTAAGTGGGAGTTCAGTAGGCACCTTGAGTCCTGCAGCCCAATCAAGATGCTTAGGCCACTCCTTGCCCGATACGTGTGCTGGCAGGTCAATGGCATGCAGTTCCAATTCTGTAAGGCAGTTCTTCAGACTGTGACAGCGGAAAGTGCAGGGTGCCCCCAGCTAGTGGTCTATAGGCAGCTGCTATTGAAGCACTCAGCACCTTACTCTGCAGCATGCATTTAGAAAGGGATTATTTCACTGCACTGCAGAAAAACCTTGAAAATATGTTCTCTCCCCTGAGCCTCAAACACATTCCTTCCAGAAAATCAAGAGAGCTGAAATGTTCCTCTTCTACTTCTTCAGATATCCCTATTCAGACTAGCCCTGGTGGATCTAAAAATATACTTTGAGTTCATTTTGACCATCTAAAGGCACTTTGCAGTGCCTTTCTCTGCTGTGCCCTCGTAAAATGGTCCTCAGCCAGTTAGCAAGCATCACAGCAGCCCTTAATTAGTTGTAGCTGACACTAGTCAGGATTGCCATGGCATTATTGGGCTGCAGAGAGAGGACACATGCCACCAGAGCTTTTGGGCTTCCACACCAGCTTCCTAACTGATTCTAACAGGTCCCTTGAGTGAGGTCTGGCCCACCAGGCAGACCCAGGGGCGGGTGCTTTTATAAGGAGGGATCCATCTTTCTTGACTCCACACTCTGGAGGGCGAGCCGTTGCCCTCTCTGTTAAACTCCTTTGCCATGTTTCTAGAATTCATTTGGTTCTCTCTCATCTCTGACTTTTACACAGGTTCTAACCTCTTCCTGAAATATTTCCCCTAAATCTCTCCTCCATATCCCTTCTTTTCTTCCTCTAGTGAAATCCCATTTGTCCTTTCAGTCTTAGCTTAGACATGTTGCCTCCTCCAGGAAGCCTTCCCTCTCCCCTCTGCACCAGCAGGTGAGGGTTGGGGGATCTTCCTCTGGGCCCCAGGACATGCCGAGCTTCTCCTTTCAGGGCGCTCACCCTGGTATGCAATAACCGCACGATCACCTATCTGCATACCCCACTAGAGGATGAGGTCTGGGCAACCAGGACCCGTCTTTACTGTTTGCCATGGCATCCTCAGAACGCGAGCTCAGCGCCATCCTCATACAAGTGCTCATTGACATGGGCAAGGTTTTATTTGCTCTGTACAGATGTTCCCAATTATTTTTGGTCTCTTCCATCACAAAAGCTGGACCCTTGAAAATGAACTGACGTCTTAAAAGAAAGAAAAAAAAAGAAAAAAGAAAACAAAAGATACTGCAGTAAAAGTTCCAGCCTACTCTGCTTCTCAGTAGTTTTAGGCAAGTAAATTAACATCCCTAGACCCCAGATGCCTTGTTTGTTAAAAGGGAATAGTAATACCTTTAAAATGTAAAGATGGGAAGCTCTTTTGAGTTTCTTTCTGAGAGATCTGGGATTTGATTTCCTGAACCTGTATCATTATCAGAGGGAAGGAAGAGGAATTGTTGGGAAGAAATCTAAGGAAGGGGAACAATCTCAGCCTGGGTCTTTGGTGTCCTGCTGTCCTGGTGTTTCTGATGCAGTTAACATGTGAAGAATAACAATTACATTACAAATTTTACGATCTGTTTTCTTTAAGCAGGTGACAGTCTTAAACCAAATTCATGTCTTTTAGACTCGGACATCACTCCTATTGGCAAGTAGTTTGGGATTAGGGGAAAATAGGCTGGGATTAAAAAGACAAAAGGCATCTCAGACCCCAAGAAGTTTCTGGCGTGTGATATTTTGACGATGTTAAGGTAAACAGATTAGGGATCTGTGGATTGCATTCCTTATGAATTATGGAGATTTTGAAATTAAAGGGGAAAGTTCTCCGGGCAAAATGTGTTTTGCATTTGGTTGAACCAAAACCGTACAAAGAGACCTAAAAAACGGTTAATTTGAAAGAAGCTGCTTTTCCCTCCTGCCTCTATTTAAACTTCTTTGTCTTTTTAAAATTTTGTGGGAAAAGTATGAGTTTTGAAATGAAAGAGACCGAGATTCAAACAATCTGAACGAAATAAGCCATTGGTCTAGTTGATTAATGATTGTATACCTGGGTGTGTTCATTTTCAAAAAGACCATGACAAACTTTACCTGGCGGGTAAATTTGCAAGAAGTAAATAAGTTGATATTAATAGTACCTAGCCAGTCCAGTGCCTGGAGTATGTAGTAGCTGCTTGGTGTTATAACATTTTTGCTAAGAAGTATTTCTTTTGTAACACACACACACACACACACACACACACACACACTGCTTGTTTCAAAAACATACTAATTTCAAATCAGATTATATTCTAGGAGCACAGATGGTCTCTCAGTAAGCTTCTTACCCCTACTTACCTTCTCTAAAGGACATTCTCAGTATTTTTGCTGGAGTTTGCCTTAAGAAGTATCAGTTACCAGTAAACATAACTTATTTGTTCACAAGGAAACGAACCTTAGAAACTAACTGCCTAAAAACAAAATGTCTGGGGAAATCACAGTGAAAACAACTCGCAAAATCAAAGGAAAATCTAGAGAGCCAAATGTCAGCAAGGACTAAAAGCAAATCAGCTCTAACTTTGCTAGGACCAGCAATTACCTGTCAGTCGGGAGAAGTATGTGATTCATAGCCCAAAAAGCTTAAAAACGTTGCTGTGGATTAGCGTTTCACTGTTTACGATCACATCTTAATACCCTGACTGAGTTATTTCAAGGACACGATTATCCTCCCACGGGCTGGGAATAGCCCTCACTTTTTTGCTTTAAAGTGTGATGGTCCTAATATTCGGGGGTGGAAACTGCTAGAGGAAATGCCAGTTTATTAAATTTTAATATTCTGTGCTTGGGGCTCACTTGCCTACTATTGAATTATTAAGCATATGCAAACTCTAAACACTGTTTAAAATGATACTTTTCCTAGTTACAGGTCTGGAAGATAAATTTGTTTTATTTTAAATACTATTGACTATAAATTTGGCATGGATTGCCTGGGTCAAAAGACTAGATGGGCTTTTAAAAATTATTTTTGAGTAGATGAAGGACATAGTCAAATCAGCAATTGGATGAATTTAGAGAAGAAAAATCAGCAAATACAAAACTTTTAGTAGACTGAGTAAGTATAATGCCACTTGAAGGGCAGCCTTTGATTTCTGGCCTATGTTATCCCTGCTAGCACCTGTCTCTGGTATTTGTGGGCTGCTTGGGTGCTCTGATGCTCAGACTCTGGAATGGTTTCCAAGGAGATGTTATAACAAATTCTGTCAACGTTGCATGGGAGTTAGGCTTCTTAGTAAGCAATGGTGAATCACCTCCTCTCTAAGCTGGGTTGATGCCTTAGCTTAGAGGAAAAGGGCTTATTATAGCAAAACTGAATTCATCAAAAATTGAGCAGGCTCTGTGTCTGAGCCATATCTGACTGACGGCCTTTGGTAACATGAGGACAGTCAACATGTCAGACGACAGTCACCATGTCAGAGGCCAGGTCCTCCCTGGGCACCATCAGGGCCCTTAGAGGTTGCTGGGAGTGTTAGTGCCACAGCCTGTGTTCCTGGAGTGGAACCATCTTTGTACACAGCTTTAGGTCTCTTTAGCCCCTCTACTTCCTGTCCCTGATAAGGCAACCACTTCCAGGCAAGTTTCAACCAGCTTTGTGGAGGTGCCAGCTGACATCAACTACTTCCAGCCCTCTCATGCTTGCTACCTGCCCCGGAGCCTCTCTGGAATTGCGGGGACACCGTGGACCAGAGTTGATAGGCAATTACTACTTCCTTTCATTTCTTGGGTAATTATAGACCCCTCAGATAGTCTCATGGGATGGAACATAATGGTGGCCAATTCAACATCCATCCTTCTTTTTATTTTCCTCCTTCCCTATTTTTGCTTCCTTGTCCCTTCCTCTTGCTCCCTGAAATTACCTTCTAATTCAACTCCCTGCACACACGCCTCTGCCACGGTCTGCTTTGGGGAGAACCCAGTCTCAGATGACTTCTTAGGACTGTCACCCAAAATAAGCCTACCTTTTCTTGCTAAGGTCCCTAAGTAGGGTCATATTTTCTTTCATAAGACTTAAGTTTCAAGCAAAGATTAGAATTATTCTGTTTTCTCACAAGATAATAAAACATTTGCATGTGCACCCAAAATCATATCACTTTCCTATAAATGGCACTTTATGATTTCAGAGCTTGACTGTTTTCTTAAGCACTTAAAGTTGAGTTCTTATTGCTTGTAACCTCAGCACAACCTTTCCCTGGAATCTATAGCCCACTTGGCAGACAGCCTGGACAGATGAGTTGGCTGAGCAACCTCATGAATAAGGTGATAGAACTGAAAGTAAGGCAGCAATGACTAGCTTCTCATTACAAAAACATTGTGATTTGGAAGTTTGAGCAGGGAGGAAGAAGTGGTTTGTGGCTAGGATGAGGAAGAGGATCTTGTTAAAGAGATTATGGCCCCATGTAATACTAGATTGCACTCTTGGTATGTTTTGTTTGAAGACTCGCTGTCATTTACATTCCATGCTCCCGTAATATACCCACTAATTGTGTGCACAATGCTATGCCCTGTAGGGTAGACAAATAATAAATGTTTTCAGTCATTAGAGGACTTGCAACTGAGTTGGGGAAAAGATAATTAGGGAACAATATTTGACAGTAAATAGAACCAAGGTAGAGAAAGGAGAGTTCTATATGAATTAATATTTAGAACACAATGAACGGAGATAGGATTTTGCCCAGAAATACCTTGAAGAAGACACATGTGTTAAGTTAGGAAATAGCTAGTTTGGGATGGTAGAAAAGTTTTGGTTATCCCAGACAGTGGTAAGAACATGAACAAAGTTATAAAAAAATTATTCATTTGGTCATTTGCATCCACTTTGTGCTAAGCGTCATATCTTGTACTGGGAATATAATAATGAGTAAGACACATTGGAATCCACCTCACTGAGCTTGTAGCCTACAGCTAGGGCACTTGTAAATGAGCTTTGTCTGCACTGAGCCAACTGCCCTGGATCAAGTGCTATTCCGAGGAGCCCCTTGAGAGACAAAAAAAATTAATAATTTTATGAGAAAAAAATGTGTTTAGATTTTTATTTCTGAAGTGTAAAATATTTGTATCATAGATGTCACTTTTATCATTATCTTAACAGTTCAAATTGTATAATATATGTTTCTTTCTCTGGGGAGCTGACAGGTTTAATTAGCAGACAGCTGTCTCTGATCAATAAGTTTATATTATATATACTATATATATATTCTTTATCTTTCCAGAAAAATATATGAGGACAACATTTATGTTGATATTCCAGAACTTTCTTATTTATTCCTTTCCTATCAGAGGGTCATGGCATACCATCTTTTTAGATACTAGAAATAAGACCATTTTCTACAAGACTCGGGGCTTTAAGGTTTAGATAAATAATCAATTTAAGAAGATTCTAAGCAAACTTATGCTCAGATTCTCTCTATACTATAATTTGCCACACCTTTTCTTTAAAATTGGAGATAAAAGGAAGTAATCAGTTATGAAGTGACAAAGAGTACTTAAGGCTATCATAGGAACTAAGCCTATTTCTTTTGTTTGTTTGTTTTCTAAGCCTATTTCTTATCGTATATCAAACTAGACTTTGGACAAATACCTGGGGAATAAAGGAGTGTCATTGGAAACAGTGTCCAAGCACCACCTCTTCTCAGTTGAGTAGGAAATCCACCCTTGCCTCCTTAAATGCCTGCTTTGCTATATGTTTCAAAGATAGGAGACAATCACAGAACTGACCTGGTAGCAGTTGTTTTATGGTGATGAATATTGTTTCTTTTTGAAGAGCAGAGAGAAATTTGAGGATTGTGGCTCCCTGACTCCTGAGCGCATGATGCAGAGAGCTGTCTGTGCGGAAAGAAAATTGATTTAAAAGCAGTTGGTGGCTTACCTAACACAAATTTGATGAGTAAAAAGAAAAGAAGCTCTGACAATGTCAAGGTAGATTTTAAAATGTTGACAGCATGAAGGCCTTCGAGAAACTTCCTTTTGATTTGATGGGCCTGGCACTGCATCTGTTGTCTGTTCACCAGCCTCATTCTCTGGTTTGCAACCTGGAATTTTTATTGCATGGACTGCAGTGATAGTCATTAGCCATGCATGATTCCTCAACACCATTGCTAGTTAATATCAGCTTTGACAAATGTTTTAAAAAGTGATATCTCTTGCTTGTTTCACAGTGTTTTTCCTCATTCCCTCAAAGAAACGAAGGGGAGGTGGTAAGGCAGGATTGGTTGGCTTGGGGCAAAAGTAGCTTTATGTGGAGAGTTGGAAAGAGCAAGTCTGCAAGTATGGCCTTCACCCCTGGTTCTGAGGCGCTTGGACTCATAGGTCTTGTCACGCAATCTTTCCTTTCCTTGGGCGGGTTTCTAGAATCTTGGAATAAGTAGCATCAACCTATTAGCCCTCAAAATATTTCTAGAATGAGGCTCTCTTGACATCATACCAAGAGTTACTTTGGTTCCCTATATTTCTACTCAATGCTCAACATCAAAATATAGAAATCCAAAGAATTTTGACTTGGACTATGGAATTATACTCAAACCATGAAAGGAGACTATACTTGCCTCTACAATGAACAGGTATGTAGGATGTTCCTGGATGGCAAGTAGATAGTCCAAAAACCAATACAAATTAACAAAGCTTTACAGCCTATAACTTCCTTTCCTAAAATGTTACCTGTGTCACAAAAAGTCAGTCACAAAGACCTGGGAAGTTGATACTGACATCCATTCTATAAACAATGGAGTCTGTTCCAGTTGGACCACTTATTAGTGAATGAGCCAAGCTGAGACTTCTATCTATTCTACCCCAGGATTCTGTTCACTATGGCGTGCAACCCCCTTGAGTAAGTAAATTACTCTGAATGCAACTGAGATAACTTAGCTAAGTATCTTTATTGTACCTGAGCAGTGAGAAATTTTACTGATAAAAGTATCTCTTGAGAAATCAGGTGAATGAAGGTGTGAAAACAATTCTGCCGAGGTAGAAATTGGATTTCAATGGTGGTGTTCAAGATGATCATTTCATTCACTACTGCAAATGATAGAGCATGAAGCAAAGAGCCAGGAAAAGGGTATTCCATCATTACTGTTTGCTTGGGCTGTAGGAATATCTGCCAATCGTAAATTTAACTTAGTGGGATTCCTTTTTCTTTTCAAAATGAAAACTTCTCTTTGAGGACAAAACTAAGATTTTTAACTGAGAGTAAATTGATTTCCCCAGAAGTCTAGCTATTTGGTTACATCAGTTAGGAGCTGGTAAAGCACCAAGGTAAATGAAACATAATTTGCAGAAGCCAACCATGGGGCTTCCCATAATTCCCAGTGTTGTCCCACTTTATTTATGCTGTTGTCCCACTTTATTTATGGCTCCCCTCTCTGCACACAGCCCTTGGCTAGTGCTTAAACACATTCTGTCATATAAGCTTCATAGTAATCCTGCCAGAGAGGTTAGATGATGCGCCTGTGGCTAGATAGCTAGTAAGTCTGGGAGCTAGGACTGACACTGGGGGCCATGTTGCTGCAAACCCTCAGTACCGGAGTTTTTAAACTTTGTCTTTTGGAGGTGCCTTGGGATGCTGGAGGTGCTATGAGCCACAGGTCAAGGCTATTGCCCTCTGCTTGTGCAGAGCATCCCCTATCTTTATCTTTCACATATGGTGGGGTTCCTGAAGTCTAGAGCTTACCAAATTTATAACACAACTCAGATACACAAGGAGAGTATAGTTTCTTTATTTGGTCTATAGCTGATCCTGATAAAGAGGCCTCATCTGATGACAAGCTGGGAAAAGAAAGTTAAGTAGCTATCCAGTGTAGTTTACATTTAGTTTACTCTAAACCTTTAAGGGTCCTTTTGTAAAAAGTGAGGTCTTTCAGAGGGCCACCTCACCCACACTTTCTGTCTTCAGAAGGCAGAAGACATAACCCAGAGGGCATATGAGGGAGGGATGTTTGCCTTTCCTGTTCTCTTCTGTCACGATGATCCTAGCCCGCCTGGGTACCAGGCACCCAGACGCTCAATGCTGAAGTAACCGGGGGTCTATCCTTTTAGCTCCAGCAGGCTCCTGGCAAAGCTCACAGGCTGAATGGCCTCCTTCCCCTGTTACGACTCTGACTCTTCTAAGCACTAGCTGTGACTCATTTGTCACTAGTCCAAACAGCCAGCCCTGTGATCTTTATTGACTAAGAGATACCTTATTCCTTAGAAGCGGCCCCTCTATGGCTAAACCAGCTCCTTCTACTAAACTAGACAATAAGAATTTCCCTGCTGGTCTTAACAAATCTATCATCAACTCTGAAAAATTGTAAACAGATTTAGTTACACATGAAATAGGAATGATTGCTTTTCCTCAATCAATACACCAGTGATTTGACAGCATTTGTAATCAATGAGAATCAAAAAATGCAGAATGTTAATCCTGGAAAGCCCTGTAAAGGCTGTTCACACCTCCTCCCCCATCTTAAAGAATGAGAAACCCAGAACCCAGAGAGATGAAGCAGTTGGCCTGTTCACAGTCCCAGTTTATGGTGGAGTTAGACCTTGACCCATCCTCTGACTTTCAAGTCCTGTATTTCAGTGCCCACGCCACACAGCCCATCAATCATAAATCCATATCAGTCAGAATGGCTGAGGGCTGTCCTCAGTGCCTGGGCACCAAAACTACAGGCATGTTACACTTTTACCAAGTTAACCCATCAGAAAGAATAACTGTAATTGCTTTGGCACACACCAGTTTTCTACAAAATCCTTTGAGCTCAAGGAGGTCAAGCACATTTCTCTTCAAGTGATGTGCCCATAAGTCTCTTATGTATTTGAAAGATGTACAAGAGACCAAGGTTGAGAAGAAAATAGAAGTTGCACAAACCAACTCAGAAAACCTTTTTATTTTATCAACAGTTCTTTATCTCTACTCACTCTAGCTTCAAAATAATGCTATCTTGGGGGAAGCATAATAGAAAATTTTCAGCAGAAAATATATTCAGTAATGAGAAACAAGAAAAAGCTCCACAATGAATACTAATGTGCTGCCTAAATATTTTATCTTCAATTTTCCATTCAGTGTGAACCATCCAAAATAAAATGTAAAAATGATGATTTTGGAGATGTGATACTATCCCTAAGGGGTGGATGGGGTGGGGATTTTCAAGAAGATACAAAATGGCTTTTAAAAACAGAAGAAAATGTGGTTGATTAGAAGTGCCCTTCCCCCTATACTGCAGACTACTGATTTGGGGTAGGACAGAGTGACTTTTTAGGAAGCTCATGTGGTTGTTTTAGTCTCCAGAAGCACACACTGGCCTGGCTTTGGAGACCATGTGATTCTTCAGTGACTCCTGTTGCTTCCAAGGCCACAAAGTCAGAGATCTCCAATTTCAGGCCTCCCTCTGTCAGAATCTGTCTCCTCGCCCCCAATCTCACCCCACCGCCCCAGAGTATAGGCAACTCCTCATTTCTTCTGGGCTGGGTCATGGCCTCTTCAGGCAGCCTCTGGGGAAGCTTTGGTAGTAACTTGGTCCTGTGATAGACAGGTGTGAGAGTTTCTCATCGGGGACTGTTCTAGGCTGGGTTGTGTCTCTCTAAGTTTTATATACTGAAGTACTAACTCCTAGTACCTCAGAATGTGGCCCTATTTGGAAATAAAGATGTGATTAGATGTGACTGTAGATGTGATTATTGAAGATGAGGTCACACTGGGGAAGAATGAGTCTCTAATCCAACATCACCAGTGTCCGCATAAAAAGGGGAAATTGGGACACAGACATGCATAGAGGAAAGACAATATAAAGAGACATGGTGAGAACATCATCTCCAGGCCAAGGAATGCCTGCAGCTACCAGAAGCTAGGGGAGAGGCTTAGAACAGATTCTCTCTCACAGCCGTTAGATGGAACCAACCCTGCCTATATTTCGATCTTGGACTTCTAGCCTCCAGAACCAGGAGACGATAAATTTCTGCTGTGCAAACCATCTAGGTTGTGTTACCTTGTTAGTTTGTTAAGAAATGAACGCAGGGAACTTCTCTCCTATTCCAATCCCATAGAATCCTTTTCCGAGTCTTCCTCCACTATTGCCTAAATCTTCCCCTTCTAAAACTGGGCTGTCCTTAAAGGACCATATTTGTACTTAGCTCAGGCCTCATCTCTCTCCTAAGGTGATCCGCATAGAAATTTTATATGTGGTTGTGAAATGTGGAGTCTTGTCCCTGGTTTGGAAGCAATAAAACATGGAGGTCAAAAGCATAGGCTTGACAGTCAGAAAGCACAGTGTTGAATAGTTTCCTGGCTGTTCGAGTCTGAGAAGTTAAAGGAGCAAGAACTCATCTGTTAAATGGGGCACAAATGCTCCTCAATTTGTATGATTAGATGAGATTGTAAAAGGAAGGCACTTAGCACAATTCCTGACACATAAGCACCTCCATTAATGAGAACTATTAAAATAGTACCTATTAGGGGAGCTTCAGGCATGGAGAAACAGGGGTGGGGGCGTGTGCATGGAGTCTTTTCAGCTCTCTGAAATTAGACTAGACAGCTGCCTACTCGGTTATGTAACTCTTGAGTCACATTTATAGTCTCCATTAAGCCGAATAACCACATGACCCCTGTATGTCTTAGAGAATCTAAGAAAATATGGATTTTAACATGAAAATAAAAGGGTTTGCTGAGCCATAAGATGCAAGTGATATCCAGAACCAAGTAATGCTGTCCCTTGCTTCTTCTAGCAGGGCAAGAGCAGTCAGCACATACAGGTCAGGTACCTAGAGTCAGTCAAACCCAACCCTGAGGTGAGAAAACACAGCCCCCCTTCTATTCACCTACATGACCATGTGCCACTGTCTTAGTCTCTCTGAGCTTTAAGTCCCTTCCTGTAAGGGGTCATGAAGGATAGTGTGGTTGTTCACAAATATTTCCTGCTCTTCTCAGAGGATGTTACAATCCCAGACCCCAATCATATTACAGTTGTCCCTATGACTTGCTTTGACCAGTGAAAAAGGAGGAAACATGATGGTTATGCCCTCAGGTCTCTTCTTATCTCTGTTATCATGGAAGCACCTGTCAAGATGGCACCATTATTAGCCTGGTCCTGAGTGTATACAATAAGTAAGTCACTGTCGTGAACTATGACCACAAGCAATAAACCAACTTTGCTGCTTTAAGACCCTGAGATATTAGAGTTGTTTATTTCCACAGCACAATCTAGCTCATTTGGATTGATGTGGGTAGGAAGTCAGACATATGCTTCATGGGGCTCTGGGAAAAGGCTTTTCAAATATGAAGTGCCTTATAATTATAGGCCAACACTTGAGAGAAAAAGAAATTTTAATTTCCATGAATTATCCCCTACTCCTACAAGAAATTATGATTAATAATTAAATATTAGTTGAGGAAAAAACAAACAAAAAATCCCCACTGATCAGGCAAACTCCTTTCTCTCAAAGTAGACAGAGGAAAAAAGGAGATATGAAGCAGAATTATTCACAACAGCCTTAAAAAGAAGCACCTTGGAAGCTTGCTTAAATCAGGCCGTCCTCCCACTGACTGTCTCAAGTCTCTTACCTTCTGATTTTGCCTTTTGTGCATACTTCAAATGTCTAAAAGAGCCACTTGAAAATTGTATTTTTCTTTTTATTTGAGAGGAAACCCATCAAATATGCACATAAAGTCATAATGTTCCAGGTCATAGAAAGAAAGAAAAACACAGAAATCAATTATTTAGAAGGCACTCATTTGTTTCCTGTAAAGCTTGTAATATGCATTATATATTGTACAGAGAGAGCAACAAGGGCTTTCTTATTCACATGACAAATTCACCAATGACCCTAGAGGAAACTTCCGTTTTGTTGTCCTCAATGTAGAAAGTCTTAGCATAGGTCATCAAAGAAAAGAAAGAAGATAATGCCCAAAACACAGTTGACATAGTATTTCACTTTCATATTTATATTTGAATAGGTGAATGACAAAAATTCTGCTAATTTTCTTCAATCAGATTAATTAAATCACACAGAAGACTTTACCCAGAGGTATCCAACCAACATCCTCATTCCACTCCTTGTTTGGTTACTTCCTGCTCCATTGCAAATGAACAACATTAACTCAGTGATTATCATTTTTCTTAAAGTCCCTGAGAAAACAGAATTGCCTTTTCTCTTTTGAAAAATTCCTTCTATTTGGTTTGCACCTTTCTGGGACCAAGATATTTGTTTTAAAATAGAGGCAACCTCAAGCCTCCTTTCCTTCCAATTCTTGCTGAGCTATACGGTGAAATTGAAAAGAAATAAATGGTAATAATGTTAGCCAAGGAGGCTGCCATTACAGGGAAATTGGAACAAGAGCGATCTGGGGTGAAAAGGCTGAAGAAAGTACAGCTTAGAGCTGATCTGTTTTAGGACATCAGTCAGACCTGGCCAAAGCATCTGGAAATGTGCTACTTCTGGAATGAATAAGCCAGGACTTGTGGGGAGGTGTGGGAATTTATTGATTTGAGTCCTTGGGCCACCATCATTTTTCTTAAATTACTTTTTTGAGGTATTGACCTTCTTGACTCAGACATGAAAGATGTCTCCTCTCATTTAAGTCAGAATGTAAAATTGGGAATTGGTCCCACATCTTGACTCTAGGAAAAGAACACTTGAATACAGAAAAACAACTGACAAGAGCTCCTTCTCCTCTTGGAGATCTTCTGTAAGAGGCCATCATAATGCTTCTCTCGACCAGTCTCCACAAAGTGCACCTAAAGAACTTGAACAAAAAGACCAAAAAAGGCACCATCTCAAAAGAATGAGAAGACAAGCTACAGACTGGGAGAAAATATTTGCAAAAGACCTATGTCATAAAATACTGTCCTCCAAAATGTACAAAGATCTCTTACAACTCAACAATTTAAAAAAAAACAAAACAAAACAAAACAAAACAATTTAAACATGGGCAAAAGATCTGAACAGACACTTCATCAAAGGAGATATAGATGGTAAATAAGGATATGAAAAGATGCACAACATTATGTCATTAGGAAATTGCAAATTAATAAAACAATATTACTACACATCTATAAGAATGGCCTGAATCCAAAACACTGACAACACCAAATGTTGGCAAAAATGTGGAGCAACAGGAACTCTCATTCATTGCTAGTGGGAATGCAAAATGGTACAGCCACTGTGGAAGATGGTTGGGCAATTTCTTACAAAACTATTATAACACTCTTACCATACAAATCCAGGAGTCGTGCTCCTTGATATTTAACCAAATGACTTGAAAACTTATGTCCACACAAAAACCTGCACATGTATGTTTATAGCAATTTTATTTATAATTACCCAAACCTGAAATCAACCAAGATTTCATTCAGTAGGTGAATCAATAAACTGTTACATCCAGACAATGGAATATTATTCAGTGCTAAAAAGAAATGAGCTATCAAGCCATGAAAAGTCATGGAGGAAATTTAAATGCATATTACTAAGTGAAAGAAGCCAATCTGAAAGGTCACATATTGTATGATTTCAACTATATGACATTCTGGAAAGGCAAAACTATAGAAACATTTAAAAAGCTAGCAATTGTCAGGAGTTAGGGGGAAGGGAGGGATAAAGAGGTGAAGCACAATTGATTTTTAAGCCAGTGGAAACACTCAGAATGATATTATTATGGTGGATACATGTCATTACACATTTGCCCAAGCCCATAGAGTGTTTAACACCAAGAGTGAATCCTAATGTAAACTATGGATTTGGGTAGTGAATCCTAATACAAACTATGGACTTGGGTAATCATGAGTGTCAATGTAGGCTCATCAATTGTAACAAATATACCACTGTTGATAATTGGGGAGGCTTTGCATGTATGCGAGTAGTGGGTATAGGGGAACTCTCTGTACCTTTCTCTCAATTTTCCTATGAACCTTAAACTGCTCTAAAAAAATTAAGTCTTTTTAAAAAAGAATGTACACACACACACACACACACACACACACACACACATAAAATAAGTAGGTCAGGGAGTAGTTTGATTCCATAGACCTTTGGGGAGTTGATTCAGATCTGACACACATAAGCTAGAATGAATTGGTTAAGGTGCCATCTTGGATTATGAGCTGCCTTTGAGAAATCTTTGTGTCTAAAAATTAGGTTCTCTAACCTTCAACTATTCTCTACCATTAGCTTCATACATTTCAAAACATACTAGCAAATCAACCCAAGAATTGTTTTTTGGCTTTTTAAAGAAATATGAAATATTTAAGTGCCCATAATGGGGTAGGTGTTGTGTGAAGCCACAGTAATACTGTTTCATTGACACATATTGCTTTTTGCTTTACATTTTAAGATAAAAATTTGTATTTATCTTAAAATAGATGTCTATCTTATACTTTGAAGTGTTTTTTCTTCCTTGGTAATATATAAAATGATTCACCTTATAATCAGCATCTTAGATCTTACAAAATATGATAATGTGGGAAACAAAAGAAAATGTGGATCTTCAGCCCAGTAGGGAGACAGAATTAAATGAACCATCATGCAAATGAAATTATAACTGTGATTAGTGCTTTGAAAGGATGGCACATGGCGCTGTGAAAGACATCTGGGGAACCAGGAAAGACTTCATGGAGAAGGTGTCAATAGCCTGAGAACTAACAATACAGGAAGAATAAGAGTTACCTCAGTAAAGGGTAAGAGGATGAGTACTCCAGGTGGAGGAGACTACAGGTCCAGTGGCTTCGGAGCAGGGAAGAATTTGAGGTGTAGAAAGATCAGTGTGAAGGACGGCCAGAGCAAGGGGAGAGTGTGATGTGAGATGAGTCTGGGAAGGTAGAAAGGTTCCTTTGAGGCACCCACATGGAAATGCCACGTAAGTAGTGGACTATTTGGGTCAGGAGCTCACAGGAAGTTTCTGGGATGGAGATAAAAACTGTCAAGTCATCTGGATCAAGATAGTAATTAAACCCCCGAGTGAGAATAGCTTAACTAAAGGATGTGATTCTCAACTTTGGCTGAATTCTAGAATATTCTGGGACCCTTTTGGAAATCCCAATGACAGCCATTCCATTATGTATATATATTCAAAACAACATCTTATACACAACATATACAATTTTGTCAATTTGAAAATAAGTAAAATTTAGAGAGATAATTTTATTGAGAAAATATCCTAATAATCAGCCTCTCCACAAAACCAATTAGTAAAAAATCTCTAGGGATAGGAATTAATATTTTTAAGGGTCCTAGATGATTCACCAGGTGCAGCTATATTTGAGTACCACTGGCCTAGAGAGATAATACAGAGTAGAAAACAACGAGACACCAGAAGGAAGAATTGGGAACTCTAATACCCAATGGCCTGATGGAGGAGGAGAAACTTGGAAAGGAACCAAAGACGAAATGGCCAGAGAGATCAGTGAGAAATTAGGAGAATGCAGGGTTACAGAAGTCAAGAGGAAAATGGAAAAGTTGTCACCAGTGCATGCTAAGGGTTAAAACATGAAAGGACAAAACATCCATTGCAGCTAATCACAGAGGGTCAATGATGACTCAATGGCATCTGTCTCTTGGTGTGATGGTGTCAGAAGCAGCCAGATCAGGCTGAGGGCTGGGGTGGAATTGAGAACACCAAGTATTTGGGCCTCTTTTTACAAGTTTGGCTGCAAAGAAAAGTCAATTGAGGAGATCATGGGGTAGAGAAAGTTTTATTTCTTTATGTGTTAAATTTGTAAGTGAGAACTATCTGAGCCTGTTTGAGAGTTTTTGAGAACAACCACTTTAATATACAAGATGATAGCATACATTTCCTGAGAAATTGGAGGGAAAAAAACAAACCTAAATTCAGGTGAAGGGACTAGGTTTTGACAGGAAGAAGGAATGGCTCCTTTACTGTAACAAGGTGATATGGTTTGGCTCTGTGCCCCTTCCCCAAATCTTGTCTTGAATTGTAATCCCTATCATCCCCATGTATTGAGGGAGGGACCTGGTGGGAGGTGATTGAATCACGGTGGTGGTTTCCCCCTTGCTGTTCTCCTGACAGTGAGTTCTCAGGAGATCTGATGGTTTTATAAGTGTTTGACAGTTGTTCCTCCTTCACAGGCTCTCTGCCTTTCCTGCTGCTTTCCTACTTTCTTCTCCTTAACCATCTGCCATGACTGTAAGTTTCGTGAGGCCTCCACAGCCATGCAGAACTGTGAGCCAATTAAACCTCTTTTGTTTATAAGTTACCCAGTCTCAGGTAGTATCTTTATAGCAGTGTGAAAATGGACTAACACACAGGGTGAAGGAGGAATCGGTTGAAGTAGAGGTAGATTCCCATGTGCAGTAGCAGGAAGAGGAAAGAGTTCTTGTGCAAGTTCAATCTTGCACATGAAAGTAGCTCAAAATGATTTTATTAACAGATGTCCCTGGTTTGGCTTCAGAAGTTATGTTTCTCCTATGGACAATCTCATCCATGTGGCTTATCCATGGGCTGCTATCCATGTATGATAATTATCTTGTTCGCTGGAATTTCCTTCAAAGTTTCTGCTGATATATACACCATTAATGCATTAATGCATCTAAGCAGGAGTTATTCCTTAGCTGACTAATTAGGTATTGTATCCCTGATATTAAAGTACATACACTCATGCAAAAAAAAGGTTTGCCTGAGGCCGACTCTGTGTCAAGTATTGCATTGACTACAGAAAATAAAAAATAAAAAAGTGAATTAGATGGAGAATTTGAAATTCCTTCTTACCCTGCTCTTACCAACACCCTCATGATCTAGATAGAAGACTAATGACTAGTAAGTAATTTTTAATGATTAAAGAGTTGAATCACTGCACACATACTCAAAATGCTAAATTTGTTGTTTCAATGGCATTCTTGCAGTATAAGCTTGGCTTTGGTAGTTTTTTGAGCATAAGATGACTTCTAAGGGAAGCACTACAAGCACCAAAAGCCTTCATTATTGATGCCTACTGGAAAAAAAGGCAATAATTTTATGCTTCTTTTAAAAAATTAGATGAAAAAGCACTTTTATTTAAATTACAAAATCTGCTGATTTAGGAGTATCCTTAAAGGTAATCTTTTCCAACCTCCAATCTAAAGCTTGAGGCTCCTCTGGCTTGAAGACAGAGGAGCTGTCATCAGCTGATTGGGGGCTGATGAAGGGAGGCTGGGGGCAGAGGTGTGGGGACCTCAAAGAGGAAAGGTAGACGGGGAGAGTATGCTCCTAGTGCACAGACCCCTCCCACCCCATGCACACAAATACACACAGGGCTCCCATTCTTTTTTCTTTTTTAGCCCAATTAGGACAGGAATCAATAGAAAATTAGTAAAAAGCAGACAAATACATGCATTTTCCTGTATTGTACTCGAGTGCTTCGCATATAATAATATTTATACATGAATAAAACAGTAACCTGAATGACCTTCTCTGCCAGCTGATAAGTAGACTTCTAGCATGTTAATACAATATATATATATAAACTTCTTCATGCCCTCTTATTGACTAGGACAGTTCACACAATGAGCTTAATACTGTGTGTCATGTATCATGCTAGAGGATGCAAAGATAAATATGATAATGCCTGCCCTTAGAAGCTCATGGTCTACTAAAGCTGTAGAGACCAAATATTTGCAACACAGAGGCCAGAGCTACCCTAGATATCTGAGTGTGATTATGCTCCCCTGAAGGAATGAGGCGGGAATGACCCAGCAATGTGGGTAACCACAGGTCCCATGCTAGCCACAGGAGCATAAAGTGTTAAGACCAGGGGAAATGCAAAGATTAGTTGGGTGAGAGACCTATGTTGGTAAGCCAGAGAAGAGTCTAGATTGGCAATGACAAGGAGGGCCAGAGGTAGATGCCAGGAACTAGAGCATAGGCTGAAAAACCAACATCCAGAAAAATGAGACCTGGGCACTACAGTTAAATCAAAAGCAGGAAAATAATCTGGGTGAATACTTAAACCAGGAGGGCTTCTGCCCACTTGTGGCTTTCTGACCTTTCCCAGTGTTTGACACGTGCAGAATTGGCTCCAGATAAAATAGTAGAGTAGCCAGAAGAGAAGAGTATTGAGAAGTAAGAGCAAGTAAGGGATTCAGGGAAACTTCCTGGTGGACTTTGATGAAGCAGCTATCATAGAACTTTAGAAGGACTAGGGCTGTGCTCTTTAGGAAGATGACTCTAGGCATGGTTACCACCGCAAAAGCCTGATATGCTGTGTAGTGTGTGGTCTGCGAGGAAAGATGTTTCAAGGGTCTTTGACTCTGCAGTAGGACCCAGTTATGAACTAAGCCACATGTATTCACTATACACTGTTGGCCATGAATACTCCAGATTATGAATACACATAATGAAGTTATACCAGTCTCCACCCTTGAGAGGGATAGAGGGCAGGAAACTTCATTTGGGATAGTCTGGTTCTCTCTTATTTTTACTTTGTCCCTTAATAACTCGATAGTCTTTTTGATGAGCTGGATACACATATATCCGCAAAAAGAAACAGAAATTAGATTCTCTTAGATGCAGATGACGTGGCTGTATCATCACGAGATACCATTGTTTTGAATAGATTATTTAAACATTTAATTATCATTTAACATTTAATTATCAGCATTCAGAGAGGCTTTGGATCAACTATGCTAAAATGAAAGGTAGCACTTTAGGAAGACGCCTCGCAGAATTACTAGTGGCACTGCTGTTTGCAGATGGGTGTTTCACATCTACTTCATCTTGAAGACTATCCCAGGAAGCTAAATTTACCAAATGTAAATCTTCTGCGGATGCTTTCATCTAGGTTCAAATTATTATAGCCATGCTTTATGGCAAAGAATTGTAGAGTCTCAATTTTCCATTTGTCCATGAATTGTAGCAGACTTAAAATTATCTTCTGAGTAAAACCTTGGCCCTGGCTGCAGGCACTTTCTCAGCTCTCCTCATTCAAAATTGGAAATGGCCTTCTATTCAGACCCACAGTCTTTTATGATGCCTCAATTTTTACAGAAAAGGGATGATCCTCTCTCATCGACGATCCTCTCTCATCCCTGGCAACTGAGAACAGGGCCACCCCAGGGGCATGTCAGAGAGCTAATCTTGAACTTATTGTCAGGAAACCTTTCAAAAGCTCAGGTAAGAGACAGCATTTCTCTGGGGAAATAGTCGCCAACCCTCTTCCTCCAGATTCTGTGAAATCTAATCTTAACCTAAACCAAACAAGCTAAAAGAATGTGCTCCGGCACAGTGCCAGCAGGACCATTGCAAGAAATAGCTTTGAGGGAAGAACATGCTAGGCTTACTATAAAGTTGATATTGATCAGTATTTGATATTCATTATAGTGCACAGTGTCTTCTGTAGGGAGAGCCACCAAAGATTTCTCTCCTTAGGAATAATTGTGCATGTGTGTCATTGAAAAATTGTTTAATTGGAGAGTATAATTTACTGCAAAGTGCATAAAATAGAACAGTTTGACAAATGAGCAGCCTTGTGAAGGCCCTCCTATGTCAAGCAGCCCCTTCCCTTCTCCCTTCTCAATCTTCTCCCTGCTGCCTGAAATTAAGCCTTACCTTAATTCATATTGCAATCACTTTCTTGCTTTTCATTATGTTTTCCTCAGCAATATAGTTTTTAAACTGTTTGTATTGTGTGTGTGTGTATATATATATTAAATATACATATGGAATCACTATATATATCAATCCTTATCTGTCTGCTTATTTTGTTCAATATTAAGATCCATTTAGTATTCCTGAATGTAGCTGTAGTTTGTTCCTTTTCATTGCTGTATATTATTCCAGTGTACCAAAGTATCCTAATTTATCCATCCGTTCTACATTTGGCAGATATTTGAGTAATTTCCTTTTAGGTGTTATTGGAAACACGGATGCTCTTAACATTCTTGTGATGCACATGAAATAATTTATCTTGAATATGTACTTTATACTTTCTGGGAACTGAAATAAATATTCCTATATGTACATTATATGTATATATTTACTTATTTATATTTTTAGGAAAAGCATATATTTCTAAAGGACTAGTATTCAGAACAGGCTTCTATTGATTGGTTTTACTCTTGTAAACAGTGATGGGTCCCTCTTTGCATTGGTTGCCAGAAAGGTAAAAGCCACACATGTTGCCAGACTGTGCTCCATAGAGCATCATAGACATAGGGGCTGGGTGGATAGGGCAGCTCTGGACCTGCTGAAGAAAGAAGGTAGGAGTAGGGTGCTTCCCCCTCATCTTGTTCATCCAAGCAGAACAGCTTTTACTATTATGAAATATTATTGGCATACAGGCAAGTATAGAGGATAATAACAAACTTGTTTTCATCCAGTATACATATTAGTTTTCTGAATATGTATTTAAGAAAAGCTTCTATAGCTTTTACAAATGTAAACATCAGATCTAGCTCTTACAAAGAAAAAGTACAGAGGATCAGGGGACCTGACTTTGTTGATCTGGGTCTGGTGTGAGTCATTTCATCTGACTCTTCTTATTCCTTTTATTCCTTAGTGTTGTTCGGCTCAAATGACTGGATGATGTGGTTATTCCAAGAACTTCAATGAAGAATCTTTAGTAAAATACTAAAAAACATTCACAATAACATAGAGGTAACTACCCGAGACTCCTATGGCCTAGACTTTGGGGGTCTGCACCAATGCAGTTATAATGGAGAGATTATGTACAGTATTTAGGATTCTTTACATTATTATTTGACCCAGAGATTTTGCTCTTATATTTGGGGACACCTTGGTCTATAACATAGATACATTGTTTTCTGCTTAAATCTATGTCATACAGATTAACTTTTAGGCAGTACTTAAGAGTATCGTCTTTGAAGTCAAATAAACTCAGTTCAAGTTAACCTGGGGAAACTTGCACAAGTCAGTCAACATCTCTGAGGCTCAAGTTCCTTGTTCATGAAAGAAGTTAATCATAATAGCTATTACGTTTGGTAGTCGTAAAGATTAAAGGAGACCCTGCAAGTAAAATGTTCAGCATAGCATATGGCACAGTAGCAAGTCAATAAATACTAGCTGGCATCAGATTTCTCAGGTTCATAGCCTACTCTTGTCCATAGCTCCTGTCATCGCCTTGGATGACACTAACGTATATGATACATTATATGTAAATGATATGTATATATACATATCATATAATATCCATATCATATGTATATCATATCTATATCATGATATAATATAGTACATGTATATTATATACACATATATTACATGTATATTATATACATATCATGATACATATATCATATCATATCCATGTATATAATATACATGTAATATATTATACACATGTATGTAACATTCAACACCCTAACTTCCCAGGTTCTTGATNGCATCAGATTTCTCAGGGTCATAGCCTACTCTTGTCCATAGCTCCTGTCCACCTCTTGGATGACACTAACGTATATGATACATTATATGTAAATGATATGTATATATACATATCATATAATATCCATATCATATGTATATCATATCTATATCATGATATAATATAGTACATGTATATTATATACACATATATTACATGTATATTATATACATATCATGATACATATATCATATCATATCCATGTATATAATATACATGTAATATATTATACACATGTATGTAACATTCAACACCCTAACTTCCCAGGTTCTTGATCTTTTCCTTTCTAGTAACATTCGCCTCTTCTACACTTCAGCTACACAGCAACTCCCTGGACCTTGTTAGAAATGGCATCACCTCTGGAATATCCCACTTAAGAATCACCATTTGCCTTCCGTTTTGTTTAAACAGCTATGTTAGTTTAGGAACACTGGCCCTGCTGCAACAGACAAAACACAAAATCCCAGTGCAATATGAATTTACTTCTCACAATATAAATTTTATATTTCTCACAACATAAACATATTTCTCAGCCTCTTAAAATCTAAACTGGGTGCTCCTGATTAGTGGGCAGCTCTCATCCCAGCAGCAGTTCAAAGATGCAGGTTCTTTTTGTCTTGTGACTCTGCCATCTTCAACATGTGACTTCCAAGGGCCAAAGAAGGGAAAGGGCATAGAGAATTGCACATGGAAATTTTTATGGGCCAAGCCTAGAATTGGCACACAACACTTCTATCCATAGTCCACTGGCCAGAACTCAGACACGTGTTCACAACACACAGGAAAAAGAAAGAATAAACAGGGTTTAGTGATTATCTAGCCGGTCTCTTCCACTCTATTATCCCATCTAATCTTCAATTTTCAGCCTTATTGAGATATCTGATCCTTTTATCCTTTTCCTTCCTTTCATCTGCTCTTTCCTGGTTCCTGTCCTCCTATTCCAGTCTATTCCTCGTGACGAAGCACCTGAACTACCCTCTTTCAATGCCATCAACTCCCATATTCCCATTATTTTATTATACATATGTAGAAAAATACCAACCAAAAGTACTTAGAAAAGTACCACTTAGAAAAGTGGTTAGTGATAGACCAATCTAACCACTCTCATTTCAGCTCTTCTAACTACGTTGCTGATTGCTTCCAGGAAAATATACACACACTATAGATTGCTTCCACCAACACTCTATATTTTTCAGCAGCCAGCCACCTGATGTTGCTGAGTAATACTCCTGCATCTTTCTAATCAGTCCCCTTTTTCTTTCCCGACAGCAACTATATCAAATCTCTAATCTCACTGAACTGTTATCTGTTTATTTCCTTAAGTTTTAGTTTATAACTTCACTTTGAATATTACAGGGAAAATAGAAGCCAGTATCCCTGAACTACAGAGAACAGTCACTACAGTGCTTTTAAAAGATGCAAGTGATTCCCTAACCAGTGTATTTCATAATGGCTTGGTGTCTTCTGGACACTTCCCCCTCCCCAGGGACACACAGTTAGATGAATCTGTTGTAACATTGCTATCTTCCCAGGTCTTTAAATTCTTTTGTCATGATTGCAGGCCCTTCTGGCAACTTATTTTCATTTAGCATGGCCCACTGTTGTGTCCAGATTTTATGCAATCAAGCAAACAGGTAAAATCTATTGAGCCAACATATTGAATTCAGAATCTCAGGCTGGTTCATGCATGTTAATACATTTGCAAACAATTTCTTCAAATCTGTAGGTTGTCTCTTTATTAATTGTTTCTTTCGCTCTATAGAAGCTTTTTAGTTTCGTGCAATACTTTTCATCTATTTTTGCTTTTGTTACCTTTGCCTTTGGGGTCATAGCCAAGAAATCAGTGTCCAGCCAATGTCATAGAGCTTTTTACCTGTTTTCTTATAGTAGTTTGATAGTTTCAGACCTTATGTTTAAGTCTTTAATCTATTCTGAGTTGGTGATATATAAGGGTTGAGATAAAGGTCCATTTTAGTTCTTTATGTGAAGATCCAGTTTTTCCAACATTTACTGAAGAGGCAGTCCTTGACCCCATTATGTGGTTTTAGAACTTTTGTCAAAAATCAATTGACTGTAGGTGTGTGGGTTTATTGCTGGGCTCTCTATCTTATTACATTGGATAGGATTTGTTGATTTGTCCATTTTTATGCCAAAATATATGGCATAACATATATTTTGTAATATAGTTTGTAATATATTTCAAAATCCAGTAGTGTGATGCCTTAAGTTTTTTTGTTTTTTGTTTTTTTTTCTTTGGTCAAAATTCCTTTGGTTATTTGGGGTCTCTTGTGGTTCCATTATAAATTTTAGGATTTTTGTTTCTGTTTCTGTAAAGTCTAACATTGGAACATTGGAATTCTCATAGGGATTGCATCGAATCTATAGATATCTTTGAATAGCATGGACATTTTAACAACATCAATTCAGTAGAAGCTGTTCTGAGTCTTCTGTGTGACTGTCAGGGTGGCAAGGGCCAACTGGCAATGCAGCCTCCCTGGGGTCACCTTCACTGTGCACAACAATGTGGGGCAGAATCTGCTCTGCTCTGGGCCCTGCCTAGGTGCCCACAGTGGACTATGCTGGGAACAATGGGTCAGTCTCATGGACTGACTTCCACTGAGCCTTTGCAGTCCCCAAAGAGAGATCAGCATTGCCATTTTGCTCCACCAATTGGAGAAGCCACCAATGACCCCCTCTACCTCCATCCAGTGCCCCCTTCACACGCCTATCCAGCATCTCAGCACCTTTGTCTTTTACAGTGCTCCTAAGCCTGTCTTACATACATGACTTTATTTTGATTTTTGATCTTTATAACACTTCTGAGAGGCAGCTGGGGGAGTATACAATTACTCCTATTGTACAGGTGAGGAAAGGAAAGCTCAGGGAAGTTAATTCCCTGTGGTCATGGTCAATAAGTTGTGAATGCACAAATCAGCTGCTAGTTCTAACACTCTTGGGCCCTGAAAGATTTATGGTATTGGGTGAAAGTGACAGTCTCTGAATATCATTGCCCACAATTGTATGACATAATTTTGAGGACTGGAAATGTTCTTGGAGATTATCTGTCTTATTTTTAATAATGAAGAGAACAAGGTATTGAGAAAGATTGGCCTAGCAAATTGATGGTCATGGGACCAGGGCCTAGAACCCAGGGCTGTGGATGCCCGTTTTGGTGCCCTTTGCTCGCTCTCTCTCCTCACAGTGCCTCCACTTTGGAGACTTTTGTTTCCGACTTCATTCTCTTTTTTACTAGGGGAAAGTAATTAAGTTCATGAGAAGCCACTCCTGATTTTCAAGCCCTTCAATTTAAAGCCATGGGGAGGAAATAATTAAATCGAATCAAAGTCACAGCATTTAAAATGCTGATATACACCAGGGTTTCCCCGCCCCCCATCTTTTTTTCTCAGTGTGGTTATGAACAGAATTAATCATGAACACTTTCACCTTGGCAACCCACTGAGCTGGAGTCAGAATGAAACATTTTGTGCAAGAATCCATATTCAAATAGAGGCTAACAGACTAAAAATATTCCATCTAAATACATTTGATATGTGCTCTATGAAGATCATAGATTCAATCATTCCGTACATTCTTGGGAACACTCAGTCTAGCTACTTAGACAGGAGAAACTGCATCGAGAGCAGTTTATGAAATTGAGCCAATTCTACACTTGGGGTTTTAAAAATGTTTGTGAGAGATCAGTATTCACTGGCCAAATTGAGCTCTTTGACCTTGTTTTCTATTTTAAACTGTCTGACCCTCTCCTTTCTGTTGATATAAGCATCTGCTGTTGCCTTGGAGAATAAGCACGTTGCTTTTGGATATCTGACCTGGCAGGAAGGATATCAGATGGAGGAGCTTATTTTGCTGGCCAGGTTTAATTCAGAGGAAACCCACTTGGATGCTTCACCTTCTGTGGCATTGCTGCTTTTACCGACAATTACAGGATATCCAAAGCTTGAAAATCTACTTATAGACGATAAACAATGGCCACGGGAGGGTGGACGTAGAGAGAATGGAAATGAAAATATAGCTTTTTATACATTAGTCATTGAGTTCTTCCAACAGTCCCAGGAAGTAATTAATGTTGTCTCCACTTTACAACTGAAGAAACTGAGATTTATGTGGTTTATAAAAAGCTAAACACAGGACAGAGTCAGGCTTGAATTCTAAGACTTTTTCTGCCATGTGACATAAGTTAATATCCTTATTGATGGAATGAAAGTGTGATGATTTGTCCTTTTCTAGATGCTGACTGGTGTCCTGGGGATCAACGGAGGGTACAAGAGATAAGTCAAGAGACCCAGTGGACACAGAGCCAGACTCCGTCCCAGAGCCTAAGATTTCAGTGCCAAACCTAGTGACCACTATACCCGTGGACAATAAGACTGGGTGAGGGCCTGACTGTAAGACCCAGCCATGCAAACCTGCTGCCTGGATCTGAGAACCAACTCCAAGCATCTGCCTTCAATGCTGATGACCTGATTGTTTTTCTCTCTGTTCTGCAAAAACGTTCTATGCTGTCCCACCACGGTGTCCAGGTGTTCCCCATCTCCTGCAGATGGGGAAGCCTGCCTCCAACCTTTTGCATATGTCACTTTGCCCTTTTGCAAGACCTGGCTCCAGTGCCCCCTGCTTGGGCAGCATATCCCCTATTGTCTCAGCTCTCCGCATTGATTCTCTCATCAAAACAGCAATCGCACTTCCAGTGCTAGATGCCTTCCCTGTGCCATCTCAATCCTCGAACCCGCTTTGACAGCACTGAAGCACAATTTAAAAAATGAATTCAGACGATGAAATGCCTTTACTTACCACTTTACAATTGCTGTTCCTGACCACATCTCCAACTTCATCCTCTACCAGGCTCTAAAGACACTGGCCTCCTTCCTGATCCCTGAATACAGCTAGCTTGCTCCTGCGTTAGAGCCTTTGTACTTCTGTTCCTTTGGCCTAAATCCTTCCGCACATCCACTCCATACCACCAGAGCCATCAGTCTTCCTGTGTCGGAATCTTCCTTACCCTTCATATCTCAGCTCAAATCTCCCCCACTGGCAGACGGACCCTGACCACACTGTCTTTTCCATACCGAAGTGCTCACAACCACTTTCTAACCCAGTTCCTTGTTCTGATTTCTTCATGGCTCCTATCACCGCTGGACGCCACCTCTACTTTGGTTTGGTTGTTTGCGGATCATCTGTGTATCCCCATATTGGATGTGAGTTCCAGGAACATAAGGATCTTGTTTTCTTGTTGCTCTCTGGCTCCTCAGTGCCCAGGTCAGCTCAAGAATTATTTCCCAATGGATGAAAGAGGAAAGGAGAGAGGGAAGGATAGAAGAGAAAGTAGAAAACGCATGGTATTGGTGTCTTTATACAATGCTCCATAATCTTTGAAGCCCTTTCAAATGTTTTAATTCTCACAACAAAATCAAGACATAAGTTTTGTAATGCCCATTTACAGACACAAATTGTGAACACTTGTTGATTACTCTTCAAGTGCTTTTTATAAAATGAAATTAAATGACAAGTGAAAAAAAAAGAAAACAAATGTTGCCACAGAATGGCATAGTAAGTTGCAGAGGCAAGATTTGAGCTCAGATCATCTGGCTCCAGAACCTGGCTCTTTACTAGTCCATGAAGTCCACAGATTCAAAGTTAAGTCCCTTACACGATAAAGGACTAGGAGATTTTGACTCTTTTGAGTATTGAACTCTAGACCATTGCTGTTCTTGCTTTTCCTTCTGCACCACCAAGGACCTAGGAGTGGGAAGTAGGGGGCAGTGGAAGGAAAGAGGGTTTGTGAAGATGGGATGAGCCAACGTACAATTTCTGGTTGGATGTGGTGGCTCACGCCTGTAATCCCAGCACTTTGGGAGGCTGAGGCGGGCAGATTGCTTGAGCACAGGAGTTTGAGACCAGCCTAGGCAACATGATGAAACCCTGTCTCTCTCTATATATATATGTGTGTATATATGTGTATATATATACACACACACACACATACACACACACATACACACACACACAAATCAGCTGGGCGTGGTGGCACATGCCTGTAGTCCCAGCTACTCTGAGGCAAGAGAATCGCTTGAACCTAGGAGGTGGAGGTTGCAGTGAGCTGAGATCATGCCGCCGCACTCCAGCCTGGGTGACAAAGTGAGACTCCATCTCAATAAAAAAAAAAAAAGATACAACTTCCTTTGCACTGCCACCTTTCCTATGCTCCCTCCAATCCACTCTCCCCGCTGTTCCGTCCTACTCTGGGCCCTGGAAGACTGACCTGCAAGGATTTCGCCAAAGAGCTCTTTCCCTCTTGCCTCCTGTTGAGTTCCCCCATCAGAAAACATTGGTAAGAGAGAGGAAGCTGACAGGGATGGGAAGCAAAGTTATTTAATCCCTCCACTCCTTCCTGGGGAGGGCATAGTTCACATCGCCTTCTGTAGGGCGGCCTTCTCCTCACAGACTCCTGGCCCTTCAGCCTGGGGGTAATAGCCAGGTCCCATTGTGACTAGCCCTAGGCTACTGCAGCATCCACTTTCTGGGGTTTCCCTATGCATGGCCCACCTTTGAACCCTGTCCTTGTATTCAAGGCTGTGCAAATTACTCAATGTGTATGCCATTGTTTCTGTCCTGTCCAAACTCTGACTTACACATTACACTCAGTTTTGCCAGTGAGGCCAACTGGGAGACATTAGTTGAAGTCTTTTGTTCTGTGGACCCAGAGCAATTGAGTAGCCTCTAGTGTTTCTCAGGAGACAGGCGTATTCCATTCACAGACAGGCTCTCCCATTCGTATTCCTTTGTTTGCAAGATAGATTAGATAGCCTTGAGTGTTTCCTTTCTGATTCAGGTGATTTCAATATCAAGAGACTGGCCTTTCCTAAACTCTCACCTTTTAAAGGTCAAGTAACTGATCCTTTTCCTTCTATGAACTTCATTTTCAACATGTTTTTGTTACTCCTGCAACTGTTACAGTGACTATATGTGTGTGTGTGTGTGTATGCGTGTATTTTGTATATAGTTGACCTTTGAAGAAACTACACTCTACTAGTATGTGCTACTGTCAAATTGTCAAAATAATTTTCACCCACTATCTTCATTTTAACTTGGGAGCAAACTACGATTTTAATTAAAATTAAGGAAAACCAGAAAATGAGACACCCCTAGTGCAAACGCTATTTTCAAATCTCTAACACTTTCCAGTCCTCATCCACATAGGCATTTTTATTTTTACATGTTACATATGTAATTTTGTATTTTGTATTTTCCCCTAATGTTATATCATAAGCATGAGTCTCCATAATTATTGCTTCTAATGATGACATGATATTCCATGAGATAGATACACCATAATTTGCACAGCCATTTCTATTTTCTGAATAACATGGTGGAAAGCACCCTGGTTTGGAATCAGACAACCAGAAGCAAATCCTGGCTCTCTCAGTCACTAGCTGTATGACTTTCTTTTGAGTTACTCAATTATTTTTGCACCTCAGTTTTTCATCTTTCAAATGGGAATTCTAATAAAATATGCCCTTTATATGTTGCAGAGGTTGTAAAGACCAACTGAGATAATGGATATGAAAATGTTTCTGAACTCTATAATTGAATGACACTTGTTCAGTATCTCATGCCCCCTTGTTTAATGTTCTTCATAATGCTTATCTCTATCTGAAATTATATTATTTTATCATTATTTCCTACTTGTCTTCCCCCATCAGACTGTCAGTGTTGTAACAGCTGACCATTGCCCATCCTATTCACCTCTCAATCTCCAGAACTTGGTACATAGTAGCTTCAAGAAATATTTGTTCATAAATTGAGAGACTTAAGTGTGTTTCATTTAAGGATTGAGGGAAAGTGGTTATGCTACCGAGATTCCATTTCTTTAGGCTACTGCAACAGTCATGTAATTTATACCACCCTGGGAAAATATAACAAATAAGCATTGAGTAGACCCATGAAAAGGCTGGTAGGCATTTCCAAAAGCTTTCATTCATATGAAGTAAGCTAGAGCTGTTCTCAGTGCCAGCTGTGCTTCTGAATGAGGCAACCCAACCTAGGATGGGAGAAACAACTGAAAGAAGGTTTTGAACCCTGAATCTTAGCCTGTCACTGTAGCACACATGGGCTTCTGAGTGAACTATGTTCAAATTCAATAAAGAACAAGGGTTGAAAGTGATCTAAACTTGGCTTGCGGTTCTTGTTGCACAACTCTGTCACTATACCAAAAACTATTGAATGGTGCACTTAACTTGGGTGAATTTTATGATATGTGAGTTATTTCCATAACATTTTGTTTTAAGAAGAAGAATGAGAGGAATCCAGTAAACCTGGATATTGACTGCCTTACAGTGTGGCACATCTGTTATTAGTAACACGAAACAATTCATTCTAACACTGCATATTGAAGTCAGAAGAATATAGGTAGTATGTTAGCAAAAGGAAAAATATATTAAAGAGACTGAGCAGGAAGCACACTTAGAGGTCATAGTCCAAATCCTTAATGTGTGTGGATTTTTGTTGTTGTCGTTGTTGTTTCAAGACAGAGTCTCTCTCTTTCATCCAGACTGGAGTTGCACTGGTGCAATCTTGGCTCACTCCAACCTTCGCTTCCTGGTTTCAAGTGATTCTCATGCCTCACCCTCTCTAGTAGCTGGGATTATAGGTACATGCCACCATGCCAAGTTAATGTTTGTATTTTTAGTGGAGATGGGGGGTTTAGCCATGTTGGCCAGGCTGGTCTTGAACTCCTGGCCTCAAGTGATCTGCCTGCCTCAGCCTCCCACAGTGCTAGGATTACAGGCATGAGCCACCATGCCTGTCCCAAACCTTTAATTTTTACAAACAAGTCAAGCAAGTTGCTCAAGGTTATACAACTAGCTAAGAGCAAATCTGGTCTGAAACCATGACCTCTCAACTGCTGGTGCATTGTTCTTCCCCTGCACCAGTGGTAATAGACAATGGTGAAACATAGATAATTTAATTTAGGAATCACAAAGAGAAGAGATATAAATTCCAAAAATTCCATATTGAATGTAGATCATTCAATATGACATCAATTTGAATCCAAATCTAGAATAAACTTTAAAGTATGTGGTGTGTGAACTTTTAGAAAAGAAAGAATTGTTCCATGAAGTCAGCATGGATTATGAAGAAAGGGTCTTAGAAAATTGTTCTATTTGTGTTGCTGAAAAGATTCCAGTAGATTGAGGGAATGATGTAATGTTTCTTGATTCAGCTGAAGCATTTGAGAAAGTCTTTCATGTATTTTTGCAATCAAGATAAAGAAATGTGACCTGAATAATAGGGAAGTTTGGAATATACGTTGCTTATTGAACAACTATATCCACAAAGTGTTTGGAGGCTTCTAGTAGTAGATGAAAGGATTCTGTCCTTAGTTCTAAACTTCTTCACTGTTAATAGGATAGCAGACACAGACACAGACACATTTCACACACATTAATATAATCTTGAACTGCATTAGTCTATTAATAGCAATATAAACACTGTATTCTGTGCTGTCAGACCACACCCTGAAGATTTCAGACAAACATTGACACAATGGAATGTCTTTATAAGAAGGTACACAGTGTGGTGAGGCTGGGGTGGCTCTGAAAAACATGACATGGTTCATATTAAGAACAGTTGAAAGGACTAGGATCATTTACACAGGAGAAGAAAAGACTGGGGGAATTACGGTCACTACTTCAAATACTTAAAGGTTGCTATGTGAAAATGGATAATACTTAGCCAATGGGGCTCCAGAGAGACAACCAGGTGGAAAGTTAAATGATGGTAAAAGAGGAATGGAAGGAAATCAGAGCAACATTAATTGACGTAACTGAAGTCACTCTATACAGCCGAGCCTAAAGCCTAAGTACTCTTAAATTAATCTCTAGATCAAGAGTGGTAATCCAAAGGCTAATTACTTGAATGACATGGTTTTGGACCCTTGCAAAATTACATTCACATCATTTCTATCATATTTTCATCTTAAACAAAAGACAATCTATTTAAAAACCTACTATACATTGATTGAAAAAAATATTGAAGACATATCCCACACATAAGTTATTGTACTCTACATGAAGAACACCTACAGAATTGCCTTTATGACCCAAGTTCCAGGATAAACTTTGCTTTCCCTGAAGAATCAAGGAGCTCATTATCTTTCCCTTAGAACAAGATCAACTTCCTCCATCTCCTGTCTCACTTAATGGTAACAACATCAATTTTTTACCGACCATGCACTCTAGACTGTCCCCATTTCTTCAGTAACAAATCCTGACAGTTCTACCTCTATAGTACATTCATTCATGCATATTCTCCTAGGGCTACCACTTTGGTTACAGTAGAGTAAATGATATATATGACAGACAGGTTGAAGGTCAGTTCCTTCAAGTCTTCATTCAAGTATCACAATTACCTCAAAAATACCTTCTCAATGAATACTACACTGGCCACCCTTCTTAATAGTTCAACTTGCCTCCACCCCCCGCCTGAATATGCCTTACCATGGTCTGCTTTTTATATTTTTCCATATGACTCACTATCTTCCAACACACTATATAATTTACTTATGTATTGTATTTATTACTTGTTTCCTGCAGTCTAAAGGTAAGCTTCATGAGCTCAGAAATCTTTTTCTCTTTTTTTCAATGTTGCATTATCTAGAACAGTGCACCGAAACTACACACACAACAACCACTGGTGGAATAACTGAATAAATAGTGCAAATAGCACATTAAGGAAATGGTGAGCAATATGACCTGGCTAAAGATGTGGGATATGGCAAAAAGAGCTTACAAGCCAGAATCCTCCTCCAGCTGCAAACAAATTGAAAAAAAAAAAAAAAGAATGATTAATAGTCAAATGTGCAAACTCTAGGGGAAAAAAAACTTCAAAGGAATAGTCATGCTTTTAAAAAAGACAGAGAATTCTTCCTGCCAAAAATGAAGGAGCTCAAAGCTGGAAAACTGGAGAATTAAGAGGCTTGGATGCTGCTACAGCTCCAGGGGTAGTAAACAAACATTATTTGCCCTAGGGACTGAGGTCTAGGGCTTTAACACCTAAGAAAGAACAGGGAACATGGCGTTGGGCCCACCCAAGTGGAGAGGATCTTGGACAGAAACCCCATCATAAAACCTGAGCCTCAAACGGCTTCCCTGACTGTGAAAAAAAAAACTAATAAAACTCTACCCACCAGCCAAAGCAAGGAAAAAGAAGACTTTCTGCCCACCAAGACAATGCACAGGTGGAAAATAGGCATCCCCAAGAAGAATTCTGGGCTTCATGAATAGGTGCAGTGCAAACTGATAATCCTCCCCATTGAGCCATAACCCCGAGCAAATCCATTAGCATAAAAGCTTGTCCTAGACCGAAATCCCCCAAAACACTGTCAGAAGCCAACATACAACTATTTTGAAGGAAGTGTTTACAACCCAGCTTATATGGGGCTCTCACAGAGAAAAACACCCCTGCTGAAAATGAGCACACAATACAAAATTACAAACTATAGGCTAAAACAAACTACCAAAATAAAATATCAAAATAACATGATGAAACAAATGAGTTTACAAAAACAATAAAACTTTTCAAAATGAAAGAGTAAAGTCATTTAAACTAGAATTTAAGAGGTGGAAGGAAGTGCCCAAGAGATGAGGAGTCTGAGACCAGAGGATAACAGACTTTATATAATATCTAAGAAAGCCTGACCTTGATTCAGTAGTTATTGAGAAGTCTGGAGAGGTGTTTAAGTAAAGCAGTGATATTGTCACATTTATGATTTAGGAAGAAGCCACTGGCAACCTTGTAGTAGAAGATGGGGTAGAAAATTAAAATCAGGAAGACCAAATAACAAGTTATAATATTTAGGTGTCATTCATTTACAGATAACAGGAATAGCCATTCAAACTGGCCTTAGTAGAAAAATATTTATTGACTCATTTAGTTGAAAAATCCCAGCTACTTTATGGTTTGTGAAATGAAGCCTTGATCAACATATTCAAATTACATGATCAGAAAGATGTCTCCATCTAAGATCTGCTTTTCTATGTTGAATTCATTCCCAGGCAGATTTTTCAAAGGTGGTAATCCACAGAGTTCTAAGTCCTGCAGAAAATGAGGGTTTCTCCTCACAGATCATTCCAGCAAATATCTCAAGATCAGTTCTGACTGGCCCAGTCAAGATCCAGGAAGCGGGGCCAGGATAATTAAACTGCGTGGACTGAGATGGGAAGAGGTGCTTGCCAAAGGGAGGTTGACCAGCCAATGAGTGCTTTGTGGGTAGGAATCAAACTCAGACTAAGAGTAGCTTAAACTTATTTCTCTATCTCCTAAGAGGAGAAATTTTCAGGTCCAAATTTTTAATAAGCTAAATGTAGAAGCAGAAGTCAACACAATTGAAACCCTTCTGCCTACCCCTCATGATATCTTACAGGGTGCCAGATCTGTGGCATACATGAGCAAATCATTGTCTCTGTGTTTCTGTTTCTTCTAACCAGGCCTTCTATAGAATCCTTCTATGGCAGTCATACCTCTGCGTTACAGGATGTTTTTATTCTCTCTAAATGCTCTCTACGAATCTTCCACCTTGGCATCTGTGCTAATATATCAGGGTAAATCTTCTGTCTTTATTGTCGTCTCCTGTCCATGCGCTGTAGCTCTTCTGAACAAAATGTCCTTCCTGGCTGTGTCCCGGGCATGTGGACCACCACACCAAGCCTTGTTGACAGGCCTGTGGGCTTGTATCACTCTTTATTTCCTTCTGCATGGTTACACTTCAGGTTCACTTTGTTTGTGGCCATATACTTTATGTGGATACACACAGAGACATCTATGTCACAAGTGTTGTTCCAGACTCTCTTTGCTATTGTTCATTTACATGGATTTTGTAGTAGCTTCTTTGTTGTTCCATTCAATTTGTAACACAATGTCCACTTTAACAATTGGTCTGGACATTCTGAAATTCTCTCCCCTGTCTTCAGTGGCCTAGTGTAACCCTGGTGCCTCCTGTGCCCCTCCAATCCTTCCTTCCTTCCCCAATAGGGTTGCCACTCACAGGTTTCACTTGACTCTCTCATCTTCTCTATGATCTCCTCAAGTCCAATAGCATCCACCAACCCCTTTATGCAGATGCATCCAAATCTGTATTTCCCATCTTTTTCTGACGTTCAAACCTGTTGTTCTACTGGAGTGTCTGGCCCATACTTCAAACTCACTATGCCCCACAATGAATATATTGTATGTTTCCATTTTGTAAACCAGCTCTTCTTCCTCTCCTATGTGTTTTCCATGCCTTCCTTTGTGTTTATTAATGGAAACATCATTTCCCAGGCCACATGGGATACAAGTCTAAGTGCCACTTCTGACTCCTTCCTCCCCTGTAGGTTCCACGTTTCATCACCAAGTCCCGGCCAGCCCTAGCATGGCTTTACCCGGACTTACTGCAGCCATGGATTGGCTTCTGTGTAGCTCAGAATGGGGAGGAGGAGGGCAAGCTCAGACAGAGAGAGCTTTGACCTGAATAGTGACTGAGAAAGAGATGAAATGGTCTTGGGGAACCTAAACAGTGACTGAGGTATAATAACAGTAGCCTAATTAGACTGGATAAATGCACTCAACTGGGTTAAAGGTACATAAATAGCATAAAATAAGTTATTTGCTCTAGGCAGACCTGAGGGCTCAGAGCCAGGAAAAGGACTTGTAGTTATAAATTAAAATTTCATTTTTGCATTCTCTTGAAATGTGGCCAACTTGTCTTCTGTGCCTGATCTGTAGAATTTGTGAGTAGATGGTGTGACATATTACAATGGCTCAGACAGATGACCCTCTGAGTAGCTGTGGGTTTCCAGATGGAGGAGTAAATCATAGCAAGGACCTCAAAAAGGCACACCTCAGGGACAGACATGAGAGTGGAAGAACTTTCCAGGTTCTCAGCCATCCTGAGCAAGATGGGAAATCCTCACAGGTCTGGGAAGTCCTATGTAACAGCTGTGGGACTGATGTTGTTTTATGTTGATTAAAGTTGTCAATGCAAGTCTGTGAAGAGAATCCTCATGCTATTTCAGATCTTCCCGGAAGTGCTAGTAGAGAGAGTGGGGTATGCTCACCAAGCCTTCCTCGCATTCTAACACATTATGTGTTCATGGCTTTTCTCCTCTCTGGAACTGCTGATGCCACAACAGAGATGTTTCCTTGTCTGTGAGGAAATGCTTCATAGACAGTGCGTCACACTCAGCTCTCAATAAATGTAGGTTCACAGAGTAAGAGCATCATTCCGTCTTCACTTCATAGGTCCTTGTTTTTCCAATTCACCCCACCCCATGCTGGATGAGAGACCCTCTCCATTGATCAGTCTACTTGAGCTTGCAAATACAATAAGAGCTAAAATACAGAAGACCCTTAATTCAGGCTGGCCGCTCTGCTGCTCCACACTCATCAGCGACAGGACCAGCTGAAGAAACATACACTGGAAATCCCAGCTCCAGAATGCCTGGCCCTGCCCTGCCCTCTATAAAGCCTCTCTGAGAATAAAAAAGAAAAGTAACCCAAGTTGTGCTGACTTGTACGCATTCTAAAACATCCAAGAGATAGAAAAGAAAGGGTGAAGTAACATTTGTCAACTTAAAAATAACTGCCATTGGTGGAAACAGAATTATCTTCTCTGAATGTCCTAGAAAATGTTTCAAGCTTAATACATATTAACTAAATCACTGAATAGTGAAAAACGTTATCATCTGCTTATACAACATTTGATAACACAGTTCTAAAGAAACCTTGAATCTGCATTATGAATGTAGCATTTAGCACTGTCTGAGATAGTTGAAGGGCAGTCAACACAAACTGGGAGGAAGGGAGGAAGGGATGGAGAGAAGGAGGGAGGGAGGGAAGCTGTGTAGGGAGGCAGGGAGGGAAGGAAGGAAGGAAAGAAGAAAGCAATGAAGGGAGGGAGGGAGGGGTAAGGATACGTTATTATAATTATGTGCCGTTTCAAAACATTTTACTATAGAATAAGTGTTCCTCAAATTGTGTGTTGTTCTTTGCTAACTTTAGAGAAGAGCTTTACTAATATAAACAGAAATTAATTCCAACTCAATCTGATCTGGCTCCAGTGAAATACTAATTTCTACCACTATTCATAACCTGATGAAAGAACTTGGGTTTTAAAGTCAGGCAGGGTTCAAGTCCCACCTTAGCCAGTCACTGACCATGTGAACTCCACCCTCTTCATCTGGACTATCTTCATGCTGTAGAGACAGTAGTGTATGAAGTTCATTGCGCAAGCTCTGATACTAGACCCCTTGGGTTAGGCTGCAATATGAGTTCTGTCATTTACTAGCTATGTGAACAGGGCAAGCTAATTCTCCTTTCTGTGCCTCAGTTTCCTCAGATGTAAACTGGGGACGGATAATAGTCCTTCCCTTGTGAGGTTTTAAAATAATTAAGTGAAATAATGCACGTTAAACACATAGAAAAAAAGCTGTAATATGTTTATTGAATAAACATTAGCATTATCATTATATCCTCAAGAAGGTAAGCTTTTGGAGAGAAGGGAGTTCGTGGGGTTTGTTAACAACTGTATTCTCGGTGGAAGCCTAACATGTAGTTGAGGTTCATTAACCATTTGGTGAGTAAAGAAATAATATATCCTTACAGGGTTGTTTTGTGGAGGGATGAACTTGTCCAAACACATGAAATACCTGATGAAGAATAGCCACTCAATAAATGCTGATTATATTCCCTGATCTCATTTGCATAAAAATCCATATGTCTCCTTTTCAAATGTTCTCTTTCCCTTGAGAAAAAAAATACATCTTTCTCGTTAAGATAATCTAATATATTGGTATGTAAATTAGTAGCATTTACAGTGTTATATGCTGGCCTGGGCTCTTTCTAGACTGGGGGAAACTGGTTCTTTCATTTCCTTTTCTTTTCTTTTCTTTTTTTTCTGAGATGGAGTCTTGCTCTGTCTCCTAGCCTAAGGTGCAGCGGCCTGATCTCAGCTCACTGCAACCTCTGCCTCTGGGTTGAAGCAATTCTCCTACCTCAGCCTCCTGAGTAGCTGGGATTACAGGTACATGCCACCACACCCAGCTAATTTTGGTATTTTTAGTAAAGACATGGTTTCTCCATGTTGGCCAGACTGATCTCAAACTCCCGACTTCAGGTGATCCGCCCACATGAGCTAGAGGAATTATCCTTTATGGTGTCTATGAGTGAAGCACCTCTTTGTTCAGTTTTCCACAAGTACTGCCCACATAGGGCTCTGGACAGTAGAGGAAAAGGAAGGACACTGTGCCAACTTGTCACTAACTCATCAATCATGCATGGATATTACATAGGCTTTTCAGATCGTTACTTCATCAGAAATCCAAATATGACTACTCCTTGGCTTTGTGGAGATCATAAGCCCTACATTCTCCTCCACAGAGGCCAACAAATAAAACTAAGAACCCCAGAGAATTAGAAAAAAAGAAACTTCCTCTTTCAGTAATTCCACAAACATGAATATAGTAAAACAAAACGAAGCAACAAATAGTAATCTTTCCTGTCACTCTCCCTTTCTGAATTCTCAATAGAAATCATCTTATATCAAAAGAATACTGGAAAACCAAACTGGTAGAATTAGAAGAAACTTCACTGTCAGAGGGTGCAGGGTGTGTCTAGATGTGGGGGTAAGATGGGGATGACTTTGGACTAGGAACCAAGCAGTACCTAAGATCTGCTGTTGAGCAGCCGCTCCCTGTGAGATCCCTAAAGGACATAGACCCAGCCCTGGCACTCTTGACAGGGCCAGCACAGGCCAACCTGAGGACCTGTCTTATAGAATCAAGAATTAGAAAGGACTAGAGGAGGCCAAGGAGAAAGAGAAATGGCTGGTGCTTCTCTCAGGAAGAGCTTCCCCAGGTCTCCCTCAATTCAGCTTTAGAGAGGGAAGAAACAGAAGGACTGTTCTCATTGCATCCAGCTTTTAGCACCCACAAACATTGGCCAGTACATGTCCTTGCATTTGAGTGCCACTCTTCCTTCTTGGTAATAGAGAGGGATTAAATGTTGTGACCTAGGCCTGAGAGAGGACAGAGATCGAGGCCATGGTTTGGAAATTTCCTGGGCATGCCAGCACCTACTATGGTGAAAAACAAAGGATTCAGAGTCAGAAAGACCTGGGCCCACTCCTCGTTCCTCCATTTACTAATTATATGCCCTTATAAAAGTTACTTAGCTTCTCTAAGCCTGAAACTTCTCATCTGAAAATCGATCACTGCTACCACATAGAGTTGTTATAAAAATTAAAAGAGGTCATGTTGGGAAAGTCCTTAGCATAGCGTCTGTTGCAGGGTAAGTGTTAAATCAATGGTAGCTACTGTTGTCATCACGTAAAATCCAGGAGTTACTTGTGCAGCATCTTTGACAAATTCTTATCTAATTTTTGGTTTGAGTATCTCTGGTGACAATGTGCTCAGTACTTCACCAGGGAACCTATTTTATTACTGGATAGCCATAGAAAATTATTTTTCTTTATCTGAGATGGACACTTCTTACTCCTTCTTCCCCTGGAATGAGATAAAATAAGCATGCTCTGTCTTCTATGGGACAGTTCCTTACGTATTCAAAGGCAGCTGTCATGCTCCCCTGAGTCTTATCTTCGCCAGCACCAACATCCTTCGTATTCTTAGCCATTTTATATGGATTAGTTTCTGTGCCTTTCACCACATAGATTGTTGTCCATCATCCTGAAAACTACGTAGTTTTGCTAATTCATCCCTCTAACAAATGTTGATTGAGCACCTATAGAAAAATCAGGTAACTTGGTAGGTGCTTGAGACACTGAGATGAACAAGAAAGACACTGACTTGGCCCCCGGGGATCTTACAGTTAGTATGAGAGACCCATGACAGCTATGCAGGCAACTAGACTGACACTGACAATGAGAATGAACGTGCTGAGAGGAAGGGAAAAGAGAAAGACTGTGAGCTCCTTAAGGGCAGGGTTCCACTTCCTCATTCTCCCTTGTCCACATTCCATGCAATCTTATTCCCACACTATGCATTTCCCGCATAACACGTTTCTCCATAATGTCTCCTAACCTGCTCATGTTTTTTAAAATTGTAAACCAGATTATATCATTTCTCTGCTTAAAACTCCCCAGAGCAGCTTAGCTTTCTAAGGCATATTGTTAAGTGAAAAAAGCAAGGTTCAGAATGACATCTGCAATAACATATCTATGCAATAGCAAACAAACAATACATTTCAATGTATTATATGGAAATGATAGATAGACAGACAGGTGATTGATAAATAGACACACAGGATAAATAGATAATGCTTTTAAAAATCCTCAGTGGCTTTCCAATGCACTTAAAGTCAAGCGTTGTTCCCTTGCCTATGAGACCCCAAATGTCTCTCCCTACCTCTCCAACTCTTGTTGTTCTCTCTCCCCTCACTGTGTTCCAGCTACAAAGGCTCACATTTTCCTTGAGCATGCCAAAACCTTTCCTGATACAGAGCTTTATCCTAGCTGTTCCTCTGTGTGAATCCTCTGCTTCCTGATATTCCAAGGACTTACTATTTCACATCTCAGCACAGAGGTCATTGCCTCCAAGAAGCCCTCACTACCACTCAAACTAAAGTCATCACCATGTTATTATTTCATCACCTGACCTAAAGTTCTTTATTTAGCACTTTTTCTACATTACTTTCAAATATCCATTTTTATATGCTTATTTTTCTCCTCCATCAGAATGTAAATTCCATGAATACAGAATCCTCTGTCTTATTCACCAGTGTGTAGAACATTGTGGGCATATAATACATACTCAATAAATAATTGTCAAATGATTTAATGAATTGTTGATGACTCAATACTTACTATAGTGCCTCGCACCTAGAGACATAGAAAGAATGAGTGAATTGGGACAAAGGAGAGAGCAGCAAAATTCACTGAGTCCATGGAAGGTGAAAATGGACAAAAAACCCAAACTTCCCATCCAGCATGGTTTGGTTTTGTATCACCCCTGCCTGCCACTCACAGTCATTCCTTTCATTCCTACACATGTGGAAGTGAATTTGTTATGGAACTTAATGTCGCCTAACCAGCTCTGGTGCCTTCTCTACACTGTTGAGAGTCAGAGAGTCAAGTAAGTAATCTCAGGGTTGTAGACCTGGGCTCCATCCATGGCCCAGAAACACCACAGATGTTTGCTTTGTATCAGCTTTGCAGATGTCATCTGCTGCCTGGCTACTGTCCTGCATGGGCTGCCACACTCTCTGAAGACCTCATGCCACCTGCCTGCCTATCCTCCCCCCATCTACCTCTGTGCTTACAACTGGGACATCTCCATCACATTCCCGACCACCAGCACCTTCTTCAACAGTAGGCTATCCTAAAATTCAAAACTTTGGGAGACAACACAGTGAAACTCCATCTTTACTAAAAATACAAAAAATTAGCCAGGCATGGTGGCACATGCCTGTAGTCCCAGCTATTTGGGAGGCTGAGGCAAGAGAATCACTTGAATGCAGGTGGCAGAGTTGCAGTGGGCTGAGATCACGCCACTGCATTCCACCCCGGACGACAGAGTGAGGCTCCATCTCAAAAAAAAAAAAAAAGAAAACTTTAAGAGAAGGTGAACATACATTTTTTTCCTCCAAAAGTAATAGTTAAATATTACCATTATAAAGTTCATCTTTAAATAATAATTATTATGAAATAATCAGCCTTTCATAAATAACACTGGGAATCTTTGAATAAATATAAAAGATAAAAAATTAATTATTTAAAAATAGAAACCTCCACCCCCTACTGAACAGTGAAGGCCTGATTATTAGAATATGGAAATATATGAGCCAGTTTTTTTAAATGATAATTTTTGTATTGTTGTGCTAAATATCCATTGAACATTAGAAAAATGCTTTTGCAAAGAGTGGATCTTTACAAAACTTTACCTCTATGTTACAAAGGTAGAGTATGCACTAAAAAAGAAAAGATCTTAAAATTGCATGTATGTTTCAGTAGCATCTGCTTCTCTCTATTTATACAGACCTGTTAACCTCACTAACCTCATTGCTCCGTATTTCAACCTGTGTTTCCATCTGACTTAGCCAGCAGCAACATCATCTGACCACACTGAATGGAGAGTTCTTATTCTGTTCAATCAACTATAAGCCTGCACATGACTTCCCCAATGCCCATCTTTACAGCTCATATTGGTTCACTCCACTCCCTACCTCCAGCTCCTACACTCCAAGCACACAGTTCCTCATTCACCATCTCAAATGCACCCTGCTCTCTCTCCTTTCCAAGACTTTGGCATGGCATCCCCCTTCTGATTAAGCACTCATCCCTTCCCTCTTCGTCATGCTAACCTGTACACATCTCCAGGTAGCAGCTCAGATGAAGCTCCTTTAGGGAAGAATGTGCTCACCTTTCTGCTGTTACTCTCATAACACCCATTTCCTCCTATCTTAACCCTCTTCACATAGTTATTTAATGTTGGTTTCCTCCTCTAGACTAGACTCTAAGCCCCATGAAAGCAGGGACAGTGCCTGTTGCTATACCATCGTATTCTTGACACATAGTAGATGCTCAATAAACATTTGTTTGATGAATAAGCAAGTGAAGAAGCAAATGAATCAATAAATTCCCTGGAGTCATTTTGATATCAATTAGAATTTCCTGAAGCTCATTTATAGAAGGAACCAGAGTTTTCATTTTATTCCCTGTCTTAACTCAAACTTAATTTATACTAATAAAAATAATTACTTTCCCATGAGGAATTAACACAGTATAATTTGTCACCAGTATAATTCAGTCAGATGATGAATCTGTCTATCCATCCATGTGCAGCAGACCAAAAGCTGGGCAGTAGGTTTCATAAACTACAAGGTCTAGAAAATTCCTCCTTCATATGAAGAAGTTAGTGGAAGTGAAAATAATGGCATATAATCAACACTTGAAAAGGCAGCATGGTCAGGAAAAGATGTTTGTTGATAGTGAAGTTCTGACCATGTTCATAAAATGGCCTTTCACACCTTTGACCACAGATCCCTTTGAGGGCAGATGGAAGAGTGAGGTGGTTGGGAACTCAAGCTTAGCTCTGGATTCAGTCCTGCCTCTTCCAGTTCTACTCCTGGGACTAGTTCTTCTGGTTGTTGCCCAGGTCCATTTCCTTCTCTGAACGGGACCAGTTGCCTTCCCAGTGTGCCTGTCTGTATGACCAAGGCCAGAAAACTAAGTTACATTTTCGTGGCTCCCTTCTCACAGGGTTGCTGTGGTAATTTAGGTTCTGCCAATCAAGACTGGCATTTGGAACTGAGTTTAGTAAGGAGAGGGGAGGCAGCACCTAAGACATCCACTTTGCTCCTGCACATTTGGCACCTGGCCTGGTCCCCAAGGCATAGGTGATGGGGCGTATTCCCGGGACCAAGTTTCAGCAGCAGCTTCCCGATTCCTCTATGACAGCTAAAGAGAAGGATCTTGAAGTCTGCAATCCTCAGAGTAGCTTCTCAATTGTGGCAGAGTTAGAAGTTCCTGGTTGGATGGTCAGTTCTGTGGCATTTTTCTGGAAGACTAGCCTAGAGCCTGCATCTCTAACACTCGATAATTATGGTGGGTACACACAACTTTGTTGTGTAAATGAAATTAATAATGTGAATAAAGCTCCCGGTGTGGGACCTGGCAAAATTAAGCATTTAGTAAATGCTGGTTTTTTTGTTGTTTTTCCATTGAGCATCTATCTCTTGGATATATTTTCGGCAGAACACTTGAGGTTTTAGTCATCACGAGAAGGAGACCTTGTCGTGCCAGACCCATACTCATTTCAATAGGGAAGGCACCAGGTTTAAGAGGCCAAGAAATAGACCCAGAGCCACCAAACAAGATAAAGGGTGTTCTGAGGGGAACTTAAATACAGAGAGCAGTTTAGCGACAGGCTGGACAGGAGAACCTCCCTGCCTGAAAAAAGCAGGCAGTTTATATTGCACCTTCGCTTAGCAACCTCTACCTGGCAATCTTCATTTAACCTAAAACAAAGGGCCTTGATTCCTTATAAGTCCCATGTTCCATAGGATGGGACAGGGCTCAGATGTTCTTCATAGATAAGGAATGAATCTCCGGTTGGCCATGCTCAGAACTCTGAACACACATTCTGCCATAAAAGGTTGTTCTCAGAGTGCAGCTACCATACAGACCCACCTTTTTCTCCAACATGTTGGGGACAAAAAGAATTATGCAGAGATGGAGCCCTTGAGGAAAGGAAAAGGTAGTTAAGGACATTTGTTTTGAATAGTTTTCATCTGCCTTCAGATACTGAGCATGAGAATCTCCAAATCATAACAGTGCCATGTGTGAGATAATTATTACAATCAGAAAGGCCGTTCCATCGACAAGGATAAAAGTTATGACCAGATTTTAAGGCTCCAGGTAGAGAAGATTCTCCATTATGCTTCTCAGTATAGCTCAAGATCATAGCCCTGCTGAGTAACAGACACTGAACGAGCATTTTAAGTGCAGCAGATCTGGACAACAAGGACAGGAGCAAATGGGAGCCTGAGTGGCCTCAGCCTGGACAGTGAGTTTTCATGGGCCCTCCTTTGCTCTGACTCTGGGTAATTGCCCTTCAGAAGCAATTGCCGGCCCTGCCTGTGAACGCTTTCACCTGTGGCTGGGCTCACAGATGCTATCCCTCTGCCTTTATCCAACTCCCTAGCTTTTCTTGTCCCTGCCTAACTTTGAATACATGGCCTATACCCCACAGGGTCTGCCCAGTAATGACCCTTAATGGCAAGGCTCAGAAAACCCAAGCCTCTGTGCCCACTGGCCCAGGTACAATGTGAGTGAGGCAGGAGGAAGGCAGCCAGAGACAAGCTGTGCCTTCTCTGCTATTTTGCCTGAAGCACTGATGGCAGCTGCAAACAATCATGCCTGGTGTGGGGAAGCTAATTCCAGAACCAGTGAATTTTTCCCCATGTGGCACGGGGTTGAATTCTACGAGGTACTGTGTTATTTTTTATCCTTTCAAACCTAACCATGTTAGGTCAGGTTTTTAGGAATGACCTCAGACTTTTCAGCTGGAACAAAATTATTATGGCAGCATACTGTTTAAATATCCCCAAATTTTGTCATAAAACACAAGTACAGACAGATAAACTAGAATAGCAAGATACAATAAATAAATAAAAATAAAAAGGATGGCATCTTCAAAAAAATAAGATGACAAGGGTTTTTCCTGAAGCTCTGAAGACTCAAGTACAAATGGTCAGAGCTAAACCACCATCGAGAGCAGAACCTACTCAGGACATGCACAGGGTTGCCACTTGTAGAAGCAGTAGAGAGGATAGAAGAGAGAGTCTCCGTGTTCTAAGAGCTTTGAAACACAGAGATTGCCATCAAATGCTCACGCCTAAAAAGAGATGACTTTACCGGGAGTGAAACTCTTGACAGACAAACCTAGAAATAACCTATTGATAAACTATTGTAAAGCCCCACAGACTCTAGTGTGCAGATGAGTACCAATAAGACATAGTAAGCACCTGCGAGAAAATCAGAAGGTTCTAAGCAGCTGACATCCTCAGGAACCACAGTTATCTAGCCAGATCCTCACCTCTGTAAAGATAGACTCTTACTGTGAGAACAAATGGATATGCATACAGAAATCGAGCCTTTAGAAACAATGGTGGAAACTGGAGAGAAGGCTTGAATACTAGGAGGAGCAGAGTTGAGGGGAAGCACGCCTGTTGACCTGAGAAGCTGAAATTTTTAATACTTCCAGGTCACAATAGAGGAGGGAGCCTTAGAGACATTCCTCTAGGAAAACTACCTTAGCCTTTCTCCATAGGAATCTCCTTCTAAAAGAATAAGGGGGTTGGGAAATGACATCTTAAAGAAATAAAATGAAAAAGCTGACCTTGTATGGAAAAAAAAGAGGAACATTGAAGTAACCATTAATGAAGCATATCAGAAACGTATGACCACAAAACTGATGAAAACTATAGTTTAATATTACAAAAGGAGCTAAGATAAATTAAGAACAGAATGGAAGCAATGAAAATTTAGCATAACTAAGGAGCAGAACATCTCAGAAATTACCTGGTTGAAAGCCAGTAGATGTGATAAAATTCTGTCAGAGTTTGGGAAATAAATTGAGAAAAAGAAAATCGGAATGAAGGCTAAACTAGAAGAAACATGAAAAACTAGACAACAGAGTCTGAACAATAAGAGAAGCAGATGACATAAAGGAGATATAAGCTCACCCAATTATAAGAAATACAGATTGCTTACTTTGAAGGAAAATAAAGGCTAGAACACAGTAACAACGCATTAGAGTAAATAACCCTAGCATTCACATTGTCATCTCTAAATACAATTTCCTACTAAAAGGAACAAGGTTTGTTGGGAGAAATAGCTGATTTCAGATGTAGGGCAAGAAATGCCTAAAATGAGCCCAAGCTATCTTGCTTTGCCAGGGATAAGAAATCTATCAAAAGGACACAGGAGTCTGCATTTCAGTCATTATGATAACACTGGAGAAAGAAATGCAGCTTTTGACAGTGTAACATCTTTCTGAATGCTTGTAATGCACTCAAGAGTTTTCTCCCTTAGAAATGGTGATTCTTTGAAGCAGAGTCATCCGTATTTCAAACAAAAATTGTAACATTTTCTCTGCTTTTTCTGTTTCAAAAGATATACAGAAAATGCATCTGGTTCCTCTATGTCTTCTAACGTTTTTATGCTATTACAGAATGGATAAGCCATTCGATTACATAAAAGAGGTGTGACACCATTTGGTTAGGAAATTTGTAATAGAAAACGGGAATCCTTGAAAATTGGACAAGCCAATTCAAGTTTTTGTGATCAAGTGGAATTAAAACTATTTAATGCATTCTACTATATTTTTAATCTTTGACCTTTCTTCCTCCCTCCCTACACAAATACATATACAGAGCCACGGTGGCAGAAAACCAAATAATTTTATTAGTAAAATAATGTAATTTTCTCAAGTTTGTAGTTGCTTTATTATCATCAATTGGATAATTTCATATGTCATAGGTCACCAGTAAACTTTTACTATCAGTGATGTTGATATAAAACAAAATGCCAACCAATATCTCTGACATTTATGATATTATAGTGTGTCACTCATTGATGGTCCTCAAAAACACATTTTCTGTTAATAGATCAAACATTACAAAATAAATAACAAAAAGACATTTGTAGCGGGTTGAATGGTGCCCCTGCTAACATTTCCACATCATAATCCCCAGAACCTTTGAATGTGATATTATTTGGAAAAAGGGTCTTTGCAGATGTAATTACGTTAAAGGTCTTATGATAAGCTCATCCTGGATTATCTGGTGGGCCCTAAATCCAGTCATGGGTGACCATATGACAAGAGATACATAGAAAAGGGAACACATAGAAAAAGAGAAGGCCATGTAAAGACAGAAGCCTATACAGTCTCTTGAGTTATGCAGCCACAAGCCCAAGAATGCTGACACCACCAGAAGCTAAGAAAGGCAAGGAAAACCATCTCCCCTAGAGCTTATGGAGGTAGTATAGCTGTGCCAACATGTTGATTTCGAAACTGTGAGAATATCAATTTCTATTGTTTTAAGCCACACACAAAAAGACACAGGAGCTAACATAAAGAAGTGTCGTTTATATAAGATGGAATAATGTAAGAAACACAAGGAATAACGTTTGCAATAAATTGATATACCACGTGTGTGCGTGTTTTAAACATTTTATATTTATGGATTTGTGTGTATATATATGTATATGTGTGTGTGTGTACATGCACAATCTCATAGATTCAAAATAACCTTTCTTAAAATCTCATTGATCACTATTGAGGATCTCTAGGGAACGAAGTTAAAACGGAAAAAAAATTAACCATGTATTCTCCATTTCCAATATGAACTATATTTCAAGGTAAACAAATAGCTAATGAGGGAAAGTCTTTACAGAAGAATCCTAGCTAATAAATGCAGAAGCAATAATAGAATTTAAATATCCCCATTTTACAAATCTCATTAAATAATGGGTTTAGGAAACAATCATCAATGGAATTTGTAAAACAGTAGATATAAGATTAATAGGAAATTTGATCATGGAGACATGAGGCTGACAGTGCCTGAGCCCACTGATCAATCTTAGCATCACTAAAAGTGGGACACCAAGAAACATGACACATCTCACGATATGATGTAATTGGAAGTATATAGTACCAACTTTGAATTATTTCCTAAAAGTTTGAATCTAAATCTAATTAAACCTTGTATCAATTCACAAGAAAGTAGGGAAACACCTTGAAGGGTACAACAAGGAAGCGGTTAGTCAAAACTTTTGTCTCTCCAACAAATCAATAGCAAATCAATAGCATTAATCCAAAAGGATGGGAGAAGGTTTATAGAATAAATAGACAAAGCTACTAAGTATAATGTGTGGATCTCACTGTGATTGTCATTTGAATGAGCTGTCTTTGTCTGTGACTGCCTGGATATTTTCCATTTGCTTTTCCAGAACCACGTGAAACCCTACTTGACTCTCTCTGTGCCCCAGGAGGCTGGTCTTTACAAACTAAAAGGGATTGGCCGATAATGGCCTGTGGGCCACATCTGCCCAGTGGCCAGTTTACACACAGTCCGTGAACTAAAATGATTTTACATTTTAAAAGTTATTAGAAAAAAAGAAGAAAATGGGACAGAAACTGTATATGGCCCCAAAACTAAAAATATGAACGGTCTAGCCCTTTACAGAAAAAGTTTGCCAACACCTGAGCTAAATTACCTGGCATTCCTTGTCCTTTAGATTCAGATTGGGAGGGAGGAAGAGGAGCTCTGAGGGTGAAAGGAGAGTGATGAAATCGTTTATTCTCCCAGCTCCTTTCTTCTTATCAGGCTAATGACTCCAAGTCCCAGCTTGCCTCTTCCCTTTGCTTCTTAGACCATGGATGGTAACAGCTTTTCATGATTATGAGCTTCCAGGTACTGCACTATCTCTGGTTAATTTCATTTTATCCTGGCCACACCTTTGTAAATAGTCCCTTTATTAAAAAAATCTTCAGTTACCTATTTGAATATGTTATCTGTTTCCTACCAGGACCTTACCCCCTGCAAAAGAGATGTTAGATGTAACTTTGTTGAGTGTGATAACGGTATGGTGGCTATGTTGGAAAAGTCTCCACATAGAGATACATCCTGAAATATTCCTGGATAGCATGACCTGATGGCTTAAATTTGCCCTAAATACTCCTGAAAAAAGATACGGAGAGAAACAAGTGGGATAGGTTGGGGATTATATACAATTGTGTGTGTATGGAGATTAATTACACTATTCTCTCTAGTTTTGGGTATATTTGAAAAAAAAATACAAAGAAAGAAAAATTTTTCTCTAATCTTACATTAGCAGTTAAATTAACTAAAGAAATAGATAATTATATTGTATAAATTATATTTGAAGGGCCAGCAAAGATTAGGATTAAGAGCACAAACTTTGGTGATGAAAACCTGGGTTTAAATCTCACTTTGGACACTAAGCAAATGAAAAAAGCTTTCTAATTACTACTCAATATCATTTTCTAATACGTAAAATGTGGATAATATTTATAATCTTGGACTACAATAAAAAATTAAATAAAATAATGCATATAACCTGCCAGGTACCAAGTAGATGCTTAATAAATTATAGTTGACATTGCTATTACTAGTAATTATAATACTCCGTATTTAGAGAACAGAATGGAATTGAGTTTGGGGTAAGAAGGAGGGAAAAGAAGAATGATGGTAGCTACCAAGAATATTTTAATAAATATCTATGTCCTCTGATATAGATTAGATATGTTGTGAGATTTCTTTGTCACTAGAGACATACAATTTGTTACAGGCTAATTGAATTGTATCATTTGAGATAAAAAGTGCAGTCAAAGCTATTTAAATGACATGTAGTAATTAGGAAACTAGTTTAGTGGAGAAAATCTCAAAGGGAACCAATTTTTTTCCCTATTTGATAGAACGAATGTTTTAACACCTTGATAGGAGCACCATATTGGTTCATGCCTTTGAATTGGAATGATTTTCATTCTAATTGCATGGAAAGTGAAAATCACATTATATTAAAACCATGAAGAAGCACAGATGTTTTGCAATTTGACTTTCTGCCTATCTCTCTGAATGGTTCAAAGAAAAGATATAGTGATGTGTTATGGCACCCATTTGTTTTAATATTTGGCTAGAGGTTCTTGATAAATTATGAACTGATCAACATGATGTCGTGTGAAAAGGCTATAAAACAAAATTATGTCTCCACTGAGATAAGTGAGTGGCAAAATTGTTCTCATTAGCACCGTCTACACATGAACGAAGAATAACAAATTGAAACAATTCTCCGAGTAACCTCAAGGAGAAAAGTATCTCCAACCTGATATATTCACTTGATTGAGGAAGAATTGCCTGAGGCTCTAAAATGTCTAAGTAATTGTCCATATTTTCTCCCTCACATTGGTTTAACTGTGTCTGCAGGCACAGATGGTCTGCCCTTTGTTTTACCTTCACTGACTTGGCTGTTTAAGCTTGCCACTTCACTGGGACAAAACAAGCTCCCTCAAGGGTTCCTTGGGTCTCTATGAAGAGACAGACATCCTCTTAGGTGGCTGCAGCAGGCCTGTCCCGAGTACCCGCCTGTTCCTTGCTTTACTACATATTCCTCTAATGTCCTGTTTTGGGTCTCATGCTAAGATTATTAAAGAATAATGAATTTAAATTTCTATCTGCTCCAGCGAGGTCAGAATTTCAACAGGAATCCAAATCTCAAGTGTAAAGAGGGTGAAGCTCTAACAAGTGAAATTGGGAACTGAGCATATGTCTGAGGTGAAAGAATGTGGACAAATGGAGGGAGTTCAGGTTTGGAGACATTTGGTGAAGTCATCAGAAGGCAGTCTCTAGCCAGCCCACATCTGTCCATGATGCATTTGCTATAAGGGAGCAAAGGCCAGCAAAGGCCTCTCCACTCTGTCACTGCAATGCACCTTGAATGAGGTACAGAACAAACAAGCAAATCCTGAATCCAGCCTAGACAAGAATTTTACATGCTGTCTTCTTATATAACATCTGGAGGACATTTATCTTAGTGGTACCAAAATGCTTCCATTCAGTCTGCGGCCTGATTTTCTAACTGACTCTGAGCCATTTACTCTCTTAGCCTCTGGGTTTTGTTTGTTTTGTTTTGTTTTGTTTTGTTTTAATGAGGGAGGGGAAAATTTAATGAGAGAATAATTATCACCATAAATGTCACTTGAGACAATAAGCTATACTGTTTATGTGCTTCAGGCTCTTTAGAGTAGAGCTGCCCAAGAAGCTATTCCTTTAAGACCTTCCTCTTGACAATTCAACAACTTCTCTTATTGGAGGCAGTAAATACGCAGGTTGTATGTTTACATTCAACAGAAATCTTCTGGAGACAGCATTTCCGAAAGCATTGCTCTCCAGCATGTTGTTACCAGATATGTCAATAGGTGTGCCTAGGAAAGGCCTCCGTGGTTCAAGAGGTTTAGTGAATGCTGAAATCCATAACTTCTTCTTAGTGACGTAAAATGCATGTCAGCAATTAGAGGCTCTGAGAAGTCTTGCAATAAAGAGAACTATTTGACTTTGAATAACCGAGCTGTTTCCAAACTTTTTTTTGAGCACTTATTTTGTACCCTGTGGAACAGTGTCCCAGAGAACACAAGCTTATAAAATGCTGCTTAACTTAGTGGCCCCAATCAGTGGATCATAAATCTTGGGGATAAAGCATGGGGTATGTGTGGTGGGAGAGAGGGGAGAAAGAATGCAGAACTAGAGATCCATGAAGCCATATGTTTACCAAGCACTGTTTCTAGACTTAATAAATAATATAGCTCATAAATACATGGGTGACTATTTTTCTAACATATGAAGATGTTACTATAATTTATTAGATATGAATCCATATAAAAGCACAACAAAAATTTTTAGTAGTTGTTTACATCTTTTGAGTCATCAGAAACTAAAACTATAACTGTGATGTGGCAGATTTGTAAAGTGTTTTGATGTTAAAAGGGTTTTTTTGTGCTAAAGGAGGAAAAAAAAAAAGCAGAAATCATCCTCTTAACCCACAGGAGTGAATCTAATGGTTAGAAATTCAGGCATGGTGCCAGCAGATGAGGAAATTCTGAGAACACAAGTTCTGGTTCTTCTCAAATCATAACATGCCGTGTCACCTGGTCACCCATGAGTAACCTGGGTGTGTAGGACCCAGTGCTGTGGATGGAGCTCTTCACATCTCCTTGAGGCCAGGGCTCTGTGGGGTGTTAGCACAGCATGCACAGCGAAACTGATGTTTCTGGATCCCAGCTGTATAAATGAGCTACAATGGCCAGATGTGACCGTCCTGACCCTGTTTGTGTGCAGCATGGACATGCAGCCTCCATGACTCCCCAGGGACCTTGCTGGCTCTGGGATTCTATGACAGTAGACTTTGGTAAGTTGCTCATCAAAAAGTCAGCAGAACTCTCATATAAAAGAAAAATTGTATTCACAGATGCCGCTCTCTCCAAAGAGAGGGCAAATGTGGGTCTATCTGATGAAAGCAAACTCGACAATGTCCTTAATCACAAGGATGATCAGCCTGGTCAGCTGAAAGGGTATGGCTAGCATGATCCAACCTCATCATTACTCTGGAATCATTACAACCCTGATGGTGAGATGATCATGGTGATTATCATAGCATGTAGTTATGCTACTAGCATATTATGTGGCTTGGATCATATTTTCCCTAGTCCAGCTGATAGACAACATTTAATTTTGTTCTTGGTATAAAAAAACCATCATTGGTCTGCAGCATTTGGTCTTTTGCAAACACTCTGGATTAACTGAACTTTAAGAAACATTCACATTTAAATCATACCCCCCTCACTCTGAGGTTGAGAATGCAAACTGACCAGGAACACAGCCAGATACAGCGAGATTTAACTTCTGCTCTTCATGCTGGTGTCCACGCCCTGCGGAGGTGGCTAAGCCAGCACACTAACTTCATCTGGGGAATGGAGGCCTGTCACAGGGAATCACTAACTCTTGGACTCTCAGTTTTCTTAATGACTCAGTGATTGTTAACCTGGAGGAAATCCAGCCCAATAGAGCAACATTTTCTCTAATTCCTAATTTTATTCTTAGCTGCAAGTTTTCGACATTTTTACCTGGGACTCTGGCTCAGAATTCTTTGACATCTTTCTTTGTCAGGTCATTTCACCCCTTCATGTTTTCAAATTGCTCGTTTTAGTTTAGTTTCAGGTGACTTTTCTATGCTGCATACTCCAAACTGTGGTTCCACATTTTCACTTTTGAATCTTGTTTTAGGGTGCCTTGAGAAATACAACTTTAGATGTATGTGGTTAAGAGTGAAAAGATCAAGGAATATAAAACAGAAATTTGCATGCCTTAGTGGATTTTAACTTCGAAATTCTTTCAGGAGGAGCGTGGATGGCTACTCTTTCTTGGTTTTACCAAGTTTCCATTTTACTCATCTGCCAAAAAAGATAATTAATATTTATAACTAAATGTCTTTGGCATGGAGCCAACTAACAATAAGATTGCCTACATCATATAAAGCACCCAGATTAGTACAATATAAACTGGAGAAGTTAAAGAAATGAAAGGAAGGAACTAGTCAATGATTCAGAATTCTTGGCTACATCTGTGCAGTGCTAGGCGTTTGGAAGGAAAGTGAGCATTCCCGTTAGAACTTAAGATATCTTCAAATATTTAGATTGATTGTAAACAAGTTTTTTAGTTTTAAGTGCTAGGTATTTAGTGGACAATAGTCTTTCATAAAAAAGTTATTATTCACAATCTTGGGAATTACTAATTCATTATTCATGGAGCCATTTACCCAAGAGTGACATCATTTTAGATGTAGACCATGTGTACATGATACCAAATACTTTCTAAAGGAATTGACTAACTCATTTGGCTTTGTCACCATGTGGGGTCTCATGAAAATGTGTGCTCAAGCAGAGAGTTCTGCTGCACTAAGTAGAAGTTTTCAGATGAAAATATGTTGTTTGACTCTCTGGGGATCTGAATAAACCAGTTAAGCTTTTATTAATCCATGCCTTGTTTTGTTATTTGTTTCAAAATATGCAGAAATGGAGAAGAAATGATCTCTTTTAGGCATTACCCAGAGAGATGCCTGGAGTGATGAATAAGGAATTACTGGAGGGAGAGAAAATAGGATTATATATGTCCCCTTTACAAGGTACTTAGAAACTAAGTGAAGAAGAAAGGAGAGCTGGCCCTAGGGGCATTCAAAGATGGTTGGGGAACAGCCTGGCTGAGTACAGTGTCTCCTACACTTACGTTCCACAGACTGCTCTCCTCTGGGTGTTGACGAATGTGCTAAGGAAAAAGTCCCCTGTGCTCAAGAAAGTTTGGAAACTGCTGGATTGCACAGAATGAAACAGGTTTCTTTTTTTGCAGTACTTCTCAGAGCCTTTAGTATGCTTATGTGCATTGTAAATTTTAAGAGAAAATGTGGTATCAAGTTTTCAAAGGTAACTTAACCATAGCACAGTCTTTTATAGACATGCTTATTTCTATTTCCTCATATGGTGTTCGAAGAAAACCATTTTAGAAAATTATGGTGTAGTTGAAAGAGTCCTGCGTCAGAAAGTAAATCCGTCAGAAAAGCAAATGCGTCAGAAAGTAAATCCCAGCTCTATCACCTACAAACTGTGTGAACTTAGGCAGATATCTTCCTAGTGTGAGTCTCAGGTTTATTGGCATTAAAATGTAGGTTGTGCAGATTTCAGGTTATAAAGTATAATATTTTTAATATCTGTTCTGTGCTAATCAGAAAGTATAGGATAAAATTAACAATGTTTATAAAGTAGACATGCTTTTTCCAAGTAAATTGCAACAGCAAGGAGGCATTATTTATTCTGTGTCTATGCTTCAGAATTCTTTCATTCTCATTGTAGGGAAATAGAAACAGATAAATATAAATACATTTTGTAATAAAATGTTAATGATAGGGTTAAAAGCCCCAATTTTTAACTGATAGACAAAAGTATATTAAAAGTATATATTTAATGGCAAAAAATGTAGGTTTTGATCTGTGCAGTACCAAATTTTCATGAGAATTAATTACTAAATAACAAATATAAACTAAAATTATAAACAATGACATACAAAATACATGTTAATTTATATTCTTATGAATTCAGACAATGAATTATAGGTGTAATCTTCAGATATTTATATTAACAAATTTTCAGTTTGGAAGCTTTGGTTCCTGTTTTAAGGACATTTCTGATAAAGTTGATATTTAACTGAAAAGATACACTCATACTTGTCCACATTCTGCAAAACAGTTCACTTTTGATGAGCCCAAAACAGTTAGCAAAGTAGTCTCAAAGGAGTACCCCCCATTTTATTAAAAAAATAGTTGGAAAAAATCTGCCCAAACTTACCCACAAAAATGTTGCAACCAACTCCCTGAGTGTTTGGAAGGGACACAGCTAGTTTAGGATTTATGTCTGGTCTTTAAACTCTGAAATAAGCTGAATTGTGTAAACATTTTGGCACAGTATGCAGGGAGTTAAATGCATTACTCTTGGCATTATTAACAGGTGGTGTGGGAATAAGTTGCTATGGAAAGTTCATGCTGCAATGTCAGCAGAAGAAAATGTATTTTATAGGCTTCCAGAGATGGAGGGAGGGGGCACCAAAGGGTCTATAGGGTCTAAGGCATGAAGATGGCTGAAAAATACTTTCCAGCTGTCACAACTGCACATGGGCTTGGACGATTTCTTGTAGTGTTATGAATGTAAACGTTATTCAATTAACTGTTTCGAAAGCAGAAGGATTGTTTCTAAAAGAGAGCAATTTCTCGGCACCTGAAATGCTTGAAACCCCTATTATTTTTCATGTTGCTCAGTCTCTTGAGAGAGATCACCTCCCTTCAAACGAAGGCTTCCTAGTGCTCTAAGGATATAAAAATAGACATAGAAAGAATACATTCTTTTGAATAAGCAGAGCAGCTGTCAACTTCTAAAAAGCTGAGCTTGAATCAGGATTCAATCGATCCACACAGCACCCGCTCTGTTCTCTAGCTACCTCCTTTTCCCACGTAGTTGGTTTCCAAATAATAATGCAAGTAGGACAAGAGGGAAAGAGCCTAAACAAATTTAGGACAAATTTAGGTTGGAACTTAGGAAAAACTTCTGTTGACCACAGCATGAAAGACCAAAGAAAAGGAGAGAAACTCCTGTTCTGAAGAGTCTAAGGTAATAGGACCCAATCCAAGATAATTAAAGGATCCCTGCAAGACATTTCTTTCCCTTTCTTTCTTTCTTTCTTTCTTTCTTTCTTTCTTTCTTTCTTTCTCCCTCTCTCTCTCTCTCTCTTTTCTTT